>NW_022900936.1:66527234-66578573 GCF_012274545.1 Fukomys damarensis | reverse complement strand
AAAAAAAAAAAAAAAAAAAAAAGAAAAGAAAAGAAAAAAGAAACAAAAGAAACACAAGGTCTCCAGTTCAAGTTAAACTTCAGATAAGCAATGAGTAATATTTCGGCATAAGATTATCATGAAATACTTGGGATAGACGAAATGTTATCATTTATCTGTGATTCAGGTTTATTCAGTAAAATGATAGCTCTGGACACTTGCCTCTCTAGCCTGGAGTTCAGTCCGGGATTGCTGCTTGTGAGTCATATTCTGCTTTTCAAAGGGTTTTCTCAAGTGTGATCTCGTTCCATTCCCATGACAGTGGGCCGCGGAGGCAGAGTGGCCAGTGTTGTCGTTGTCATCTTCCTCATCCTTTCCACTGCAGAGCAGGAGTGGGGTCTCGAAGGTTGTCAGTTTCCTAACTGAGATCAGAGCAGGCCTGGCTGCACAGTGTAACCCCCCAGAGGGCTTCTAAATCACTCTGTGTTTGTGTGGTGTGTATGACGTCTGCAACCTACTTTGAAACGCATCAAAAAATAAAATGGATGAGAGCCTTCGCAGAGGAATGATGGATAGATAGGTGATAAAGGAAATATAGCAAAATGTTGATCACAGAATCTAGGTGGTGGATATACAGGTGTTCGCCATGCAATCTCTTAACTGCTCTGTGTGTTTGAAAGCATCCCTTGTTAAGTGTTAGGAGGAGAAACAAACCTTGAATGCACAGGTTCCTTCCAAGACCAGTTAAGTCAGAGCCTCTGCTGGTCAGACTGTGGCAGCTATATTTTTTCAAAGCTGATGATGAGATCATCAGGGTGATGAGATCATCACAGTGTTGTGATCAAGCCCATCACGTCTCTCTGTGTCCCCAGCACCACCTGTAGGGTAAAGAAAGTGCCCTTCATCACTGGTCCCCAGCTAAGAGTGTCCTAGTTTCTGGAGGGCTGGTTGAAATAGATTCCTGGGCCCCAAGCCCAGACTTCTAGACCCAGTAGGTCTTGGGGCAGGGCTGATAATTTGCATTTTGATGTAGATACCTCTGTGAGTTCCACTGAACCACTGTGAGAAGTGCCTTCTATGCATGGTAAACAAAATGCTAGAAACATGTAAGCCACATGTTGTGTCTGTCAGCAGAGGCAGCGTTCAGTTGTGTGAGGGTGCAACAGGCTTCAGAGAGGGGCTGCCTTTATTTGAGCCTTGAAAGATGGGGGGTTTTCATTGGCAAAGAGGCATTTCCCATGAGGGGCATAGTAGCAGCACAGGTACAGAGGTGGGTAAGGGCATGATGGGTAGCTAGATTTGGGATGGAATGAAGTGGTGGGGGTGGACTAGGGATGGCCAGAGAAGAGGCAGGAAAGTTCGTGCCAGATAGATGGGACTTTGCTATGCAGGGCATTTGGATTTGTGTAGAGAATAATATGACCAAATTGCCCTGAGTATTGTTATTCTGGTGGCTCCGTGTAGGTTGGAGTAGAGGGAAGAGGTCTAAGATAGGAAGCACGCTTAGGAAGATTTTGTGAGTGTCTGGAGTGAAGGATGGAAGGTCCACATGATCCTAACACTAATAACGATGATAAAATAATGGCTGACACTTATTGAGTGCTCTCTGGGTGCCAGACAGTGCTATGTGCTTTTGCAAACTTTATCTTTCAATCTTTAAGATTGCCTTGCTTGGTCTTACAGATGAGGAAACCTACTCAGAGAGGTGCAGGGCTAGGAGTGCAAGGCTGGGTTTTATAGGAGTGCTCAGTGGTGACCAAGGCTGAGCCCGGTCAGGGAGGGTAATGGGGAGAAGGAGCCTGCGTGCCCCTGGCTCAGGGTCATACCTTTCTTCAGCTGCTGAGGCTGGAGCCAGCAGAGGTGCAGCTGGGCCGGGACCAGCCAACCTTTGCCTTCCCCACACACCTGCAGCAGCAGCAGCAGCAGCTGTTTTCCCTGTAGGAGGGACACAGCAGTGCTTCCCTTCATCCAACCCCATGAAGACCGGTGGATACCCAGTCTCTATCTCTCCTGTAGTCCTGCACTTTCTACAGCTGCCTGTAGACCACACCTGTGGGTACCTGACTAAAGCTTCTAGGAGGAAAATGACATGGTTTCCCTCTCCCTTTCCTGTTCCTGCTGTCCTTGGGGCTGAGCGCAAGACACCTGCAGCACCTTCCCCAGGACTGTTGCCTTGCAGGCGCCCACCCCTCTGGTAGGCCTCTCCTGAAGCTGCTCTGTACCAGGCAGCTTCTTGGGGAAAAGGAAGGCTGGGGGTTGGCTCCAGTGTAAGTCTGAGACACAGGGCTGCAAATAGTAAGCCTGTTGGCTGTTTTTCTGGTTTCAACTGGGCTCCATGAATGTGGCGCTTAAGGGGCTTTGGCACCAATGGCCAGGTTGAAAGAGAGATATTCAGTAAGCACTGGAGGGGCTTTGTCAGCTCTTGATCATTTTTCTATCTCTAAGAAGGGCTGCTTTTACATCCGATCAGAAAGAGCCCACTGTGCTTATCTTAAAGACCCCCTCTCCTCTATTCCCATCCCCTGACCCAGGGCTGAAGCTCTCTGTTCATTCAGCTCCATGGCCTACTCAGCTCCTAGACACTGCCCATTTGAGAGGTCCTCGGTCCATCACCTGTCCTGCCTTCCCCACCTGGCCAGACTCCGAAGGACCAGGCCCCTGCCTCGCAGGATGCATCTCTGAGGAGTGCTGCAGGTGTGCAGGTATGTGCACAGGTGAGCACCATGTGCACATTCACATTTGGGGAGTGGGTATGGGGCGGTGGTGTGGTGCTGTCCCAGCCTGGCCTTCACTCAGAACTGTCTTGCACCTGTTCATGCAGGAGAGAGGGGGCTCTCCTGGCTTGGGGCAGGGAGGTAGGGGCTTGCCAAAGAAGTCCCCTGGCTCGTGCAAGGTCAGGGGGAAGGAGGGACAGATAGTACACATTGGGCCCAGGGGAAGTGGAGTGGGGCAGAGGGAGGCAGACTGAGCCCTTGCCTGCCCAGAAAGCTGCCGCTGCCTCTGCTGCCCATATTACACCCCTGTGTGCTCCTTTGCTCTTTTCCTTTCTAGAAGTGGATGGAACAGGCTCTCACCTACAGCTTGCCAGGCCCTGCCCACTCACACCTGCTGCTCAGGGTTGGGGTTCTGCCACGAACTGGTTGCATCACAGAAGGGCTGCTTGCTGGGGCTGCACAATAGGTCTGTGTCATCCCTGTTCTCCCAGCCTCTCCTGCTCATCAGCCAGCCACCTGCAGCCTTCTCCCTCCCAGGCTGCAGTGCATGTCATGTGCCGGGAGCAGATGGGAGTGCTGTGCCTGGGCTCTTTCTCCCAGCTCCCCTCAGCCAACCATTTGTTCTCCAGATGGATCTGGGCGCTGTGGGGGATGGCAGTGCATGCCCAGTAACCCAAGACTTTGCCCTGATGAGTCAGGCAGGACACAGGTATATTCTGAAAGTTCAGGAGTCCAAGTCGGCAGGACCCAGATCACCAGGAATTGAACCTGCTGAAGAAAATGCATCACACTCCAGGGGGAAATCCTAGTGAGGTTTAGGGGATTTCCTCCTCCACCCACACATTCCACACCTACATCCTGGGTTCCGTACTGTCCTCCTTCCTGGGAATCTGCATTTCACCAAGTGTGCAGCATTGTACAACTCTGGTGCAGGCCCCAGACACTTATCTCTTCGCAGTTTTATTTATCGCACAAACAACATCATAATAGCAATGACATAAACCAAAAGGGAAAATGACACTCTCTCTGTTTTATGACCTTAACAGATGAACTGCCTTCAGTTTACTTTGTGGCCTTACAGTTCCTGCGCACATCACACCCCTGTGCCTTCCTTTTCTGTTTTCCTCTCTGGAAGAGACCAAGGGAGGCTCCAGCTCCTTCCACAACCTGCCAGGCCATGCCCATTCACACCTGGGATCTGCTCTGGGTTGGCTGAATCCAGAACCTGACTTGGACCAGTTGGGTACACTGGATTGTCTGCTTATTGGCTGGCACCCCTCAGATCACTGGGGGCTCCATCCTACTTGGCATCCCCAGATCTGGAAGCCAAAGGTAGAATGAGAGAGCAGAACCTCAACGTGGCCTGGAGTCAGGGAGGCCAGGACCCACCTGGGATGGGTGCCCACCATTCTCTTTCCTGCCCCAGACCTGATATTATTCACTCCCCAAAGAGGGTGTTAGTGTGATTTATTTCCCCCCCTGGGGAATCTTGAGATGAGAAATCTAGAAATTAGAATTTCTAGCTCTCAGATTTCTAAACAAACTATAAAGACTCTGGATCGCCTGCTCTTAGTCAGCAGAATTCTCCCACACTGTTTAGGCTCTCAGACCTCAGTTGTCCCAATCCGTATCTAGGGCAGCCACCAAGGCACGACTTGGGGAAGAGTGTTCTGGAGCGTGGAGAGGGTACAGGGTCTATGGGCAGACCTGGGCTCTTCCTGCTCTGAGCATTTGGATCTGCAGCTGCTTTCAAGGCCCCAGTCTCGTCGCCTGTTACGTGGAAACCATTGCCCAGGACTCTGAAAAGCTGAACCAGGAGGATTACACATTTGACCCCAGCATGGGAAACTTAATGGCTTAGTGAGACCCTGTCTCAACAGAAAAAAAATTTTTAAAGAGAGCTGAGAATGTAACTCAGTGTGAAGGTACCAGGTTCATTCCTTAGTACTGCAAAATAAAATAAGTGAAAAAATAAAATGGGAGCCATGGCAACCTGCCTACTGCCTTCATAGGGGATCTGATAGCATCATGGTTAAGAAGAACAGCAAGGACCCACCCAAGTAACAGGGACAAGCAGGGTCCCTGACTCCACAGCAGTCACCCTCGCTGCCCCCACCCAGCACCCTAACCACTTACCAACTCACACAGGATCTTTCTCCCTGCTCCGGGGCCAGTAGTGTCTACAGGATCATCTGGAGCTATAGTTAAATAAAGTCAAACCGTAGTACAGATAATGCAAATCATCAGGGTGTCATCCAAGAGCAGTTTTTATTTGATGAGGGTGACTGGCCCAGGCTGAGTTTTGATCACAGGTTTGTAAAGAAATGAGGACAAGATCCAGGGGAAAGGGATGGCATGCCTCACACAGGGCCAGGAGAACCGTGACTGTTCACGTCACTGTGTCCAATGCACTGGGAGCCATATTGATGAGGATGGTCATAAGTTAAAACCAGCTCACATGCTCCATGACATTATTGCGTGGCTCCGGAAAGGCTATCGTGGCTGAATTCCTGGAAAGGCAGGGGGAACCAGTAAGACAGAGCTGCCCCCAGCTGCTGGTCTAGCCCTGATCACCAGCAACAGCAGAGAAAGAAGGCTATAGTGACAGTAGGAAGAAGGCCAGTCAGATAGTGCTTGCTGCTGGAGGTCAGGGACTCTCGAAAGCTATCCAGTGTGGTAAAGTTACCCAAACGTAGTGGATCTATCAATTGATCCAGTTCGTAAAGAAGCATCTGTTGAGTGTTTATTCATTCTATTCATGATACCCCACTTTTTCATCTTCACACAAATCTGAGAAGTCATTGCTAGTACTGCTGTTGCCACTATTAATCCTTTTTTTGGTGATGGTACTGAGGATTGAACCTCACACATGCTAGGCAAGCACTCCACCACTGAGCTGCATGCCCAGCCAGTTAAAAATTTTTATTTTGAAATCAGGTGTGGTGGCTCCCACTGAGGAGGCAGAGGCAGAAGGATTGCCTGAGTTCCAGGCCAGGTTGGGCTACATAACGAGACCTTGTCTCAAAACAACAACAAAAACTCTTTTATTTTGAAACAAGGTCTTGCTCAGTTGCCCAGTCCTGATCTTGTGATCCTGCCTCAGCTGAGTTACTGGGACTGTGAGTGTGTACCACCATGCCCTGCATTAACTCTCCTTTATTATTTGTTATTTATTTTATTGGTACTGGGGATCAAACTCCAGACCTTGTGCTTGCAAGGTAGACAGCAGTACCACTGAGCTAAATCCCCTGCCCAAAGTCTCCTTTAAAGAGAATGAGGTAGCAGGGCCCAGTGACGACGAGCTGTTCCTGCTAGGTGGTGTCTACTGACCAGGTTGGGGATGCTGCCATCAAGGTAGCCCCAGGGCCCCCTGCTCAAGGTCTGTCCTCTTCTCTCACACCCAACCTGCCTTCCTAAAATGCCTTGGGAAGGCTTCCTGTGCAGAGGTGCGCCTCCACCTGCCCAGCAGGCTGTGACACTTTCTCCACCGGGCATTCAGGATGGAAGGCTCGTATTCATTCATTCAACAGACTTAGGGGCTGGACCCAGACGTGAATAAGACATTACTCTTGCCAGCTCTCAGCAGGCCTATTAATTTCTTTGCTTCTCAGCCCATGATAGATTTGGAAAACATTTTTGATCAATTACCTCAAGCAGAATTATCATCTGCCACATCTTCCTTCCCAAGGCTGGCTGCTTTGTGAGCGTCTGCACTTTCAACCATGAGTTGGCACATTATCCAAAGTCCCTTCAGCCAAGAGAAGAGATCCCCTGTCCTTTATTCCAGCATTCTATTATTCTCTCGTTCAACACATATTTCAGTCTACTACACGGCAGGTGCTGGGTTAGCACCTAGGGGTTGTGGCACTGAGCCACACTGGCATGACTGCGGCCTTTCTGGGTTTGCAGACATTAGCCAGTCAGTTCTCCCATCCTGCACTCAAGCATCCCAGGGCCTATGATCCTGTGTTCCAAGGAGCTTCCCCAGGCACAGCAAACCTAGGGCTCTCTGTGCTGCCCCAGGCCGGCCTTCCTGTCTCCTGGGAATTACAGGCTGTGGGATAGTGCCCAAGGCTGGGCCTTGGCTGATCCCTCCCTTTGGAAAGAGACAAATAATCTCCTCTCCCAAAGCCAGTTAGCACTGGTCCAGCCCTTCCTGTGAGAGTTGTCCCTGGTGGACCACCCTAGGAAGGAACCCTACTGAAAGGGCCATTCTGCTCAACCCCGGAAAGAGGAGAGATTTTTGTCATTGGAACCTTTTCTCTGCCAAGTCTGATACCTGAGAAAAACAGGAGCAATGGAAACTGATGGAGATTTCAGCCTCAGGATGTCACTTCCTAATTTGTGACCTTGAACAGGTCGCAAACATTTCTGTGCCTTGGATCCTCAGCAGTGAAGCAGGGACAATAATGCCACCTTGCAGTAACGTTGTGAGGATTAAATGAGATGTTTGTGCAGGCTTCTGATGTGTATCTGACATTTAGAGAACCCACATCATAAGGACACAGTTAGCTCAGCGCCATGCTGAAGGAAGGCTAGCAAATCTTAAAAGGTAAGGCAGGGAGGAAGTTCTTTTATTCCATACCTGCATGTCTGCAACAATGCTTTCTCCCACAATGCTTTCCCTTGACCATCAGTGTCAGCGTCACCTAAGACCTTGCTAAAGTGCTAAATCTGGAGTCCCACCCAGACCTGATGAGTGAGAAACTTGGGAAAGGGCCCAGTGGTGCATTGTAACAAGTCCTCCGGGCGGTTCTGATACCCGCAGACCATGACAACCAGTTGTCAGGGGGCCAAATCTTTTCACAGATGTGTTTTGTTTGGCTTCTGTCTCAGCTGGAGCTGAGGAGCAGCTGCCCTGAGGAGTGGCAGTGCCCTCTTGAAGGAGCTCACAGTTTTTGCTCCGTCACTTCTGTGCGTGTTGCCAGGTGTCCTTGCTGACTGCCCATTCTGGGGGCATCCGGATCTGCAGTCCCAGCTCTAGGTCAGAGGCAAATGTTGTAAAAAAATGCAAGCAGATGTACACATTAACTAATGACCACAAAACCATGGGATGTACAGAAGAGGGATTCCCTAAAGAGACAGTGACCTCCCTTATGATTTGAGATCCAGAGCATTCCCTGGGAAATAAATGTTGGTTTATAGAGCAGCTGCAACAATTCCCTGACAGTGGTGGGGACCGGACACTGCCGAGGTCACCAAGAGATATGGCTGCCATGAACTGAACTCCCTCCCAGTCCCGTTACCTTGGACAGAGGGAGGCTCTCTTGCTCAGGGCCCAGAAGAAGGACTTCAGATCGTGGCCAGATAAGGCAGTATTAACAGCAAGAAAATCCCAATTGACCTGGTTCCCCCTGCCCTTTCTTACCAAGAAATACATTTCCAAGTTTTTGAGGGGAGGGGGTCCATAAAAGCATCAGCAGCTGTTCCTCCTGCCTTTCCAATCTAAGTGGCATGGCATCTGAGGGATAGACCACTCTCCTCACTCCACTGCTAGGTCAGCTCAGGACCACTGTCCCACTCTGACTCAGGTTCATTGCTTCTGGGGAGACCAATCTGAAAAAAGGGGTGATGGAGGATGGGGGTTAGCATTGGTGCATTTCTGACTGTCCAGCTGTGAAAATGGTTTAGAGGAGAATAAAGCTGAGCACAGTGATCTCAGATATAATGAGAGGGGTGGGGCACAGACACAAGTAAATTAAGATTAAACTGAAAAGGGGAGTCCCACTGCCTCCCAAGGCCCCTTCCACATGAACACTTTGTGAGGCTATGAACATTAACACTCCTGGGGGCCGTTTGATTATCTAGGGACACGGAGATCAATTGATTTTTGGATTTACAGCTTTTTGGAAAAATGATTCCAGGCCTCTGAGAGGATCTGCAGTTTCCTTGGAGAGAGGGGAGTTGGGGAGCTGAGGAGCTGAGGGAGGCTGCAGGTAGAGGTGAGCAGCTGTCAAGGCCACGGGAGCCTTGACACGTGGGGCTAGCTGCACAAGGGGTGAGCAGCAAGTGCCCTGGGCCGAATGAGAACGGTGCAGTTTGGCCTTGACACCAGCCTGCTTCTCTGACCTCCTCCATCCTCCTCTGCCAAGACCCCCAAAGGACTTGCTTTAGTCAGAAACAGCCTGAGCCAGGATGTTCACACAGGTGACTGATTGGGGAGCAGAGAACAACCAGGATGCAGCACAGGCAGAAGCCAGTGATGCCACGAGGAGCCCTGAGCAGGATGACCTGTGCCTGGCATTTGTTACGCCTGGAGACGCAGGGCTGGGCTTTCTGTGCCTCCATCTGCCAGTGCTTGGGGATGGGTGAGGGCTGTAGCCTGGATGGGTCTGGGGATGGGACCACCCCCTGGTCTCGGGGGGGGGCAGGATACCAGCAGCACCCTCTGCACCTGCATTCTCTGCATCTCCCCTGTGAAACACAGTATTCAACTCAAGGTTCTGTACACACTTCTGAACAGGAACAGAGGCCATTGGTGCGGTGGGTAGAGGAGGGAGGTCTAAGCCTCTTCACCCTACAGTCTATACCCAAAAGCAAATCATCGCTGGGGTAATTCTTCCAAGATTAATCATATTTAAAGACTCATTATGATAAACATTCTGATAGCAAACTGTCTTGTTGGCTTGATTCTCACAGCGGCACTGTGAAACACATCTTATTATGATGATCCCCCTGTACAGAACTGTTACTCAGAGTGTTTAAGTGTTTACTTCAGATGACTCAGTTGAACAGTAAATTTTCAGACAGGGAAATAGTAAATTTCCCCAGTCATCTGGGGACTGCTGTGTTTAAGGGAGATTGCCCTTGAGCTACTCTTTAAATCGCTTCTTAACTCCCTTTCTACGCATTGGCCTTAAATGAAAAAGTTTCTCAAATGTCTTCAGTGTTCAAGACATCTGTAGATTCTAGAGGCTTACCTGGGGCTTTAAAAAAGATGACGGGGGCCAGAGATTTAGCTTAGTGGTGCTGGCAACTGCCTCGCAAGTGCAAGGTCCCGAGTTCGATCCCTGGTACCAAATAAATAAATAAATGATGGTACCTATTTCAAGGGCTTTAGAATCTAACCAGGGAGCCGGACTTCGGGCAAACAGAAAGGTTTGACTAAGCTCCAAATGAGAGGGTGAATGGGCATCATAGGGACTGGGGGAGAGAACACCTGCCAGGCAGTGTTCCACGGTGGCCTTCTGGAAAGAGGGAGTCTTGGGTCATCTGGATTCAAGCTCACTGCTAGAGTCCCTTCCTGCCAGCTGGTTGTCACTCAGACACCTGTTCCAGGAAGTGGCTCAGAATCCATTCATGAATCCATTCATACAAACCCAAGTCTTCGTAGCTCCCTCCACATGACAGGCTCTGCACTCGGCACTGGCAAGGCTGAAGGCCCCTCGGAGAACCCCCACCTGTGCATCTTTTCCCACAGCGGTGTCCACTTCTCAGTCCCTAATCCCACACTGGGATGTGTCCCTAGCACCGTGTCTACATGGGACATCACTCCACTGTTATTAAACAAGAGGTCATCTTCTTATGACCCCAGAGAGAAGAGGAGCTGTGGCAGGGAGTGTACCAGTTATAAATGTTTTGGTTGCAGGTAACAGAAAACACCACCCACAGTAACTTTAAATCCAGGAATTTACTTAATCATTTCACAAGAGTTTGGAATGTGGCTATGACTGCTGGTCCTCTCTCCCTGGCTCCAAACAGCTCAAGGATATTCTCTTGCCTGTCTCCTGCCTTGTCTCATAAATCCTGGCTGCTGGAGCCCTAGACTTCACACTCCCATGAAAGGCAGGAAGGCAGAGGGAGGGAAGGGCTGGCGCCTGCTAGTGTATTATTCTCTGAGGAGGAAAATACCTGCCCTGAATCTGCAGCAGGTTTCTCTTATTCCCAAAGGCTAGGACTATGCACACAGGCACCCCTTGCTCCAGGAGAGGCCCAGAGGCAAGTGGCTCGCCTGGGCTAGGAGCAGAACTACTTTGCAACCAGGGGCTTGCTCTCAAGAGTAATGGGGGAATAAATACCTGTGAGGCAGCCAGTAGTGTCAGCCACAAGGAGAGCTGGGCTTTCCTGTATGCTTCTGGGAACTGAGCCTCTGTCCCAAGAAACTTCTGGGTTATTCATAGTCCTTCTTGCTTAATACACCTGCTTCTCACTAGCCCTCCCTCAGAAGCTACTGAGCTACTCTATAATCCTCTCATCCATCAGTCCCTGGGGTCTAAGTCCAGGCCCCTCTCCTTCTCCCTCTATCCTTGACTCCTTCAGGAGGCCAGCTTCACCCACCTGTGGCAGGTAATAGGAGGAAGGATGAAAGTGAAGCGAGGGTGTTAATTAAATGCCAGATGTTTAGCTCCATTGCTTAATGGCTCTGTCGCCCTGAGTGGCATCAGCCTTCATTCCTCTTTCTCCCTTGCCCTCCCCATTCTGTCTGCCTTCGGATGGTCTGTCATCTAAAACTACAGAACCCAAGCAGAGTGAGCTGGTAGGAAAGGCAGCAGTGCCCACTGAGTCCTGGGCCTCACACAGGAGAGAAGAGAAAGAGTGAGACTCAGAGCTGTGGCCACATGGGCAGGGACACAGGTGATCCAGACAGAATCCAATCTAGAGAAACTGGTCTGCAGTGCTGAGATCTCAGGCTTGTACTCACCATTTATCTTATTCCCTTTCTTGGTCACCAGGACTTGACACCTGTATTTTAAAGGAGGAGAGGTTGGTTTTGGCTCACAGTTTCAACCCATAGTCAGCTAGCTCTAAGGAAGAAACCAGAAGGCAAAGGGGCATGGCAGAGGAAAGGTGCTCACCCTAGGGCAGCCAGGAAGCAGAGAGAGAAGAACACACCCTTCCAGGTCATGTCCCCAGTGACCCAACTTCAACCAGTCCCCACCTCCTAACAGCACGTTTAGCTTCTGTGCTCATCACAGGATGAATCCACGGATGAGTACAGCGCCCTATGATACAATCTTCTTCTGCACACATAAGGGTTTGGGGGAATGTTTTAGACCTAAACCGTAACACCCCACGAGACAGCACTGGGACTTTGACTCTGTAATTTTATATAACTGGGATTTTTCAGCCCACTGAGGGTGAGGGGTGGGAGGAGCCTGAGACCAGCAAGGGGTAGGTGGAGAAAGCCCTCCAGAGACCCTCTGGGAGGTGAACCCTTTGTCCAAGAGGTGGTGTGGACATACTGGTGTGGGGGAGTGGGACCAGAGAGCAAGACCAGTGGAAGAGAGATGGAATCCCGGAGGACACAGACATGTTGTATTTGGCACACACGGGGATTTCCAACAAATGCCCGTTTTAACTAATGCGCTACTTAAACATGGAGAAATTGGATGTAAATCCAGATATGCAGATTTTCTTTAAGAATGGGCAGGGCTGGGCCTGCATCCTTGCAAGGCACCAGTCAGCTGGAGAAGAGAAGGACTGGATGGCAGCTGTCTTGCCCCTCCCCATCCTCTTGGGTCCTAGGTCAACTCTCAGCCCTGAGACATCAGTGCTTGGGATGCATGGTTGATGGCCCCATGCCAAGACATGACAATGGACCGGGTGTGGGGGACGCATGACAAGGAATGCTGCGGTGTGGTCAGGATACCTGGGTGGACGTTAGCACTGTTAACAGAGCAGGGTATGAGGCAGGAGTAGGGTAAGGAAGAAAGCAGGCAAATTTGTCCAGGGCAGGTTGTACCAGTGATACATGGGTGACATAATGAGGCCACATACATGTGGCCTGGAGTCCAGAAGAGAGGCCCTGGGGAGCTGGAGGACTGATGGGAGGGGGATGGTGGCAGAGGCCACGCAGGAGCAGCCAGAGTGAGAGAAGAGGGAATTAAGAGCAGGACCTTGGGAGCCCTACATTTGGGAGAAAGAACCAGAGCAAGGTTAGGGCCAGCAAAAGAGGCTGCAAGGGACCTGAGAGGGTGGTGACGGAGAAGTGGGTACCGCATTTACTGCTGCTCTGGTACTTTCCTCCATAGCACCTGCTTTGAAGCACCGAAAGGGTTTTTGCAGAAGTCCATGCGGCCAAGAGTCAAGTGCAGCTAAAGCTCTTTTTCCTTCCAGCCCCATGTCTCTGCCCCATCCTGAGACGCTACACCTGATCCCCCCAATGACATGAGCTCACCCACCCACATCGCGGCATGTAGACCTCTTTCAGGAGCCTTATCTTTAATAAACTGAAAATGAAAATCCTTGTCCCCAATCAAAAGTTTCACTAATCAGCCTAGAGGTGACCCGCTAGGTAAGGGATAGCCCGGAATATTCTCTCTTCAGCCTCCACAAGTGTAGGCCAGATGCAGCTTCCAACAGGGCTTTGGAGCTGGCTTGACTCCTTGCTTCCCCATCGTACCCTGCATCTTGCCTCTGTAGCCTTGATTTGTGTGTGTATGGAAGGAAGGTGAGGTGGCCATGAGGATTAAATAGGATGACTCGTGTGTGGTGTGTGTGTGTGTGTGTGTGTGTGTGTGTGTGTGTGTGCGCGCGCCTGAGCCTGACTCCTCAGGAGTCTGAGCCTGTCTCCTCATTCAGCAGTCCCTTCTGTCTCCCTGCGACACCAGCAGCACAGAAGGCAATCGGCAGATGTTACTGGTCGCACTTCGTTTCCATAGATTTACAAGCATCCCAGTATGTGTTACTGAAAAACTGGGTGTGAGTGCTATTTTAAGAACACAGCGGAATTCATTACTCGAAGAAGCTTTTGGGAAGTGAACACCAGTTGCCTTTGTATACCTTTTGTGCCGGTGTTCACGGATTTGCTGCGAGAGTGCATCTCGCCAGTGTGTTCTGTGTCATGACCTCCCGTTGCACTTTGTGGCTGTCCTCTTTCCCATGGGGACAGACATTCTTGCCCCGTCCTGTCCTGTCCTGCAGTTTCTGCATCTCTGGTCCTCTCTCTTCACTGCCCCTCAGGCTGCATGCCCATGGTCCCTGATTTTCACTCCATCATGTCCTTTTTTCCCCTTCCTGACATTGTGTGGCCATGAATTGCTGGAGACATTTACGGGCTCCCACTCCTCCTCGGAAATTCAGCCCCCATGGCTCTCTGGATGTTGGGCATGATGTGTTTGCCTCAGAGGATGCCTGAGTGGGGTTCCCTGTGGCTTCAGTCCATCTCCTGTTGCCCCAGGCAGATGGCCATGGTGTTGAAGGATGGCCCTGGATGTGTGCCCTGGGGCTAACAATGGGAGAATGATGGGTAGGAGAGGCAGAAGAGCAGCCACCTTATCCCAGGATCCTATGACTGTGTCACCTTATGTGGCAAAAGGGATTTTTCAGATTAATTTGGTTAAGGACTTGGAGGTGGGGAAATTTTCCTGGATTATCTGAATAGGTCCAGT
Source organism: Fukomys damarensis (assembly GCF_012274545.1). NCBI lineage: Eukaryota > Metazoa > Chordata > Mammalia > Rodentia > Bathyergidae > Fukomys > Fukomys damarensis. Next base: position 66,564,550 of record NW_022900936.1, on the reverse strand, counting down.
GTAATCTGATGGGTCCTTAAAGTGGAGAAACGTTCTCAGGTGTGGTCCGAAGAAGAGGTAGCTGTGGGAGATGTGATGATGCTGGCGTTGAAGATGAAGGGTGGGCGACCTCAGCAAGCTGGAAGAGGCAAGAAATGGGACTCTACAAAACCTCCAGATAGGGCCAGGGATTTAGCTCAGTGGTTCTGCTGCCTGCTTCACAAGCACAAGATCCCGAGTTCAAACCCCAGCCCCCCCCCAAAAAAAACAAACCCCGAAAACATTTCCAGATAGCAGTGCCGCCTGCCAACATACTGATTTCAGCCCTCTGAAACACAGGATCAACTTCCAACCCACATAACTGTGAAATAATAAATGTACATTGTTTTAAACCACAAGATCTGTGGTAATTTGCAATCTCAGCAATGAGAAGTGAATCCAGTGGGAAACCCATAGGCCATTGGGAGGTCTTGCTTCATTTCGTTTGCCTGGCTTGTCTTGTGGATACGTACAAGTTCTCCCCTGCAGTGAGTGGTCCATCTGGTCCCTAGGCCTGTGTCTCTTGGAAGTCTGTAGCTACATCCATGTCCTGTTGCCCCAGTCAGATGCCCGTGGTGCGGAGGGACTGTAGGGGACTTATTTCACTCTCTGGTCAGGGGCAAGTGCGCTCTGGAGAGAGTGTAGGACTGGCAGTAGGTGCCAGACTGAGGTGAGGACATAGAGAAGCCCCCCACCGTCACCTGGGGGTTCATCAGCACATCTTAGTCCCTTGTATTTTAGGAGCTCTTCTTTAAAAATCGCGATAGCACATATATAACATAAAAATTGCAATCAAGCTTGGTAGTCTTAAGGGCACTCACATTGTTGTACAACCATCACCACCATCCTTCTCCAGAATTCTGTGCCTTCTGCAAAACAGAAGTTTTTTGTTAAGTTATTGCTCTTTGTGAACGATAACATCCCCTTCTCTTTTCCCCATCCTAATTTCTTTTTCTATGGATTTAACTGTTCTAGGTACTTCATATAAATGGACTCATACAGTATTTATCTTCTCATGACTGGCTTATTTCACTTTGCATAATATCCCCAAGGTTCGTCCATGCTGTCACATGTCAGAAGTTCCCCCCTATTTCATGCTGAATAATACTCCATAGTATGTGTACATCACGTTCTGTTTGTCCGTCTGTCTGTTGATGGACATTTGGGTAGCTTCTGCCTTTTGGCTGCTATGGACCATGGTGCCATGACATGGATAGCTCATTGATGCGGTGGGGATGCCCACAAGCAACTGCTGGATCACATCGGTAATCCAAGGTTTAGCTTTTTGTGTAACTGCCACACTGTTTTTCATGGTGGCTGTACAATTTTAACCTTTTTTTTTTTTGGTATCGGGGATTGAACTCATGACCTTGTGCTTGCCAGGCAGATGCTGCACCGCTTAGCTACATCCCCAGCCTGTTTTTTAACCATTTTTTTTAAGGGCGACATTAAATGCATTCACACATTTGTGCGACCACCTCCCCTCCATTTTTTTTAGAGCTCTCTGAGTGACAGGATAAACTGTGTGTTGAGGAACCTTGCTCAGGAGAGTGAGTAGAAACACATCATCCACAGAGGTTTGTGTTGAGCAAGTGGAGTTGTGCTGGGAAACCCAAAACAAATCCAGGCCTTTTGCTGGATTTGCATCTGTTTTTGAGCTAAAAGCATGTTTTCCAAAGCACTATCCATTTTACCCAGACACAGAATATCTGATAGCAAAATATTTTCATAGAGAGCACCAGCCCATAGGGAGGAGATGGGAGACTGCTTTAATGAATAGATAAGCGGGTGTGTGTTTGGCAATATCCTCAGCATTTAATTCCAGTAATTAAAATAGACAAGTCTCCTTTGTTTTCTTTTGCCTTGCAAAAACAATAAAAAAAACTGCAGAATATTTGAGGAACAGGAAATAAAACTGTTCTCATCTTGGTATCATCATAGTGCCACCAGCACCACTCCCAGTTGTGATACTGATCTGTGCGAGGAATCAGGCAAACGCGCTCTCTGCCCTTTTTCTTCCAGCCACATTGCAGCCCCACGAGGCAGGGGCCTGGTAGTGATCACGGCCTCCCTTAGCAGGCTCTCTCCCTGTGCCTCTCCGTGCCTGTTCTTTCCAGCACAGCTGCAAACACATCCACACTTGTTAGTTTTCTAAACTGTATTGTGTTCAGTTCTGACCTTTAGTTAACTCTGAGGAGCAAACCTGAGCTCCATGGTCACAAATGCAGAGTGATTATAGACTGCACTTAGTAGATTTTCCTGGAGTGGCTTGGGCTTCACTTGTAAGGCTATGTCAAATAATGCCATTTTCTGGATGGCTAAGTCCATACTGGCACACTGAGCCCAGCGCTGAAGCCCAGCTGCCTGGGTTTATATGTGGCTTCTATCAGTTTGACTTTTGGCTTGGTCCTTGCCTCGCTTTCCCAATCCATGAAATGGAGATAATAGTATCGACACGGTCACTCTGTGGATTAAATAGCATGCTCTAATGAACACAGAACATTGTCGGGTACCTAGTAGAGTTGTTCTATCACTGGCTAGCTCAGGTCCTTGCTTTACTGATAATGGACAGTGTGGATTTACAGGCAAAAGCTTTCACTGGCAGGTAAGAGAACATAAGGACCCCCGGCTTGAGTCCTAGCTGGAGGGGGCGTACTCGACAAGACAAAGAGCAGCAGGAGTTCAGCTTTTAGGGATTAACTGAGATGGGCCAGGGTTCTGTTGATCCTTATCTCAGTCTTGATTTTGTTGCTTAGGTTGAGTCCTCATGGCTTGAGGGGCAACTTGGTGCTAAAGGGAAGAAGCCTTAAGGCTTGAAGGTCTGCTGGAGTCCAAGGTGACTATAGGTTTAGGGCAGCTATGGCAAACCTTTTAGAGACCAGTGCCCAAACTCCAACCCAAAACCCACTTATTTATTGGGAAGTGCCACCACTGCAATCACACATTCACATCTTTTGTCTTACAAGAAAAACAAGTATTGTGTGTGCCACAGGTTCGCCCCCACTGGTTTAGGGCAGTGGAGACTTTAGGTCATAGATGCTCTGTCTTGAAGGGTGACAAGGTGCAGAAGGTAAATTTGGGGAAATAAACCTCATAAGGCCAAATTTCAGATGGATATTCCCTAAATAACTAACATGCCTAGGTGCAGAGCTGAGAAAGAGTTGACCCAAAATCTTATAAAACGAAGGTCAAGCTTTGCTCTGCTTTGACTCACCTATTGGGTATTTGTAGGCTGAAGTGAAAAGTCATATTTTTTTTAGCAAAAAACACTTTTAACTCCCTGATTATCTTAGGATAAAACACAAATCATGCATGTAATGAATACCAGGGAAAGGATCCAGGAGTTTATCCTCTGCCCCTGTGGTGGTCTCTGTGTCAAGGCTCTGTCATTGATGATGATTATTACTCTACCTGGGTTCTGCCTGTAGCTCCCTACCCACTCCTGACCCGGATGTTCTCTCCACAGTTCATTCATCTGAAGATACTGGGTTGAAACCAAATGATCTGTAAGAGCTCCGCTCATCGAGTTTTCTGTGATGACATTTTCATATTATCGTCCCCACGGGTTTATTGGCAGCTGGAGCAATGTGGATGGGGCTGTAGGAGGGACCTCCAAGAGCTGATAATGCAAATGCTCCCTGGGAAAGGGTGTGGGGTGGGGCGGAGAGCATCCCCACCTCCTCACGCCCCAGGTTCCACAGCTCGCTGAGCCTCTGCCCCTCCCCCATTGGGTCTCTACCTTCCCTCTGGGGCCCAGCCTCCCAAACAGTCAGCCCTGGGAAGAAAGGAAGAAAATCCGTATCCAATCTGCTCTTTTCAGAGCAAAGGGAAGGAATCTGCATCTCAATCTTATCTTTGTGCCGAGTTTGGCTAAGCTTGGCCCCCCAAGTGGTGAGTGATGGGTGGGTGGGAAGATGCCTTTGCTGCTCTGTGAAGGAGAAGCCCAGCGCTGGGCGGCGCTGGGCAGCTGGTGGCCTGGGCCCGGTTGGGGACTGAGAGGCACCCCCCACACCATTCTTCCTTGCTCCTGGTGTCCCTCTGTTTCCTCTTTTTTTTCTCTCCCTCTTTCCCAGGCAGGCAGCCAAGTGGGGACTTTGAATGGAAGCAAAGAGGGAGGGGCCAGGGGAGGAGGATCCTCCAGAACCCCACTCCCAAATGTCCTCAGCAGATGGGGCTTGAGTGGGGACCAGAGGCAGCGTCTCCTTCGCTCCCACTGTCCTGGCCCTTGGCTGTCACGCCTGGACTGGGGCAGGTGCCAGGTGCCTGTCAGCGTGCTGGCTCCAGCTTTGGAGTCTGCCCTGTCCATCTGGAACCTCTGGAATTTGTTTCTCGAGAGCGGAGAAACTGGCTCCCACAGCCCAAACTCACAGAAGGCTGACTTGCGTCAACTTAATAATTTATAGCTAGAAAGTGCTCTCCTTGGTAAGTAAGCCCAGTCAGGAAACTAAATTGGGCTCCAACCGCTGCTTAGAAAGTGCATACAGCATGGGCTGCTGAATATGCCCAGAGGATCGGGTCCATGTGCTCTGGAGGGAGGACAGCAATATCAGAGTAGTCTGCAGCATGAGCTCTTGCCAGCAGTCTCCAGATTCCATATCAGCTCTAATGTTCACCAGCGCTGGGATCTCAGGCCAGTTCCTCAGCTTCCATAACCTCTGATTCTCACTTGGAGAACATGGATCACACACGGGCATTTCTTGGTTTCCTTTTGAAGCTATCGTGAAATCTTTCAGAGCAAGAGCCTAGCACAGTGCCTGGCATGTGCTCTTTCTGCTCCAGCTATTTTCACCCAAGCACTCCTCTTTAGAGTTACATTGTCATTTCCTATTTGATTATATTGTTTTGTGCAATAAAAAGAAGAGATCTCTGCTGCTTTGTAATTTGGGGGACCCTACTGCTGCTGCTCAGATGCAGCTCTGTGGCTGCATAGCCACCCACCTGGGCCCGTGGTTTATTTCCCTGCTGTGCTGGAGGCCCAGCCTGCGGTGGGGCTGGTGTGCCTCCACAGAGTGCACAAGGGGACCCAAGTCCAGCCTGCTCTGGGTGTGAGGCTGAACTCTCCCAGCGGAAGAGGTGCCTGATTCCAGTTGTCAGATTCACCCAGTCACAAGTGACCTCTCTACTTCCTCTCTTCCATTGCCTGCTGCCACCTGATTTCCCAGATCACAACCTTGACCATTTTGTTCCACCACTGCAGACTCCCCAGGTCCCCCCGTGCAGCAAAGAAACCTCCTGAAGCCTCACTGTGACCCAGCCTTCCTTTCCCTCACCTTCCTTTCCAGACTCACACATCCTCGCCCCCCTCTCTCCTGTGTCTCCAGCACCCTGGAGTATCTGAGGACGCCCAGGGCCAAGTCTCTGCCTGTGCTGTGCTCTCAGTCTGAAGAAGTGCTGCCCTATTTCGTTTGAGGCCAATGGTCTCCACCAGGCATCCTGGGCCTCCCTCCCACAGACAGCCCAGCTGTCTCACTGTTTGCCCAGGGAAAGCCTCAGAGGACAAGCTCAGCGTCTGCTTCCAGCTGATGTTTTACCAGAGTTTTGGTCTAGCTTCTGGCTGGCAGCTCCTGGAGAGCCGGGGCTGCACTACTCCTCACACTGAATGTATGGAAGGACCACTGAACTGGCCCTCAGGTGGTCTGGCCACTCTGGCTCTGGCACACAGGGGAAGACACAGCTGTGCAGGGAGCAAATGGGGGCTGTTTTAGGCTCTGTGGGGGATTCAGGGCCAACATATGAGTATGCACATGTGTGTGCAGATGCGCGCGCGCGCATGCACACACACACACACACACACACACACACACACTCACAAAGGGCAGAGGTCCCTCTGACTGGGCCTCCAGATTGCTTTGGCCCAAGCTCTCTGCCTTTCTCTCTTTCTGCCTCACCATCACTCCAAGATTTCATTTCCTCTGTTGTAGCTGCCTCCTCCTCCTGCTCCTGCTCCTGCTGCTGCTGCTGCTGTCAGTGCTGGGCAAACAGGCCCTGCAGAAGTCCCAGAGAAGGTGAACAGTCCTCAAGGGACTGCCTGTGTGGCTGTGAGCTCTGGCACCCACGCATACTCCCTTTCACCCTCCTCAGGCACCATTAGAGTGACCCCACAGTGGGGCCCTGCAGGGAACTGGGGCAGCAGCATAGGAGAAGGCAAGAGGCTCTGGCTGAAGATATAGAAAATGCTTTCCTGTGGCTCAGGGTTTCCCAAAATAGCAGGAGTTAGCTGGTGCTGCACCTTCCTTCCCTGCTCCTAGAGTGTCTCACTGCCTCTACCACCGTGCCAGTGACAGGAAGCCCCAGAACAGGGCAGGGATGAGCTTTCTGTACTCCCTTCCTCATCGGGATCCCAGGCCCCAGGTCACTGTCTCTCCCTCAGGGATCCATTTCCTCTCCCTAGAGGTCACTAGAATGTGAGCTCCTTGAATGTAGAGACCGTGCTATTGCCATGTGAGTCTACCTACTTCCCCTCTGTACAGGACTTGTACATAGGCATTCAGAAAGTGCCTAGCAAAAGATCACACAAATGAATGCTTAGCTGAAGTCTTATGTGTACCAATCAGCTTCTACTTATGGACCCACTGTCTGCCAACCTCAGCTCTGGATGCTTCGAGACGTTCTCTCAAGGGCTGGGAATTTAATTCTCAGTGGTACAACATATAAGGCCCTGGGTTCCTTCCCCAGAAACACACACATGCACAGGAGTTCTCTCTAAGGCACGGAACTATTAGCTTTATTTACAAGTGATGAATCTGAAATGTATGCCCGGATATGCCAGCTTCCCATGCTCAGGGCTTTCCGTGGTACTATGCAACCCTCAGGAGAATCAGCCTCTTACCACATATTGCTCTTCTGAGATTGTGTTAACATCAAATCAGACACTTGTATTAGAAATAGAAATTTTACTTGTCTCAGAAATATTGATTTTAAGTATAAAAACTATATTGAATAGAAATAATTTTGGCTAATGATAACTGAAACCTGAAAAACACAGGCTTAAACAAATTAGGAGCGTATTTCCCTCCAATAATAATATCCAGCACTTATACAGCACTTACTTTGTGGCAGGTGCTTTTCTGAGCCCATTAGATGAAAGAAATCATTTAATCTTTGCAACACCATTTTTTAAGAGAGGTGTGCAATTTTCCCCTTACAGACAAAGAAAAAAAGGCTCATCCTACAGTGCTGCATGTTCAGCCTGAGCAAGGCCCTGTACCAAGCACCAAGTAAAGGAAGAAAGGAGGGAAGCAGAGAAGGAAGGAAAAAAAGGGAGGAAGGAACCAAAGAAGAAAAGAAGAGAGAAAGAGCAAGGGACAAAGCTGGAAAAGAAATCTGGCAGTAGGCAGAGTAGAGCCACTTCTGTGTTGTTGTCCCAGCTCCAACCTGCCTCCGGCACCACCACCCTTAGCTGACTATCACTGAGAAATTGCAAGTGGCCAGGGAAGCAGCATCCCTATCCCATCTATGGAAAAAGTAAAGTCCTCTTGGAACATTCTTTGCCTTGCCCATTGGCGATTTTCATGCACCATCTGGCTGCCTCTGGAAGGCTAGGAGAGGTTTAACTGGGCTACATTGGGCTACATTGCTTCCACCTCTCACTGACGCTAAACTAAGACTGTGCTAGACAGGAGGAAGGCCACAAATGGACTGCGGGACGGCACCTGTGAGCAACTACTGATCTGACGCAATTCCACACAAAACCAGGAATTTCATTTCCAAGACTTGGGTGATGAGTGGTTTATGGAGGGAAAATGTAGTCAGACACCAGGCAGCAGCCAGAACTGGGAATGCAAAGGCTGTCAGTATCCCAGCAAGTTTCCACTATCTCCTGTAACTGGTCTGTTTTCAGATTGTCCTCAACCATGTGGCAGGTGGAAGAGGACCACCCCTGGAACCCATATTTACATTTCCAGATTCGTCTGCATAGACTGACTTGACCTTTGAGGAGACAGCAACTGACTGGTCAATTCTGATCACGTGACCCTATGGGGACCAATTATTGGTCTGTTTTGATCACGTGACTGTCCTGGTGTAGCTGTGGCCCTGATTGAGTGGCTTGTAGAAGGCTTCTGGGACCTACCTGTTGACTGTGAATGGAGGGAGATAATTTCCCCTCTTTGGGGAATTGGAAGTTCTTAGAAGTTGGGAAGTTGCCCCCCAATAAGTGTCTAGAACTCTGCACAGAAAGTGTGACCTTATAATACCCACTGATGTAAGGATTGGCCGCTTTTTTTTTCAGCATGGTATCCTTGCTCTGCTGACATTTTCAAAACTTCAAGCCCTGGCTTTTTGCACTCAGTGCTGGCCATCAGCCCTCCACACTCCAGCCTATTTCTAGCTGCTCCTCTGACCCTGCATTGCACCCCTGCCAGGGCCTACTGGCTCCTTTGCCAAGGAGAAAGAGGTCTTTGACAATGGTGGCAAAACAGGCCTGTACATGAGCCTCCGAAGGACTCAGGATTGGGGCACTGATGTGAGTACACTGTTTCCAGTGGCCTCCCTAATACTCTCTTTGTCTATCTCGGTGTGACTCTGTGTGCTTGCCCATGTGCCTCTCTTCCTCTCTTTTCCCTCCCCTGAAGAAAGGCACTTGAGTAGAGAAGATCCTAGATCCAGGCCCTGCCCTTACCTCTTCCCTGCCTCCATCATGTCCCCTACATCCCTGCCCTTCTCCTGAAACGGCCTGCAGACCTGCGGCACTGGGGCCCAGGTGGATGCAGTGATATTAATCTAGCAATTATTGATTCAGGAAGGACTTGCAGGACATATTAACATAAAAACCATAATGAGAACGGAATTTCTGCTGCAGAATTTAAGAGCTCTGAGGCATGAGATCTCAGGGAGGAGAAGGCGCCCAGGGCACATTCCTAATTCAGGCCCCTGGGCTCAGGATCTGGCCACAGAAGGTGCCAGGCTGGCTGAGTCTCTGAGGATAGTGGTCAGATCTGGGTGGGGAGGCAGGAGGCCTGGAAAGGGAGGGGAGTGTGCAGCAAGGGCAGTTGAGCCATAATGATGGAGGGCAGTTGTGTGCCACCTTGGATGTTTTGAGGGGCTGAGGGGACAAGAGCCCCAACTCAAAGGGTGATATTTGCATATGTGCAGAGTAATCCCTCATGAGCTTTCTGTCAGTCAGGGACCCCCAGGAAGCAGATGGTGCCCTCAAATTGGGAGATGCGAGGGCAGTTTAATAAAGGAGCTGTTTACTGATGTGTGGGAAGGGAGTTGGGAACCATATGGATCATTCCCTGTGCAGTACCCTAGGGCTGAAACCAAGGGGCTGGTGCCACCCAGGTTCAAAAGGCAGGAGGGAGGGAGCAAGTCCCTGTAGCCTGGAAGCAGAGGATGCTGGCAGCTCCTGGGTATCTCCTCCTCTCGCCATTGGCCATACCCACACTGAGGGAAGGGAGGCCCGCCCAGCAAGCAGGAGAGGGTGGATCTGGAGGTACAAAGGGCAGAGGGAAGTCTCTGGTGCTGTCCATGTCCTCCTGGCTCCAGGACAGCTCCCACTAGTGGATCACCAGTGTCTGCCAGGATCGTTCAAGGCCTCTTAAGGGGAGTAACTCCTTTTGTCCTCACAGCTGCTGACGAACTTTTTATTGTTTTCTTCACTCCTGATTTTGGGAAACCAAGGCAAGGAGATGTCAAGTATTTTTCCCAGAGTCACATAGCTAGTAAGGAGAAGAGCTGGGACTTGACCCTGCCCTTTGGTCCTTCTCTTCCACACACATGCCCTGCTGTGGTGCTGTTTGAGAGGCCAGGGGCAGTACTGTGAAAGGGCTCTAGTGGGTACGAAGGCTGGGACAGCAGAGCCAAGGTCCACATGCAGGAAGGCCCAGCCAAACACTGAGGGGAGAAAGAAATACATGAGTGGCAATATGAAAAGATTTTGGGTCCAGCCTCTCTTCCAGAGGTTCTTGCTGAGGAGGATGGCCAGGTCCTTCTGGGAGAGCAGAGAATGCAGTGTTTGTACCTGGGGACCAAGGGACCAAAGAGGGGCCATGGGAATTGATTCCTGACATGGTGCTGAACCGGGCAGGGTAGACCAGCTATGTCTGTCACTGTGCTATTTCTTTGAAGCCTTGTAGCAACTCAGAGATGGGTATCATCCCATTTCACACATGTGTGAGGAAGGAGGAATGAATAAAATAACTTGACTGCAATTTTCCAGAGCAGAATAGCGGTGCTAGGAATGAAAGAGAAAGAAAGGGTTAGGAGCAAGATTTTAGAGCAGGGAGGAGCCCTGGGGCCTCTCAGTGGCTTTCCACCTTGGGGAGGTCCATCAGAGTCACCTCTAGAATCCCCCATCTGCCCATGAAGGCCTCCACTCTGATTCACCCCATCTGTGGTTGGGAGTCCCTGACCCAGTTCAACTTCTAATTTCATAGAAGAGAAAAGCCATTCTTTTCTATAGCTGCATAGTATTTCATTACACAGATACACCATAGCTTATTTAACCAGTCTCTTGTTTCTAGATATTTGATTGTCTTTCATTCTTCTGTTACTTCAAAGAATGTCACTGCAAATAATCTGTTATATAAGTCACCTTGTGTAGGTGCCCCTGAAGTCTGTTTTTGCTTCTCAACTATCTGTGGTGAAGGATCAGGTTTGATTTTTCAATTTACAATTGTTACAGATGGATACTTATATAAAATTCAATAAAAGTGAATTGCCAGAGAAATGAATTGAAAAACAGCATGCAAGTACAAGCCAAAATATTTACTTTGTGCGTTGTTCTCTCTCTCTCTCCATATATACATACATATATATCCCTCATTGTTGTGTTTTTGTGGTGCTGAGGATGGAGCCCAGGATCTTATCTTGCATGTGCTAGGCAAGTTGCCCCTAAGCTGTACCCCCAGATCCAGTTATTTGGTTGTTAGATAGAATACACATAATATTACTTTGTCAAATTGCTAGAAAGGCTTTAAGCACTGGCTCTCAAATTTCTGCATCTGTCTTACTACAGAGTTGTTACTTGGGGATTGGCACTGGCCTGTACACCAGTTTGGGGAGCACCAGGGTAGACTCCCAAAATTAGATCACTGGGTCAAAGAGTAAATGCATTAGTAGTTTTGCCAGATACTGCCAGATCCCCCTCCACATGACTTGTGCCATTTTCACACCCACCAACAGTATATGACAGTGTCCCTTTCCTCTCAGCCTCTCCAGAAGTATGTGGTCTAACTTGGATTTCTGCTAACTTGATAGGTGTGAAGTGGTATCTTAGTCTAAGTGTTAATTTGCATTGCTCTTACTATAAATGAGAAAAAAATATCATTCATATTATTTTAAATTCTGTTTATGTTTATATTCTTTACCTATTGTTCTACTGGATTGTTGGCCTTTTTCTTATTGACCCCTAGGAGTTCTTTATATATTAGGAATATTAGTCCATTTTCTGTAATATGAATTGTAAATAGTTTTCCAGTTTGTCATTTGCCTGTTGATACTACTTGATGTTATTTTTTGGAGGGAGGACATGCAAAAATCTGTGTTCTTAGTGTAGTCGAATTTGTCAATCTTTTCTTTGATGGTTTCTAGATTTTGAGTCATGATTTTTCACTCCAAGGCATGAAGGATTCTGCCCAAATTTTCTTCTGATGTTTTTGTGGTTTTATCCTTAACATTTAAATTTTTTATTCAATTGAAACTTTTTCTAGCATACGATATGAAGTCCAAGTTGGACTTGGGTCCAAGTTTTTCATTTTATCAGTAGTTACTGCCTTCCCTGGTTCCATTTATTAAAATCTTTAAGATACCACTTGTATCATTAAAACTAATTTTTAACCACTTGGGATAATAATAGAAAAGGTTCTATAATTCATCAGTTTTGTACAGAATACTATTAGAAGGAAAATTAACTTTCAAGATATGATCTATAACTTCGCATTACTAAAGCAGAATAAACTCTAAGCAACAAACACAAATATATTTCATTTTTAAATGCTGTGGAGCTGTTGACAACCATGAGGAAATTGAGAGAAGTGGGCACTGATGGAGGGGTCACTTGGTGAGACTGAGTTTTGCATTGCAGGTCTCTTCCCCAGCCTGACTCCAGGACCTAGGACTGCAGAGGGGTCCAGCATGGTGGTCCCAGGACCTCTGGCTGTGTCACTGTTGCTGCCCAGCCTTGCTCTGCTGGTGGCCCACCTTTCCAGCTCCCACGATGTCTCCAGTGAGCCCAACAGTGAGCAGCAACTCTGCACCCTGAGAGAGCATCCCACTGTGACCTTTGAAGGTGAGAACATCCCACTCAGTGGTCCTAAAGGACTTGGGCCAGAGCTCGGCAGGGTCTTCCTGGCTGCTAGAAGACCTTGGGATGTTCATTTCCGGTAGGATGCTGAGCCTCTGATAGATATTTGGTGAAGAACAGGCCCCTGTGTGTGGGCTGGAAGGATCTAACTTTTGTCTCCAGATGATTTATGGAGGGCTGTTGTCCATGCTTTCTCTGGGGGGAGTGGTGGCCTTTCACGAGGGTTCCTTTGCTAGAGAATGAAGCTATGGACGCCCTGGGTGGCAATGGCCAAGATCTGTCTGGGGATCTCAGCAATAGCTGCTCTGGAAGCATGAGCCCCACTTCTTGGCTTCTCTGACAAGGGAAGGGTAAAGATGACTCACTCAATAGGAAGTGCCTGGAGATCTCTGGAAGGCTTCTTTCCCACTCTAAGTGGGCTGCAGGAATCCCTGTTTGGAGTCCTAGGAACCCCCAGCCAAAGGGGCCCTGGTGACTAATAATGCTTCTGCTGAGGGGGGAGCGTGGGAGTGTCCTATTAAAATGTTTCCCAAACTGGGATTTGTGAATTACTGGACATATTCCAAGGAGCTCATGCGGTCTTCATGATTTCTAAAATCAGTATATACATCTGATGATAATCCAAAAAATAAAACAAAAATATCAGAGAGGCCTGGATGTTCTCCCATGACCTATTGACCAGTCTGAGAGTCCCTGGTTGTGTCATGATAGCATTCATAATTCAAGATCCAACACCTACTTGGCGGCTCACATCAGGATCTGCAGATGTTGTCTCAGGGGTCCCAGGTTCTTAAGTCTGACCCACTCTGGCCTACTCTCTCCTCTAATAACCGTGGGGGGGAGGATGCTCTGGGCAAGGAGACTATCATCTCCTTTTGCAAACAGGAAGACCAAGGTCTGGGGCTGGGAGAGACTTGTCAGAGTTGGGCTTCAAAGTCAGCCCTCTGACTCCACTGCCCTGAGACCAGATGCTGTGCCTTCCAGGGCCCTGTCCTGTCCTGCAGGACTAGTGAGGTGGGCCAAGGTAGAAACCAAAGCAGAAATACAAATCAGGGAGTCGTGGGATTTGATGGGCAGAAGATAGGTGAGAATGTTGGGGGCTGCTGGAGGTGGTTTGAAAATGAGGGTTCCTAGCTGCAGGTTGGCTCCCTTCTCTGGGGAGGAAGATTTCCAGCTGTCTTCTCTGTGCTGTCTTGTTTGAACCTGGATCTCTGGCTTTGTAGGCTTAAGTGGATTAGAGTAAATTAGCAATGTCCTGCGTGTACAAACACATGCACACCCGCAGACTCCTGATGCCTCCTAGAGTGCTGGTGGCTGTCACTGCAGCAAAGGACCAAATGAGGGGACAGAAGGAACAGGGTTCTCAGGACTGTCCTCAAGTGACAGATCCTCAGGGAACATGCCCTCACAGGGGCTTTGCCTGGGGCACTACCCACAGGGCTGATCCTTGTCCCTTTCCCCTCTGTTGGGGTGGTCTGTATTGGGGAAAATTGCGGAGAGAGGGGGCTGGAGGGGTGGGAAATGGGGTCCCAAGGACCTGGGTCCCTGGGACCATTTTTGATCTTCCAGGATGAATGGAGTCAATCTGACTTCCTGCCCACCCCCACCTAGTCCATGACAGCTTTGCATGCACACATGCTGGGGGTGAAATTCAGGGCCTCCCACATTTTTATAAGCCTGCTCCTCTGTATCACTCTGGCCAGTGTATTGTTTGGGGACTTGAGATGAAGTATTAACTGTGGGTACTCACTTACCTTGTGTTGCTCCTTGAAAGTTGCTGCCTCCAGCCCAGCTGGCTCAGCATCAGGACTGTTGCTGTGGTCTCCTCACATATCTAGCACAGTTGAGCACACAGTAGGGACTCAGTTCTCCCCAGCTGAGAGACTGAGCTCTGGCTGGTGCCCAGTTCTAGAGGAGTTACACTGATCTAGCACAAGCCAACCCCTGTTTCCAGGACCCCCTCACATGTGACACTTGGTTTCCAGGTGACTTGTGGGCCTCCCAACACATAGCTGCATGTTTCCCTCTCCTCTGGCACCTGGTGGATCTGTGAATAACCCCTGAATACCCTAGAGGAGTTGCTAGAGGCACAATCTGACTGGTGGCTTTCTGCTTTGAAACGTGACATTTTCTCCTGTGGGTTTCTTTTAGGGGGGCCCCCTCTGTATCACTCTGGCCAGCGTATTGCTCAGTTGGCCACAGCACACCCATTCTAGGTGGCAGGGAGAAGCCAAGCTGGAGTTAACACTGATGGTGGTTAATCCACAAAGTGGGTAATTGAATTGACTGTAATTAAAATCACAGGCGTGTCATGGAGAATGTCATTTTTCTCTTAAAGTCGCCGTCCAAAGCCTTCACAGCACACGTAGCTCAGAACGTGCTTGGTGTTTTAAAGACAGCTTTCCCTCTGGTCCCCGTTGCCTGTTTAATAAGACGAGGCTGGCTCCCTTCCCAAGGCTCCCCCAGGATTACAGCGTGGCACCTGCCCCTGGCAGCATCTCTCCCCACTCGTCCCTGTCCATTAGGCTGGCCCGTGTATGTTCCTTCAGGCTAAGGGACAGGGACAGACACTGGAAGGAGACCCTTCTCCCACCTTCCCGTTGTCACCCAGCTTGGGCTGTGTTTCCTCTTCTTTCCTCCTCCCCAAGCAAAGACCTTGATGAAGATTGAGCCGTCCAATCGTGCCCTTTGCCTTCCATTCAGCTGCCCACATCTGGGGAAGGGGGAGTCCCTGGCACAGAGAAGGAAGGAATCAAAGTATCACTTATCTGATGGAAACAGGCAAGCCCTGCCCCACCCCTGCCCTGCCTCCACACACCCAGGAAAGACCTGAGCTCATCCAGAGGAACAGGGGCATACTGTGTAAGTGGAACAGGGAGGGTAGAGGGAATGTGGGACAAAATAAGAGGTGGTAGAGAGCTTATAGTCCAGAAGGTCTTCTGGAGGAGGAGAGCCCTTGGTTTAACTTGAAGGGGGCACTACAGTCTCCCAGGATCTCCACAAGTGGCCCTGAGGTCAGCTAAAAACCTGCCCTTGGGTTCAGATCTATTCCTTATGCATTTATTGCCCAAATGCCATCAAGCCATCAAGGCTATGTGACAGTTCTCATTAACCCATAGGTAACTGCTGGAGACAGGGGGAAGACCCAAGGAATTTGCTTCACTCTGCTGCAGAATTTCTTCTTTTTTAAAAACTATGTATATCACAGCTTTCTGAAAAACATCCAACTCACAAAACCTCCAGTTCTCCAGGGAGCGATTAAGTGTTTGCCTGTCGTGCAGAAATGAAGGGCTGCTTTTACTCTGTAGTGGAGGGATAATGAGCAATGATTTATTTCCCCTGGATTACACACACACACACACACACACACACACTCACACACACACACGCACGCACAGTCCTCTGGGCCTTGTGCGAGCTACTTGCTTATGCACCACGGGGAGAGAGCTCACTGCCTCACACTTTCCCATCATCTTTACTCCCATCAGCATGGGAGTTCCTCTGCCCATGGCTCTGGCCTTCCCAGTGCTGCTTTCCTCCCTTCCATGAAGCAGAGCTGAGCAGAGCTATCTGGAGATGCGGGTCAAAATGGCAGAAGTGGGTCTGTATCAAGGGAAAGCCAGCTGACATGGCCCAGGTGTACCCTTCCACCCACCCCCCAGATAGCCAGAGAGCTGTGCGGTCTCTTTGCCCACCCAAGCTCTTCAGAAGGCTTTGGGTTTGGCTAAAGATAAGGTGGACACTGACTATCTGTCTCCTGTCCCTCCCACTTCCTTCTCATCTGAAATCCTATTATTTGTATATTCCTGCAAGGCTGAGATCCTTCCCAGTTCCCAGGACAAACTACCAGGCTAGACATACCCGTGATGGGGCTGTGATGACAGTAAAGCAGAAGAAAGCCCTTAGCCCCAACTGGGGTAGTCAGTGAAGGCATCTTGGAGGAGTAGGGGCGGGGGCAACTGGAACTGTTCCATCAGCGGAGAACAGAGGTACAGAGGTTTGCAGGCTCCTACTCCCAGGATCTCCACAAGTGGCCCTGAGGTCAGCTAAAAACCTGCCCTTGGGTTCAGATCTATTCCTTATGCATTTATTGCCCAAATGCCATCAAGCCATCAAGGCTATGTGACAGTTCTCATTAACCCATAGGTAACTGCTGGAGACAGGGGGAAGACCCAAGGAATTTGCTTCACTCTGCTGCAGAATTTCTTCTTTTTTAAAAACTATGTATATCACAGCTTTCTGAAAAACATCCAACTCACAAAACCTCCAGTTCTCCAGGGAGCGATTAAGTGTTTGCCTGTCGTGCAGAAATGAAGGGCTGCTTTTACTCTGTAGTGGAGGGATAATGAGCAATGATTTATTTCCCCTGGATTACACACACACACACACACACACACACACTCACACACACACACGCACGCACAGTCCTCTGGGCCTTGTGCGAGCTACTTGCTTATGCACCACGGGGAGAGAGCTCACTGCCTCACACTTTCCCATCATCTTTACTCCCATCAGCATGGGAGTTCCTCTGCCCATGGCTCTGGCCTTCCCAGTGCTGCTTTCCTCCCTTCCATGAAGCAGAGCTGAGCAGAGCTATCTGGAGATGCGGGTGAAAATGGCAGAAGTGGGTCTGTATAAAGGGAAAGCCAGCTGACATGGCCCAGGTGTACCCTTCCACCCACCCCCCAGATAGCCAGAGAGCTGTGCGGTCTCTTTGCCCACCCAAGCTCTTCAGAAGGCTTTGGGTTTGGCTAAAGATAAGGTGTACACTGACTATCTGTCTCCTGTCCCTCCCACGTCCTTCTCATCTGAAATCCTATTATTTGTATATTCCTGCAAGGCTGAGATCCTTCCCAGTCCCCAGGACAAACTACCAGGCTAGACACACCCGTGATGGGGCTGTGATGACAGTAAAGCAGAAGAAAGCCCTTAGCCCCGACTGGGGTAGTCAGTGAAGGCATCTTGGAGGAGTAGGGGTGGGGGCAACTGGAACTGTTCCATCAGCGGAGAACAGAGGTACAGAGGTTTGCAGGCTCCTATGGAATAGATCCTGGGCATGTGAAATAAGTCAGTGTGGCTGGGGTGGAGAATTTGAGGGAATATAAAGATTAAGCATTATTCTTTCAACTGATTGCTAGATGTTTAATTGCCAGGCATTTGACCTGGGAGGAGAGCGTGGCTGGAACCCAAAGGTATGGGCATTGAGGCACCCTGGAGAGTTGGGAAGGGATCTAAAAGGGAGAGTGACATAGCTACACTTACCCTTCAGAAAGGGCACTTTGGTTGTCTTGTGGGAAATAGAGTAGAAGGAGCAGGAGTGGTGGGAAGGCTGGTGAGCAGACCGTGGGCACCAGTCCCGGCCGGAAATGATGGCAGCTTGGTGGTGGGTGGGGTCCAGAGAGAAAGGTGTGGATGACTTGGGGGTAGAACAAACTGGATGTGCTGTTGTGTATTGATGAGGCTACAGAGGGACTGGGGCATCAAGGGTGCTTATAGGTTTCCTTCTATGCTTCTGGAGGAAGGTAGAGCCCTCCTTTGAGCTAGGGCACAAGGCTGAAGCAGTGACAATGTTACCACCACTCCCCAGGGCACATAGCTGGCTGCTTTCAGAGATGGGCATATGGATCTCAGGTTTCCCAGGCACCTCTACCCTCTTAGCTCAAGCTTTCCTCTCTTCTGTTCTCCGGCCTGGTGCTGGTGCAACAGTGCCCTGGCCCAATAGTAACGGAAGTGTTGCCTCTTCCTCCACCAGATCTGAAGCCGTGGATCTCTAACTTCACCTACCCTGGAGCCCGAGATTTCTCCCAACTTGCTCTAGATCCTACCAGGAATCAGCTCATCGTGGGAGCCAGGTAATGAGGTGCAGGGAAGTCAGGGCCAGAGTTCAATGCTTAGAACTGGGTGGGGGGTGGGGGTGGGGGAATGTTACTCAGGATGAGCCCACCAGACAGACCTATGTCCCAGCCCTGTTCTCTGTCAGGTGTGTGTGTGTGTGTGTGTGTGTGTGTGTTTGTGAGTGAGACTGTCTGTCACTCAGGAAAGAAAGTATGTGGTATGTGGGGACTGGGGACAGGGGGCAGGGGTGACCCCTAGACCTCCCCATCTCAGCCTTCTGGTTGGCAGTACTCTTGCTGGCCACCTCCTGTCCCTGTTCCTGTAGTGATGCCAGGACCTGCCTAATTGGTGAACTCCCAGGAGCCTGGCGCAGAAAAGGTGCCCAGGAGCCCCCTGCTGGCCAGCTGGTCACCTGCATGTGGCGTGCAGATAAAGCCAAGAACTTCTCTCTCTGAGGGCCTCATTTCCTTGTAAGGCGCACCAGTACCCCCACCGTCCTGATCCAGATCTAACAGATAAAACTGTCTAGGCAGGCCTTGTGAGACTTTCCTGGGCAGAGTAAAAGAAGCTAATTCCTCACAAAATCACAGACTGTCACCTGGGGTACAAAGAGAGCCTAGAGACGCTCTGTCTGGTGGGTCTCACAGTAGGTCCTTGGGCTAACAGGTGCTATGCATCTTGCAAACTTGTTGGAAATGTAAAATCCTTGAGTCTTCCTCAGCCTCCTGAATCAGAAACTCTGGGTATGTCTCCCCCACCAAGCTGTTGTTCATTAAGCCCTCCAGGTGACTGCCCAAGCTCGGGTTTAAGAATGGCTGCCACAATCGATCATGAAGAAGCAGAGGTCCTGAGAAGGGAGGCCTCCCTGAGATCCCACATAGGGCATGGACTAGATCCTGGGTTTGCTAACCTGGGGTTAGCATTTAAACTGCTGGTGGTTCTGTGTCATGCTCTCTGGGAACACTAGTAGTTTTTACCCTCCACCCCAGAGGTTTTGTTTATGGGCTTCAGAGTCAGAAGGTTGGCCACTGGGTTGGGCACCTCCAAACTGTGCCATGTAGCTGGTGTCCTCGCTCTCTGGCCCTGATCTATGTCTTCACCCCTTCATTTGCTGTATGAAAAGGAATAGGACCACATAAGCTGGATCCTCCTTCTGGATGAAGTTTCCTCATCTGTAAAGTCTGAGTTGTAGTGCCTGCTGATAACCTCATGGGGCTGCTGGGAAGCTGAGCTGAAAACATTTTCTTTTGATGCTTAAAAATTTTAAATTAACTAATTGTTTTGCACCATCCCCAATTATTATACCAATGTTATTGGTATAATATTCGAAAGCTTCAAGAGTATATAGAAGAAAAGCAGGGGCCCTTCTCGGGGAGCACAGCCTGGCTCTTTCCACAAAGGCAGGTATGGAGGAGTAGGAGCTTGATTGTGCAGTAAAGAGAGTGATTATTTTTGCACTCTATATTGAAGTGATCGTAGATTCACCTACAATTGCAAGAAATACTGCAGAGATCCCCTGTGCCCTTCGCCCAGCATCCCCCAACGGTGACATCTTGCATAATTGTAGTACATTATAACCTAGAAACTGACATTCAAGCCATCCTTCCAAGAAGCTCAGATCTCAGCCGTTTACACATGCACTTTGTAAAACCCAAAAGGCGGCACGTGAAGATTTCATCTGAAACCTTGTGAAAGTAGTCTGAAGGCTGCCATTCATTCAGTGCCTCTCGTGTTCCAGGCGCTACTTATGTACTGTCTATATAATGACTCAGCTAGTAGATAGGGGGAATCAGACATGCAATAAATAAACTAGTACATGTAGTAAATCATGCATGCAGGTAATTATCGAGTATTCTCTGCAACCCCAGGAGGTGGGTTACACGATTAACCCCATTTTATAGACCAGGAAATCGAGCTCAGAGAGATTAAGTCACACTGGTCTTCCTGACCACTCGGGCCTCCTCATATACACATGCTGATAGTTTGTGGAACTGCGGAGTCCCTTGCACGGTCAGAGGATACATCTTTTCCTGGGTTCTTGAGCCTGAGTCTGCCCTCACATGAATGGGGAGATCCCTTCTGGACTGGTCCTTTATGCCTGTAAAGCCAGTTTGGTGGATCCTTGGCTGCTTTTTCCTCCTCCTTTTTCTGAGGTACTTTTCTTCCTCCTTCTCTGCCTGAAAATTTCTTCTTCTTGACCCCTTTGGGCCTCTGGCATTCAGGCTGGGGAAAAAGTTTTTATCCATCTCCAATCTTGCCTTGCTCCCTGTGGACCCAGGGGTGGGTCTGGCTGCAGCGTCTCTCTGTTCTCTTCTCCCAGCTCCCAGTGGGGCCTGCTGAGATGCTGTGATGAATGGCTTTTGATGGTATACAGACGAGTCCAGTGATGCAACGCTTCCCCTGATTTGTTAAAGCTGTGAGCAGATGCCTGCGTTACCTGAGTAGACAGCTGGGGCACAGCCATGAGCCAGAGCCCATCTGTCCCCAGGCCAGAAGCATAGGGTGGGGAAGCTCTGCCAAGAACCTGGACAGGGGGCTGGGAAAGATGGCACAAGCCTGGAGCCAAGGTCACGAGCGAGACCCACCCAGCCCAGGAGGACCACAGACTCTCGGGCTTGCAGCTAGAGTCCCGAGAGGAATATCAGACCAGAGAGGTCCCTTTCTGGCTCCTGGCAACAGGGGCCCCTCCTTCCCTTTCTGGCACACTCCCTGACTTTCCGCTCATTTATCTTCCCAGCACAGCTGAGGTCAGCCAGGACTTTCTAAAGTAATTATTCCTGAAAAGTTCAGGAACCCAAAGAGAAATGGCTAAGGAAAGATACAAGGAAAGAAAAAAGGTCCTCCAGGAAAACCAGAGCTTTACATCTGCTTGTCATTAATTTAGCCTGTTAATATGGCTCCGCAGGCCTGGCAATAAAAAAGCCAGACATGAACTAGTTCTCCATTCTACAGATGCAGCCACCGAGGCCCACAGAAGGGCCCAGCAAGTGCCCGAGCTGGAATTCTGCCTGCCCCTGCCTGCCTCTAGTCTGTGAACTTGAAATCACTTGCCTGTGGCACTCCGACTGGGCCACCCTCACTGTTTCTGAGTCCATGCAAAGCAGTCCCAGTGGCACCTGATGCTCATCATGGGTTTGGGATTATCACCATTAGCACCTTCTCTAGGACTACTGAAGGCAGGCGAGCAGCTGGCTGCTGGTTGAAGATGGTGTTAGAAGAGGATGAATCTGGCAATGCTGTGCGGGCTGGGCTGGGGGGACAGAGATCATGGAGTATCTGGGCTGGAGGAGACAGGGTGATGAGAGAAAAGGTGGGTCCAGAGTGTCCCTGACTGCAGGAGGTGAGGAAGCACGCGGGATTCCAGGCACTTGTGTGGGGCAGGGAATGGTCAGGGTTACAGACAGGGAGGAGGAAGTGGCCTGTCTGAGTCCCAGCCAGAGCTCAGTAAGGTCCACTTTTAACAGAAACAGGCTCCGTGTCAGGGAATGGTGTGGCGAGCAAGCAAGTGTATGGATCTGAACGGGCTTGATTTATTAATTCTAGAATTGAGCAACACTTCACTCCATATATTGGAATAAGTGATCTAATGTATTGAGCAGAAGAGACTGGCTTCCTAGACAGAGTAGGGTTGAAGAAAACAGAAATTAAAAAATAAAGAGCAGATCGGTTGTTGCAATTCACTTTCCTAGAAAGGCGAGGATGAGACAGAAGAGAAGAAAAATAATGCTTGGTTAACATGTTATTTCAAGTTACCTTTCTGTGTGCGTGTGTGTGTGTGTGTGTGTGTGTGAATTAAGGCAGAGGGAACTTCACTATGATGACTGAAACTAGCCTGTTTGAGAAATTTATCTGTTCTTTCTTCCTCCTGATTTCTCTGAAGGTCAGTTTTATATTGGTGATAGGAAACTTTAGCATGGTGACTTCATTTTGATATTTTGTTAGGTCTTTTGGGGCCCAATGAGGGTGCTTGGTCTAAAACAAAGGCCTTTTGTAATTTGTGGTTAACAGTGGTATCAGCAGTTTTCCCCCTGGGTGTGTCCCTTTGGCCAGGCACAGCTATTCCATAGGACTGATGAAGAACAAGAATGAATTTTAATCCCAGTACCTTGATTCTGTGTTTCTGTGGCTTGGGCCATTGACCCAACCTGTTTCCTCATCTGTCAAGTGGGGTTTCCTGTATCGACTGCCAGCATCATGTGAAGATTAAGTGAGCTAATGGGAGTCAAGTCTTTCCTGGTGGTCAGCCCACCCTAGGTCCTGTACATTCAGCACCAGTCCTGGCACCCCATGAGGCCCGGCCAGGAGAGGTCCTGCCTGCAGAACCAGCTTGGCTTATGATGTCTGTTTCTGTTTTTGCAGGAACTACCTCTTCAGACTCAGCCTTGCCAATGTCTCCCTCCTTCAGGTACACATTTGCTTTTCTTCCCTTCCCTTCCTACAATTGTCTGTATTTGGAAGTTGGGGTTAGGGCAATGCAAGCAATGCGGTTCCAAAATTCAGCCACCGGATGAACAGGAGCCATTTGCTCTTTTGGCTGGCCATGAACTCAGATGGTGCCAGCAAGGTCACAGCTGGGGGAGACTCTTAGAAGTGGGGTGCAGCCCACATAAAAACGCAGGTACACACAGCACTCTTTCCCGGTGCTTGTGAAGAAAGAAGGAGAAGAGCACCAGCTGGAGTGACTGGAGAGACTGTCCCGGTTTGCCTGGGACAGAGAGGTTCTCCAAATGCAGAACTCTCCAGGATAAAATTGAGATAATACTGAGCAAAGGGGGTTGTTGGTAATTCCAAGTTCAGACCCGAAGTCCACAGGAGGGTCTCAGAGTTGGGCCTCAAGGGATAGGATGTCCCCAGCTCCTTTCTTACCTTGTCCTGAGTGATCCCATTCTAATTCAGCATTTTCACTGAGCTGTGATTGATTTATTATCTGCTGCCAAGAAAGACTCTCCAAGCATAATTCCCTAAGTGCTCCGAGAGGTTTTTTTAATGGGACTCCCTGATCTAAAACATTTATCCCAGATTGAGAAACAGATGTCAGACCATCTCGGCAGAGGCGGAACATTCTAGAGAAGGGGCAGCCATCTATTTTTCAGTGTGGGGAGCACTTCAATTTTCCTGTATAGGAGGCATCTTTGTCCCCCAATGATAAACCCTCATGGAGCACTTACCGCCATGGACTCAGCTGCTAGCTGAGGGGATGTAAGAATGACAGAGCCTCTGACCTCCAGGAAAGGACTCTGGGTGGTGAATGTAATCTAATTAGAATTATGAGTTAATCAAATGCAGCCCTTTAGGGTTAATGTCACTGCAGCAGACAGGGAAAGGGACACCTCCTAGGTGAGTTTGTGACAGCCCCAGAGGCTATGACAGCTCTTGTCTGGTGTGTTAGCTCTTTGTTACTGTGGCCAAACACCTGAGAAAGATGATTTAAATGAGGAGAGATTTATTTTGGCTCACCTCCTCTGAGGTTTCAGCCCATTGTCTCTGGGCCCTGGGTGAGGCAGTACATCAGAGTGGGAAGTCATGCAGGAGCAGAGCTGCTCACCTCAGAGGGGCTGGAAATGAGGAGACCCATCCAGGCCCCTAGCCTATTGGGTGCATGTGCCACTTCTGAGCAGGTTCTGCCTCACTTCACTTACCTACACACCGATCACCTCAGGAAATACCCCCACAGACACATTTGAACATGCTCAGAAGTGTGCTTTACTCATTTCTTCGATGTTCTCAAGCCAATCAAGACAACAACATTAACCATCACATCTGACCATTAGAGGGGAGGTACAAGAGAAGAGAAAGGCATACCTCTTACCAAGGAGTCCCGAGGACCTAGAGAAAGTTGAAAAGAAATTCCTCTTGTCTGTTTATCTGTCCATCTGTCCATGCCTTCACCAGCCAAACATTCATTCATCCAACCTCCCATATAAACATTTAGTGAATGCTTCCTAAAGGCTAGGCCTCCACAAGGATTTTAAATTCCAAAAGTGAAATCCATTCCTTGCTTCAAGCAACATGCACAAAAGAGATCATGTGTGATCGGTTCCCCTTCCTGGAGAGGAACAACCTGGCATGTTCCTGGGACCTGGGCTGGAGCAAGGCAGGGAAAATTCCCTGAGCCACTGCTATGGGCTGTCAGCACAGTCACAAGCATCCAGTCCAGAGCAGTTTCTAGTTGGTGCCCACAGAAACAAACCAAGATGCCAAGCACAGCAAGTGAGGGCCATAGAAAGCCAGGGTACAGGAAGTTCAAAGTGCACGGGAGGAAGTGGACCCAGAGGTCCTACCTGAGTTCCAGGGGGTTGCTTTTCGTTTGGTTCCATGGTCTCCTGGCAATGTAGAGTAGCTGACGGGGGAGAGAGATGAATGCACAGAAATAATGGCAGGGCTGTGGAAAGCCTCTATGGCAGGGGGACCTGGAGGCTGAGGAGCACTCTGGGCCCAGCAGGGTCTGCCAAGGCTTCCCAGAGGAGCTGTCTTTGAGCCAAGCTCAAGGGATGTGCTTGCTGGGCATCTCAAGGAAGATCACACAGCACTGGGGGGCCAAATCAGACTGTGAGTGGGGAAAGGGTGGGAGACGAGGCCTAGAGAGACAGAGGCCACTTTGGGTGGTGGGTGGTCCTTGGCTGCAGAGTTGAGGTGGCCCAGATCTTCTGAAGGCAATGGGAATCTGCTAATGAGGTTTCAGCAGAGAAATGGCATGAACACACCTGACTTCAAATCTCCTGACTCAGTACAGAGACCACATTAGTGCAGGAGGCAGGAAGCAATTGCAGATATACAGGTGAGTCACAGTGACCTTGAGGAAGGCATTGGCAGTGGGGATGGAGGGAAGACAGAAAGGGGTCTTATGATTCATCAGCATACTGTCTTCTGTGTTCAAGTTGCCCCATGGTATAGAGTAGGTTGCAGCTTTAGAGGGGTCAGTGACGCATGGACCATAGGGGGACATCTAAGCTCCTGGCCTGAACAGCTGGGGACCATGAATGAGGATGGTACCTGAGTAGGGTTGGCTTGACTCTAGGCCATTGGCCCTCCTATGGCTGCACACCAGGATCAACAAGGAGCTTTGACAAGATTGGTGCTCTCAGATTCTGTCTCAGTTGCTCTGGCTTCAACCTAGGCAGTAGAGTTAAAAAACAAAAACAGAAACAACAACAAAAAAACCTCTCTCATGATTCTCACATGCAGCTAAATTTAGGAACTGCTGCTTTAGGATTGGAGAAGGCCTTGTCTATAAAAGCAGCCCCACTGTCTTGGCCTCCCCAAGTCTTCTTATGCTTTATCAGATGTTAGGCCTCTGCTTGCTGACTGAGGCCTGGGGCTTGGTTCATCCAGCTGAGTGTCATGGAGGTCTCAGCAACAGGAAGACACAGCAGCCCTACAGCTGGCACTTGGAGGAAGGGCTCAGATTCAAGAAGGATCTCCAAAGAGCCCAGGAAATCAGCCCCAAGAGAGCCAGATACTGGTTTTGCCACATTCTCCATGGAGTCTCTTAGGGGCCTAACCTCAGAGGTTGAGTGGACTCTCCCGACAGAACCAAGGAGAGAAATAAACCCATGTTATGTTCACGCAAGAGGTACTATCTGGCCACATAGGGGAAAGAACAAGCCAGAGGTTAGGACTGGTCATCCAGCAGCCACTTGACAGGGCAGCGGCAGTCCTTGGCCTCTGGTGCTCAGTGTGGCTCCTTGGGTCTGCTGTCTGCCTGGGGAGAAGACTCAGCTTTCGACTCCTAAGTGGCAAACTTCAGCAAGTACTCTGCCATTGCCCTCTCTGGGCACTTCTTGTCTCTGTTTTGTCTGTCTTTGTTTTTGTAGGACTAGGGGTGAAACTCATGGCTTTTTCACTGAGCTACATTCCCTGTCTGTCTGTCTATCTTTCTATCTATATTTTGAGACAGGGTCTTAGTAAGTTGCCCAGGCTAGACTTGATTTTGCAAATCCTCCTGCCTCAGTCTCCCAGCATGCTGGGAGGTGTGTGCCACTTCACCCCTTCGGGCCCCTGCTTTTAAGCTTTCAGTCCTCTGTGTCTGCTCATATACATGGCTAACCAGCAACCTCAGGTTACAAAGGAGCTGCACACTTTTCTGACAAAGAAGGGAATGTGCCTGGGTTATAAGGCTCTGTTATGGAGCCAGCCTCCCACTTGGCTCCAGGGTGTGACCTAAGCAAACTTAAAACTCAATGTTTTATTGATAGTTTAAATAATTAAAATTCTTTAAAGAAAAATATAAATGCAAACAGTTCGTGCAAACCAATGTCCATTAACTGGACTTCTAAGTACCTACCCCCTAAACTACTAATCTTAAAGGAAATGGAAATACCTAATTCCTTTCCAACCGCCAAGCAGATGGGGCTGTGTGTGTCTGGGACAGTGGGTGGGGGGTGAGCAGGGGAAGTCAGATCAGCTCAGCTAGGAGGGTTATGATCAGTGTAGCCTAATCAACCAGTCTTGGGACATTTCTAAAATGAGGTGAGTGACCAACAGCGTTGTGCCATGAGAGGACCACCATGACAAGTCATCTAAAATTTGGCAAGAGAGAGTTCATAAGTGATCTTTGCCAGAGCAATTCCAGGGGACAATGTGGCTGGAGGCCTAAAGGCAACAGATTTATGATCTCGAAATGCCCCATGTCCTGCAAGCACAGAAATGAGAACTGTTCTGTACATATGTACCAAGACATATAAGGGGGCTTTGTCTGAGCCTGGGCAGGCACTGGGGTGGCTCCTGAGCTCTCTTCCAGTTTGTCTCTGTATCCCTTGAGCTTGGATCTGGAAGCCTGGAGTTATCTGAATTTTAACTTCTGCTAAGTGGTGGAGACAATGTTCAGAATATGTGTTGATCTTTGGCTACCACCTCTGGCCCCTGAGTGTCCAAGGGAGTGGCTGAGTGCACAGGGAGAGGATTGGATCCATGCCCTGGAGGTCTGCTTTCCAACAGCATGAGAAACGGGCCCTACAGCTACTCTGTTACTAGAGATCCTCAACCATGGAGTTCCTAGGAAGTCCTAGTTTAAAGCAGTCTATCTCTACAAAGCCACAAAAACCCACTACAAGTGCAATGAGAAATTTTCATAGCTTCACATCTACAACAGAGTGAGTGTCAGTGAAAATGTCAGTAGAGGAAAGTGAACACATTCCGGAAGATGATAGTGGATGGAAGGAGTCAGAATGGTTCACCAAGGAGGATGTGGCAGGATAGCAAGTTGAGTCCTCCTCAGAAGGGCTCAGAAACTGGGGTATCAGGTTTTAAGGAATGCGAAGATGAAACATAAACAGGGGAATTGATTAAAATTCTCTAGTGGAGAGGTTGGAACCCAGGTCTCCTACTTCATCGTGTTATCCCAACAAAGAAGATGAGACCGTTTCTCCAGAGACTCAGTTGGGGAAGCTCCATAATTAGGAGCTATAGAAAAGGTGAAGGGCACTGAGGGGGTGTAGGACTGGACCAAAGGGCTCAGGTGGAAATCTACTTACCTTCCCTGCCCCACAGATTGGAAGAGTCTGTGCTGGAGAAACTCAGTGAGTCCAGAGACCAGACTTCTACAGTATGACAGAGGGGGTCCCTGAAAAGACATCAGTGAGTCCAGAGACCAGACTTCTACAGTATGACAGAGGGTGTCCCAGTGAAAAGACACCCCTTTAGCTCCCTAAGAGAGGTGCACCACTTATATAAGCCCTACACATAGAGTTACCAATGTGTGATTTAGTACTTTATTCTTCAAGCAAACAAATATTGTGAGTCCAGAGACCAGACTTCTACAGTATGACAGAGGGTGTCCCAGTGAAAAGACACCCCTTTGGCTCCCTAAGAGAGGTGCACCACTTATATAAGCCCTACACATAGAGTTACCAATGTGTGTAATTTAGTACTTTATTCTTCAAGCAAACCAATACAGTTGTTCATCATGTAAAATTGCATGCATACAAAAGTAGGCTAGTACAATGAATATTGTATATTCAAAAGCAGCTTAAAAGCTTGCACAATTATCAACTTGCAATCACTCTTGTTTCATCTGTATCACCCACTTATCTGCCCTGCATCACTTTGAAGCAAATCTCATGCATATCATGCCATCTATTACTTTAGTATGAGGGGTTAAGGGTGCAGCTCGGTGGTAGATCACTTGCCTAGTACATGTGAGGTCCTGGTTCTATCCCCATGCTGAAAGAAAAGAAAAGAAAAAAGGAGGAAAAGAAAAATAATTTTGGTTGTTTGAATCAGGATCCAAATACATGTCAATTTGTTAATGTCTCTTATGTGTCTTTTAAATGTTTCCTCTTTTTCTTTTTGTACTTTTTATTTCTGGAAGACTGATCATTTTCCTATAGTATTTCCCCATTATGCTGATCTAGGTGGTATAACTTCACATTTTCCTCTGGTCTCTGTATCACCTGTAAAGTGATTGTTAAATCTACAGACTCCATTCATTTTGGATTCCGACAAGATTACTCCATAGGTGTTATTACATGCTTCCCTTAGAATGCACACAGAGTCTTATTTCCTCTCTTCTTTGATGTTCACAACCATTGCTGACCATTTCCTAGATCTATTCACTCTTTAGTTGTTAGAACCTATTAACTGGACTACTCCTAGACCAAACTTCTCATACTCTTTGGTTCCCCACTGGTAAGTTCAGGTAGGAAAGGCAAGAGAAATGTTTGCTATTGTGGAGGAGAGAGAGAACCCCTCTACCCTCCCTGGGTTCTTATGTGGCTTCTTTCGCTGGAAGTAGAAACCATATTACTGCAAAGCTGCTTAACAAGAGAAAAGCATATATGTTTCAGTAAGTTTACATGTGCAGGAAGCTCTCCACATGAAAAATGGGATCCAAAGAAATGACCAGAGCAAGATACTTGTATATTTGTAGACATAGAACAATAAAAGAACTACAGAGCAGATTGAACTCTGAACTACGGTAGTAAACTCTAGGGATGTCACCAAGAGATATGTAGTGGGGGGACGATTAAAAGCTAATGGACAATAAGGCTTACTCCAAGGAATTAATTTTTTCAGGCTCATTACAACCTGATTACCAGTTTCTAAATGATAGGTACAAGAGGACATGTTTCCTAAAAGAATCTTCAGGCTTGTTGATTTTAGGAAAGGCTAGGCTTCGTGACCTTTTCTAAAGTTCCAGTCCCTCAGGTGACATCAGCTTGAAATAATCAATATACCAATTTGGCATATTTTGAGATGACTTACATTCACTGAAATCAGTGTTGCTAGCTGGTACCCATGAACAGTTTTTACGTATTTACAATAATGTGAATACCGATGTTGATGTTAAGTAAAATATGAAACAACAATGGGAGATGAGAAGGAAGATATATGTGTGCTTGGGGTGTGGTGATGGGATAGGTAAGTGGGGAAAAGCTTTCCCTTCATGATAGCTACAAGAAGTAAAATTGATACATACTTTTGAGCAATTGGTTTTAAAAGAAAACACAGAAACAGCTAGAAGAGTTGAAAATGGTTGTTTGAGGAAAAAGTTTTAAGAATAGGAGGAGCAGATTGCTAGGGTTTTAATTAATAATTTTTCATATATTTTTTTAAAACTTTGTGCATCATTGCCTTGATAAAAATAATCTTTCAAATAAAATAACTCCAAAAAGCCCATTCTGTGCTGTTATCATTATAAATATGTGCATTCTTTTCAGACCATATGGTCTAACTTTTGGTTCAGGAAATCTGTTTACCATGAGACCCCAAGATGCAGCAGAAAGAGTTCATTCAGGGCCAGGGATTTAGCTCAGTGGTTCCTCCGCCTGCTTCGCAAGAGCAAGGATCCAAGTTTGATCCCCAGTACCAAAAAAGAAAGAAAGAAAGAAAAAAAAAAAAGAGCACATTCAGCTCTGGGGTCATCTGGATTTGCATCTTGGGTTTGTTGTTTATTAACTGCATGGCAAATTTCTCAACCAGTCTGGGCTTTAGTTTTCTCACCTTTAAGTTGACCATAAGGCTGTTTCACTGACTGTTTTGAAAATCAAAGAAAGTGTCAAGTTCCCTGACCCAGTGCCTGTCCCATTGTGGAGCTGAGTGTGACTGTAACGTCGTTTCATTGTGCACGCCTGAAATCCAACGAGTCTCCCTCCCACCCCCAAGGAAGAGGCTGATCCCTTCTGTGTAGACCTGTGTGCAGGGACCCCAAGGTCCCAGCAGGGCCCTTTGCCCATAGTCTCTCCACAGCCACCCACTGTCCGGAGCTTTCGGCCGGACATCTGCAGGGTTTGCCGGTCATATTCTCTTCTGCTTCCACAGAAACCAAGGATTCTTATGCACAGCCCTCTCTTCTCTCTTGTCAGGCTTAGCCTGAGAGCTGGTGCGTCTGAGTCTGACCATGCTCAGTTGTTTCTGTCCAGATGACCTTGCTGCTTTGTGGCCAGGTGCCAGGGGGCTGTTTGACTCCCACGCTCCAGGCCTGGCAGGGCACACCCAGGTCTGAGGGCGACCTGATCAAACTTGTCACCCAGCTCAGGAACCCAGGGGCTGCAGAGTCAGCCTCTCTCCGCCCTGAAGCAGTCATCTCCAAGTGTGGGGGGCCCAGCCTGGAAAGCAGAGAGCAGCCTAGGCTGTCTCTGTTCCCTGCCTCCCCTCCCACAGCTCCGCAGGCAGTGACTTCACAGCTAGAAGCCGCTTTGTTAGACATTAAAAGTGGGTGGGCTTTGCTCTGTTTCGAAGGGAGAGCTACTTGCTCAGGGCTTTCTCTCCCTCTCCCCCTCCCAGACAGGTATGCAGTTCGTCTTTATACATATGACCCAGAAATACCTAACGAGCCCCACCGGAGCTGTTGCCTTGCCAGGATGACAGGGGGATCACTCTTCCCTTCAGCTTGCACTTCTAATGCCCTGGGCACATGAAAGCTGGGTCCCCAAACACCTTACAGTGCGCTCCAGCATGAGGGATTCTGTAAGGGAAACAGCAAGGCAAGTCTAGGCAGCATGGGGTGGGGAAGAAAATTTAGGAAAGGAGAAGTCCTGGACTCTGGAGACAGTGGGATGAAGAGCAAAGACACACAGCCTCTGGCATCCAAGGAGTGGAAGTTTCTGTGCCCGGGGCTCCACCACACACCCGCTGTGTAACCTTACTCACTTAGAACCTCCGTTTCCTCAACAGTTGCGGGAGGTACACTTTGCAGGGTCACACAGGGAAAATGAAATCTCCAAGTCCAGAATTTCCAGAGAGCCTCCACCAGCCTTCTGTGTGTTCAGGGGACGTGGCTTGTAACAGAGGCATGTTTCCCACCCTGAGCCTGGGGTGGTGCCGAAAGTCATTCTTGGCCCCTCATAGGTAGCTGGCTGACCTGCGAAGGTCCTAGGACAGCTGTATGGCTATGATGGAGTTCACAGAAGATGGCACTCCAGGGCTCCTGGTCCTACACAGCCAGGGAGGGTGTCGAGCTGAGGGAATGTCCACTTGTTCAGGGCCAGGAGAGTAAGGAGATCTGGTGACCCTCCCAAGTCCCTTGGATGTGGTGAGAGGAGCCCTTACCCTGCAGCCTACCCTGACCCTTCCAGGCTTCCTGTCTACTCCTGACATGGGCTTCTTCCTGCCTGGTAAGGAGTGGCAAGGAGTGAACCCTGTGATGTCCATGTTCTCCCACAGGCCACGGAGTGGGCCTCCAACGAGGACACGCGCCGCTCCTGCCAGAGCAAAGGGAAGACTGAGGTATGTGGCTTTGGTGGCCCCAGGGGCCCCATTTGGAGCTGGCAGGAAGTTGAGGGCTGTTGCATGGAGGGACATGGCGTGGGTGTGAGGTTGCCTGCCCTGAGACCTGGCCTGGATAAGGGGTCCTCTGCATATAGGTGAGGGAGAGCAGGAATGTCCACAAACACAGCTGGATGGCACATGGCACGGAGCTGGGGAAGAAGGAAGGTCAGAGGACATTCCCTGGCGTTGGTGGGCTGGCGGTGTGAAGAAAAGGCACCAGCGTCACTCACAGAGTGCTGGCCCTGTCGCTTTGGATGGCACATGGCACGGAGCTGGGGAAGAAGGAAGGTCAGAGGACATTCCCTGGCGTTGGTGAGCTGGTGGTGTGAAGAAAAGGCACCAGCGTCACTCACAGAGTGTCTCCCTCTTGCCTCAGGAGGAGTGCCAGAACTACGTGCGGGTCTTGATCCTCGCGGGACGGAAGGCGTTCATGTGTGGCACCAATGCCTTTTCCCCCGTGTGCTCCAGCAGACAGGTGGGGCTTGAAAGGGGTGAAAGCGAAGGTCTCCTGCCCAGGTGCAGCCTTGGGGTGGGATTGCCAAATGGAACAGAGAAAACCAAACCCAAACCCAAAACATAAAAGGATGTCCGGCTGGATTTTGCATTTCAGGAGAACAGCAAATGATATTTACAATAACTATGTCCAGTGCTCTATTTGGGATAAACTTACATGTAAAAATTATTCATTCTTCATCCAGAGTTCACACTGATCTGGTCCTTCTGTACATGATTGATCAGTCTGGCCTTGGAGGGCCCGCCTGGTGGACCTGTGAGCTCCTGGCAGGACCCTGCCCACCATGATGACATCTCCGTAGAGGGACTGGGGGATGGGCAGGGGAGAGGTCCCCCAGGGGCCAGGGGTGGAGGAAACAACTCTGGATCAGAAAGCAAGCAGCCCAGGGCCTCAAGGAAAACTGTCCCTTTCTCCCATCTTCCCCAGGTGGGGAACCTCAGCAGAACTATCGAGAAGATCAACGGTGTGGCCCGCTGCCCCTATGACCCACGTCACAACTCCACAGCTGTCATCTCCTCCCAAGGGGCACTCTACGCAGCCACAGTTATTGACTTCTCTGGTCGGGACCCTGCCATCTACCGCAGCCTGGGCACTGGGCCGCCACTTCGCACTGCCCAGTATAACTCCAAGTGGCTCAATGGTAAGGAGCCAGCCCGGGGCAGGCTCCCTCCACAGAGCTCTCTTCCTCCATCAAGGGAGATTCCCAGGGCAGGTCAGATGTTTGCTCAGAGACCAGAGCATATCGGAGAAGGGCCCAGATGGAACCAAAGATGTCCTGGGTACCCAGGACAGATGAAGGGTAGGCTCTTCAGGAAGAGAGGGTTAGGAATGTGGTTAGATAACATGGTGATGGGAAAGGAGGTATTCGAAGGAGAAGCTAGAGCTGCCAGGTCACCAGCTGGTGTCGGGAGGGCTGTCAGGATGCCCATTTGAGGACGCTGAACTGGTCAAGTCCTACTGACTTTGACCACTTCTCCCCTCCTGGCCTGACTGGCCCCATTCCTCTTCTGTCCTCCAGAGCCAAACTTTGTGGCAGCCTATGACATAGGGCTGTTTGCATACTTCTTCCTGCGGGAGAACGCGGTAGAGCATGATTGCGGACGCACCGTGTACTCTCGGGTGGCCCGCGTGTGCAAGAACGACGTGGGGGGCCACTTCCTGCTGGAGGACACATGGACCACGTTCATGAAGGCCCGGCTTAACTGCTCCCGCCCGGGTGAGGTCCCCTTCTACTACAACGAGCTGCAGAGTGCCTTCCACCTGCCAGAGCAGGACCTCATCTATGGAGTCTTCACTACCAATGTGTGAGTCCCTGCCCTCTGCCGCCGCTTCCCCGCCCTGCTCAGGATTCGCTCTGGCCCGGCCATGCAGCCTGGTGAGCTCAGGCAGGCCCCTCTTGGTGCCTTGTTCCTTCTGCTCTAAAGTGGGGGCTGTGTGCCTTCTGTGGAGGGGCACCTGAGGACATGGTGGCTTATTGGCTGCGGAGTGGTAAGCACCTGTGCTGGGTTGCTGGGGTGGGCAGGTCTGGGCCAGATGTGCAGAAAGGAAGAGGAGCTGGATTCCGTCCGTGGGGGAGAATGTGATGGGGATGAAAGTGAAGAAACCTGTTTTGTGTGAGGCGGGCAGCCCTGGGAGGCACAGCAGGGATTCTCTACACTCCCTTCCAAAGCCAGGACTCCACAGTGCTGCTAAAGGCTGCCTGCAGAGGGTTTTGGCAGTGCTGCACCACCTCCCATCTAGACTGCACTGAAAAGCCCAGGCTGGAATTCAGAGCCCCTTTTGTTTCCTAGGTGTGAGGAAGGGTGACCTTCCTGGAGAGCATGAGACCCTCCTCCCACCGCCTGCTCTGGGTAGAGGCTAACAAATCAGGTGATTTTCCTGTGGAGAGTGATGAATGGGCACCAGAGGCCAAGCAAGGTTTTTCTGGACAGGAGGTTGTGCAGGGTTCTTTATAAGGATGTCAGAAACCTGTGAGACCCAGAATGGTGTCTGCCTGCCTTGGGCCTTGGGGGCCAGGTTAGCTATCAGCCCATGGGCACTGGCTTATATCATATTCTCACAGGCCACCAGCTGAAGATCCACTGTGCCCAGCCCTCGGCCCTGCAGGGTGGTTGGGAGGAGCTGAGAGCAGGAGCAGCAGGAGAGACATCAAGATAGAACGACAGCATCAGTGGGGATTGTATTGAGTGTATTTATTGTGTACCTCCCGTGCACCAGGTGCTTGTCCTGGGGGGGTGGGGGTGGGCCCAGCAAACAAAAGTAGTTATGGCTCTGCCCTCAAGGAACTTGCATTCTAGAATAGGGAAGGAATATTACCAGCTGAATATGATAGAGATATTGGGCTACAGAGGGGGAAAACAGTGTGCAAAGTGATTTTTTTTTGGTTTTTGAGACAGGGTCTCACTATGTAGTTGAGACTGACCTGGAACTCACTGTGTAGCCCAGGCTGGGCTTGAACTCACAGTGATCCTCCTGCCTCAGCCTCCCGAGGGCTGGGATTACAGGCGTGTGCCACCACACCTGGCTCAAAGTAATTTTTAATAGTGCAGAGGGGTGGAGACCAGAAGGCTTCATGTAGGAAGTCATTACAACCCCAGGAAATAACATGGGAGGAAATGTTTCAGGAACTGAGCAGAAACCAGTGTGGCTTGAGGTTCAAAGGGGAGGAAGCTAAAGGGGCAGACAGAGGTGTGTCTCATAGAGTGCGGCAAGGAGGTAATCTCTACCCTAAGGGCACGGAGGAATTATGGAAAGGTTTGAAGCAGGCCAGAGAGTAACCTGATTTGCGCTTGCTGTGTGCAGGACAGACTAGGAGCCTACGGAGGCTGCAAGGAGATGGAGAGGATGTGCAGCATGGGGGCGGGGCACAGATGGGCTGGGACCAGGCAGAGAGGAAGGAAACAGACTCATCAGGAGAGGGACCCAGGGACCCTGTGATTCCGAGACTAAAGGGACTTCCATGTCATCTGGCTCAGGGGGTTACAATGCAGCCACATAAACCAGGGGTTTGGTAACCAGCTGTATAATAAATAAATCAGAATAGGATGGAATAAATATATGAGAAGAATGTATTTAGTCTGGTAAGTATCATTTGGTGAAATTTTAATATAGATGTGTGGGTACTATACCAGGTTATAACAAAAAATGTGTCTGTCATGGGACTAACACATCTAGAACCCACTGACTGCTTTCCACCTCCCATGGGAGACTGGAGGGTGGGAAGAAGTGGTACCTGACTTGCTGGTGCTTCTAGTCAGTATCTTTTTTTTTTTTTTTTTTTTTTTTTTTTTTTTTTTTTGGTACCTGGGATCAAACTCTTGACCTTGCACTTGTGAGGCAGGTGGCAGAACCACTGAGCTAAATCCCCAGCCCTGGTGCTTCTAGGCAGTGGGTCTTGTTGCTTTGTGATACCCCGTGGTGTAGAAGGCACCTGGTTCATCCTACGTGCTTCCAAAAACTGGGAGACTGGGCATAACAACTGCCTGTAGGCATCAGAGGAGGGTGCAGAACCCACAGGGACAGCAAGCAGCACCCTGCCCTCTCCTGCCTTTCAGAAACAGCATCGCCGCCTCTGCTGTCTGCGCCTTCAACCTCAGCGCCATTTCCCAGGCTTTCAATGGCCCATTCCGTTACCAGGAGAACCCCAGGGCTGCCTGGCTCCCCATCGCCAATCCCATCCCCAATTTCCAGGTACGAATTCTCCTCCCAGATCCTTCTCCACTATTGGCCACAGGCTGATTCTCATCTGGTGAGCCCTGGTCGAAAGCAGCCCTGGTCTTGCTGGCTTACAGCCATCCTTGGGGTCTGTGACAGCTCCCTGAGAGTGTGCTTGCTCTCAGCTGTGAGTGAGAAGGGGAAAGTGAGAGGCAGAGTAAGGAAGGCTGCTCTGAGCCATCTCTGAGAAGTGGGCCTCAACTCTCCTCAGGGTAGGGGACCAGGACAGCTTTACACAAGCTGATTCTGGCTGAAATTTGGAGATTTTAGCTGAAGGATGGGTACTACAGATGAGGGGGCCTCTGAAAGCTAGAAGTAGTCAGGGCTGGTGATGGGGAAAGGAGGAGAACAAGGGAGTGGATGAGGCCGCTAATGGTTGACTTTCATGTCCGACTTCCTACGCTGGAGGTGGCATGGAGCTGGACAAGACTTCAGGCTTTACAGTCCAGCAATCCTGACCCGGATCTTGTCGGTGTCTGTGTGACCCTGGGTAGATCGCCCAATCTCCTTGAATCTCCTTTTCCTTATCTGGAACTAGGGATAATACCATCATAGATAATACCTTGTAGATAGGTGCAAAGATTGATACTCCATAATGTAGCAGGTGCTCAATAAAATGTAGCCGCCTTCCAGCTTTGAATTAGGAGGCAGAAGCACTTTGAGCTGATGGGGACACAGGAGAGGGAAAACAGCTTGGCCCAACCTGAGGGAGGGACACCCATGAAACAGCATACATCTTGTCCAGTCAAATGATCAGGGTGAGACAGTCCAGACCTCTGCCTCCTGCAGCCCCGCCCCCGCTGCACCCCATCCCTTCTGCCCCACATCTCCAGCCTCATTTTCCTCTTTGCTCCTGCTGTGGAAAAGGTTCAGGGGCTCAGCGGGAATACCGGGGGACAGGGATGTTGCAGAATGAAGTAGCATCTGCCCTAGGCCACCTGGGTTACAATGAGGAAGGGGTGGTGAGGGGATCACAGGGGCCCAGAGTGGGGCCAGTCGGCTGAGCGGCCCCAACCCGGCTCCCCCGCAGTGCGGAACCTTGCCCGAGACCGGCCCCAACGAGAACCTCACCGAGCGCAGCCTGCAGGACGCCCAGCGCCTGTTCCTGATGAGCGAAGCCGTGCAGCCCGTTACACCGGAGCCCTGTGTCACCCAGGACAGCGTGCGCTTCTCGCACCTCGTGGTGGACCTAGTGCAGGCCAAGGACACGCTCTACCACGTGCTCTACATCGGCACCGGTGAGCGGGCTCCACCGCACCCGCGGCCGCAGCTTTGGAGGTGGGG
>NW_022900936.1:66519469-66526971 GCF_012274545.1 Fukomys damarensis | reverse complement strand
CGTGGGGCTGAGCGACGGCGTGCTGCGCGTCCCGCTGGAGAGGTGCGCCGCCTACCGCAGCCAGGGGTAAGCGGTCCGCCCCCCGCGCAGGTTCCCGCGTGTGCCCCTGGACAAGTCACTGCAACCCTGTGAGACCGAACTGCCTCCGGGGAAATACCTTGAGGGGGTTTGTGAGGGTTAATGCCATAAAGCACTTACACGGGCTGGGAAGTCACATGCCGAGCTAATCTGGTGGCTGTTGTTATCCCTGTTGGTAGCCGCTGGGTCAGGGCTGCCAGCCGTCTCTGGCTCGCTTGGTTTACTCTCAATCCCAGACTCTTCAGTTCAGAGTGAGGTCGTTCCGTCTTCGAAACTGCAGTGCTTGCTGCCAAGGCGTGGAGGCAGATGAGAGATGATGCTGAGGCGGCCCCAGCCTTCACGCCCTTCCTTCCTTAGAAGAGGTAGCGACAGCTGGCTGCTGGGGGGAGCTGAGGAGCCTCCTGGGAGTCTCACTGGCTCCCACTCTTCGGAGATCTGGTCTCCATGCTGTACTCACAGACAGTCTCAAACAGTGCCACTAGCGTTTAAGGGGGGAAAACTCAAGCCAAATGGAAATGGATCCCAGACTTGTAGCACTAGAAGATGTCCAGGCTGCACCCCCTCGTTTTGGAGATCGTCTGAAACTGGCGTTGCTATCGCCACGTGGACTTCTGGGGCCTTTGCAATGAGCGCCCTCCTGTGTCCTTGAAATTTGGGAGACACATTGTATCCATGCTGCCAAGGGCTGTTCTCCAGCCCCAGTGGGTGCGCTGGGAGCTGAGCAGAGGCCTGCAGGGTGGGGAGGAGGCTGTGTGGTCAGGTGTGCTGCTCAAGGAGGCAGTGCGCAGGTAGTTGGGCTTGGCTCCCCTCACCCGGCCCCATAGCTCTGTCAGCAAGACAGTACACATTTACAGAGCCCTGCCACGTTTGCGGCTGCCTTGGCAGGGCTGCTAGTGTGAGAAGAGGCACAGTGATAGACCTCAACACTTACTTCCTGGGAGATTAAGATACCTTATCAGAGAGAGAAACTCCAGCTGGTGGCTGCTATGTGGGGACAGACAGAGGGGTACAGCAGGAAGGATTTACCACCTGGTGACCCATCTCTGTCCGTCATCCACAAACTGCATTATCTTGAGCAAGTTAACCTGTCTGAGCTTTGGTAAATGGGAGGAAATTAGATGAAGCAAATGAGATTTGATTTAGGCAGAGTTGTCAGGATTTGGAGTAGTATTCGAAAAGTGCCTAGTCCAGCGAATCCTAAGTTGTATCTTTGTTTTGTATCTCCCCAATTGCATTTAGGAGCCCCCAGGTCTCCTGAGCTCTCTGGAGTCAGTCTCAGAATCTGTAATACTGAAAACAGCACTGATTGCCAGGGAATCTCAGGCTACCTTCAGACACAGTTCCATCCTCTCCTGTGTTCTGTTAATAAACTTTTCATATGTGTTGTTCTCCAAGAGCTTGTAAATCTGTAGAGGCAAAGCTGGTGCTCCAGGATTTTTTTATATTCCACCAAGGAGCCCCTCGCCCAACCCAGGGCACAAAGTGGCATAGGACTGATCCTTCTGTTGACTGATTATTTAGCCCGACAGGAGGTTGGTGCTAGAGAGGCAGGGTAAGAATGGCAAATTTGGATTCTGACCTGAACCCTGTGGCTTCAGGCACTGAAGTGGTCTTGGAGTGGTGGGGTATCAGGCTACTGGGAAAAGTGTTTTACAAGGAGTGATCAGACAGTGGCAAGCAGCACTGTCATGAGGCAGGTAGATGTCCAGGGTGATCTGGTATGGCTGTAACTTAAAATTGAAGTCCTGGGGTCTGCAGTGGAAGAGAACAAGGGATGGTGTTGGGACATCTCCCTGCTCGCTGGGTTCCTCAGCATGGGTGGGGAAGTTGTATACAGACCCAATTCATGCCTTCCTGAAGCAAGGTCACAGGAGGACAGTTTGGTGTCTGATACCTTTCACCCTATCTGGTTTCCTGAGTTGGATAGAAGCTTTTGACGTGGGCAGTGAGAACCCTGCCAGAAGGCTACAGGTGGATTGAAAACTATAAAATGCAGAATCACCTTATTGCAAGTACGTGCAGCCACCAAGCTGTGCAGTCTGGGTATCTGGGAGCCCATGGCTATTCACAGTACTCAGAATTTGCACTCTCTTGGGGATGCATGTCATAGAGTTTTACTGTGTCCTAAGACAGGAATTTCATGCTTATTTCCTTGTTCCTCCCAAAGCTGGCAGAAGACAGGCGTCCCTTCCTCAGCCCAGAATTGCGGCCTTATCTCTACTTGGCCTTCCCTAGGACAAATAATAGCCCCACAGGGCATGGCCAAGAATCTGGACTGGGGCTCCCATGAGGACAATCAGAGAGATTGATCCACTGACTAGTCTGACAAAGTGGATTTTTTTTTATGAATGAAGCAACCCTTTCCCCTGGCAGCCCTGTCACTCTGCCCTTGGGGACACCTTTGCCACAGTTCACCCTCAGTGCCCCAGGAGTCCTGGAAAGGACCATCCACTGAGGGATCTCCTTTCAACTAGTCCCCATGCCCTGCCATCTTAAGTAATGACCACTTGCTCACAAGCCCCTGGGACATGCCACCTACCCTGGACAGCTCCCATTGTGACTGCATGGCCCCGCAGAGCTACAATCTGCTTGCTTCGGAGTGTCATCCATCTCCGTCCTGCCTGCAAGCCCATGGAATGAACCTGCTCCCTTTTGTCATGGCTGCTTGAGACAGCGCAGTAAAAAAGGACGCGCTCTATTGGGACTGTTGGCCTGATGGCTTCTTTTACTAAAAGAACTCTAAATTACTTCCCCTTACAGCCAGAGACACACTTTAACGCTGCTTGGGGCTTTCCTTTTCTTAAACACATTCCCTGTTGTGTGAGCTTTGGCCAAAAGCAGTGAGTGCAGACCCACCCGAGCCAAGGGGAGGGAAATTCTTTCGTTATTCACAAGGAGAAGGCTCTGGAAAGTCTCAGAGGTCCCCTTGCTCTGCTGGGTCCAGGCATGGGCATGGGCAGAACGGGCTGGCTGTGGAGATTCTGATTGCCTCTTTCTCCCCCATGACTTAACAGAGACAGGAGAAGCCAAGAGGGCCTGGGGAGGGGCAGCTGGGCCTGCATCTACTCTGCAGTTTTCTTCCTTCCTTCCCTATTCTGTCAGGGATTAGAGAAACAGGACACTGCATCTGTTGGCTCAGGGCCCTGGCAAATGTAGCCTGGAACAGCAGTTCTCAACCATGGCTATTCTTTGGAATCACCTGGGGAGTGTTTAAGATTCAACTGCCTGGGCCTCTTCCCATCGAGAAGGCCCAGATACAGGCAGGCTCTTTGTTCTGTTTGCGTAAGCGTTTTCAAAAGATGCCCAGGAGCCTCTTCCCATTTGCTGTCAAGCCTGGGAATTACGGCTGTAGGACTCAGAAGGGACCTAAAGGAAAAAGTAGCGCGAGACACCCTGGATTCCTCCCGGAACTTCTGCTTTTGTCTTACATAAGCCAATTCAGATTTTCTGCCCTTAACTATTTTCTCCACTGGAAGACATTCGCTTTTGACAGATCTTATATTACACATCACACGCCATTGGCTAGTATGTTTTTTCCCTGTTAATTTATGTTGCTTATAAAGTTCCACCTTAGCTGCCTCTCACATTTGCTACCCGCTCCTGGGGACCAAGAGGAATAAACTTAGTCATGGGCTTTCCTGAGTTCACATTGGTACAAGGTTGTTGGCACTCCTCGTGCACAAGGGTTGCCTGAATCCCACTGTGTCCAGTTTGACAGATTCTACCAGTGAAACTCCCCCACATCAAATCACCCAGAGGAAAATACAGGCACCTTTATATCGTAACATGTACCCAGGCTGTTCTTGAGCAAGCAAAGTGAAAACAGGTTTGGAGCAGTAGGTGAGTGATCTGGATTACCAGGTGGGCCACAGTGCACACTGGGGATCCAGGGATGGCCTCCCCCACTGAGGCCCCAGCACTGCCTCACTTATCCAAGGTCAGCCAGGAGCAAGGGGACAGCACTCTTCTTCAGCCTCTTTCAATGACAAAGGCAAGCTTCACCCTCCTCCTCCTAGAGTCTTTCATACCACCTCTTTTGCCTTCTGGAGCTAGTGAAAATAAAGAGCTCACCTGATGAGTGGTTGCTCCTGAAGCTTCCAGACAGCAGAAAAACCCAATCCTGAACACACCCAAAGCTTCCTCTCCCTGGGTCTTAGTATCCTTAGCCCCTTTGGCCATGGAAAAATCCTCACAAACTCACATAATGGTGTGGAATCTCCCACTTGTCCTCTTATGTTCTTTGCAGTCCAGTGCCTTCTTTCTCAAAGGCTCTTCCAGTTTTCTAACCTTGATTTCTGAGTCTGGCCCAGTGTTCCCTAGACCCTTTCCAGCAAATGTGGTCCAGGGCTGGGGGCCTAAGGGACTCTCTCTCTCTGGCTTCAGGATCTGATCTTAGCAATGGACAGCAAATCCTGACTTTGTGATCCCCAGAGACTTTTCTCTCCCTTGAGGTCCTATACACACAGATTTTAATCTTGTGTTCAATCTTCTTGTTAAAGAAATTAAGGTTAAATTACATAATAAATCAGAAGAAAAGGAATAAATGAACCCTAGAATATGAGAAATGGGGACATCTGGGGCATGCACTGATGTGGGAGCTGTTACCTGTCCTGACCACTGCAGACAGACCAGCCCAAGGCTGGGAAAGGAGAAGCTGCAAACGAGACTTTCCCAGTAGCTCAGCTCTTTCTCATTATGCCCTGGACTCTGCTTTTTGCCACCAAACAGCACAAATGTGGGGAACTCCAGGAGACCCTGGACTGTGTCTTCAGGATGGGGCCCACATTTTACCCAAAGTGTGAAGTTAGACATAATCTCAAGCTAAGAGGAAGGAGCACAAGGGGAAAAGCATAGTTTGGAACCATAGGGGGGCCAGCTCCACTATGTACCATCTATGCGATCTTGGGCAAAACCTCTTCTCTCCCATCCTTTGTGCAGTGAAAAGGTTGTGTTATATCCCAGTGGCTCTCAGATTCTCAATGAGGATTTCTTTAGAACAGCCCAGGGAAAGAACTCAGGACCTTGCACTTACCAGGCAGGTGCAGTGCTGCTGAGCTACATCCCCCGCCCGAGATTAATTTGGTTCTGGTACCCCATGCCTTGAGCATGCTAGGCCAGTGCCCTACTACTGAGCCATACCCCCAGCTGAGACAAGTCCCTTGGTTTAGTGCAGTCTCTGCAGTTTTCGAGTCCTTGGTCAGCTGTCTGGGTTTCCTGTCCCTCAGGGGACACTGCATTCATTCACACTTCCAAAGTGCTTAGAATGATGCAGGACCCACGGTATGGGCGCAGGGAACTCAGCTGTCATCACGGACAGAGAGTGGATGGAAAAAGGACACAGAACAGGGTATCTGGGTGTACTTTGGAGATGATACAGAGGGCTCAGGTCTCAGCATCTCCTTCCGGCAGGGCTTGCCTGGGGGCACGGGACCCGTACTGTGGCTGGGACGGGAAACAGCAGCGGTGCAGCACTCTCGAGGACAGCGCCAACATGAGCCTCTGGACACAGAACATCACAGCCTGTCCTGTGAGAACCCCATCTCAGACCCCATCCCCTCAACCAGGCTGAGTCGCCTTCGGTAGTCACCATTCCCCGAGTCCCCTGGGATCTCGTGCTTCTCTGCCCCTGCCTCACAAGCCCCCTCAACCCCCTGTGGGTCTGCAGGTGCGAAACATGACGCTGGATGGGGGCTTTGGCCCATGGTCACCTTGGCAGCCTTGCGAGCATCTAGATGGAGAAAACTCAGGCTCCTGCATGTGCAGGGCCCGATCCTGCGACTCCCCTCAACCCCGCTGTGGGGGTCTCAACTGCCAGGGGCCAGCCATCCACATCGCCAATTGCTCCAGGTACGTGAGGACATGGCTTAAGTGGTGTCTTCCCTGGGGTGGGGAGAATCAGGGAAATGGAAATATGAACAACACTATCAGGCAGCCAGGTACACCGAGGAACCCCACGAAGCCGTATGCACTTGGGGTCGGAAACCACCTCCAGGGCAGTGCTGGGGACTGCACGGTGGCTAATGTCTGAGGCAGGAAACAGGATCCCTGGGAGTTTTTCCACCCCAGTGGTCAAGAAATTTCTGCCTCAATGGGTCTCTTTGATGCGAAGAGGAAGGCTGGACAGGGATGGGAGTCTCTCCCAGGCAAAGGAAGCTTCAGTGAGCCTTGCTATCCACACTTAAGGGGCATGCAGCAGTGGCAGTTCTGGATTGCACACTCTGTTTGAGCAAGACCTTGGATAGCAGCCCAACCACTCTGAGTATCTCTAAGTGAGGGTTACAGTACCCACCTGAGAGTTGTTGAGAAGGCCGAAGACTGTAAAATGAATGCTACTGCTTGGTACCCGTTATGGTTAAATAACCTATTTTTTATATTCTTAAAATAATTATTTTGTAAGTGTTCACTAATTTAACAACCCTTGCTACAGTCCCAAAAGGTAGGAATATGATTATTAGCCTTAATTTTATTTAGCTTTGGCTTTTTGAGACAGGGTCTCACTATGTAGTTTAGGCTGGCCTTGAATTCACTATATAGTCCAGACTGGTCTCAAACTCACGGTAACCCTCCTGCCTCAGCCTCCCAAGTACTGGGATTACAGGTGTACCCTGCCACATCAGGCTCTAGTCTTACCTTAAAGATAAGGGTATCAACAAAGTGGAGCCCACATTTGATCGTCGGAGTCACAGCGGACAAAAGTGAGCAGTGTCTCAGGAAAGCACTCCTGGTGGGCCTGGCCAGCCAAGAAGGATGAAAGGAAGGTTGCAGATTGAAAGGGTGACTGGGACCTTCTTCTTTGAGCATCCTCTTAACATGTAGGAAGGGGTCAGGTCCTATCTGTCTTCAGTGCAAGCACAGGCTGCTATATGGGAGAAAATTCTCAGTCCCTGTCTGAGACAGGAAGGAGCAAATGGCTGAACGCAAGAGGCAGCCTGATGGCGCGACTGGGAGCTGATATTTTCTGACCTTGTCCCTTCACAATACAAAATGCACCACCCAGGCGAAGACCGGAGATAAGCAGCTGGGGGCCAGAGGGGCATCTGTCTCTGTCCTCCCACCCCATCAGGAACGGAGCATGGACCCCATGGTCCTCGTGGGCACAATGCAGCACATCCTGTGGGATCGGCTTCCAGGTCCGCCAGCGAAGCTGCAGCAACCCTGCGCCCCGCCATGGGGGCCGCATCTGCGTGGGCAAGAGCCGGGAGGAGCGGTGAGCACGGCCGCCGGGATCCTCCGGGTGACCTGGGGACGCCGGTCCTCCAGGGTGACGACCCCTCCCACCTCCCCAGGTTCTGTAACGAAAACACGCCTTGCCCGGTGCCCATCTTCTGGGGCTCCTGGGGCTCCTGGAACAAGTGCAGCAGCAACTGCGGGGGCGGCGTGCAGTCGCGGCGTCGGGCCTGCGAGAACGGCAACTCCTGCCAGGG
>NW_022900936.1:66507825-66518980 GCF_012274545.1 Fukomys damarensis | reverse complement strand
CTGGGGCCCCTGGTCGTCCTGTTCCCGGGACTGCGAGCTGGGCTTCCGCGTCCGCAGAAGAACGTGCACCAACCCGGAGCCCCGCAAC
Organism: Fukomys damarensis; assembly: GCF_012274545.1. Classification (NCBI taxonomy): domain Eukaryota; kingdom Metazoa; phylum Chordata; class Mammalia; order Rodentia; family Bathyergidae; genus Fukomys; species Fukomys damarensis. The sequence continues at coordinate 66,518,892 of NW_022900936.1, read as the reverse complement.
GGAGGCCTGCCCTGCGTGGGTGACGCCGCCGAGTACCAGGACTGCAACCCGCAGGCCTGCCCAGGTAGCCTCGCGGATGAGCCCTTGATGGGAAACCCCTGGCCCTGGCACTCTCAGGGCTTCCCCCTAACCCGGGGCCTCGCCAGCCTTTTCTCCTTGCCACCTCTGTGCCCTGACCTTGGATTCATTGGCTACCTGGGTCTAGTAGGGCCATTTCTCGCTTGCCTCTTGGTCAGATAAAGAGCTTGATTGGGGTGGAGCTGATTTCTCTCACCGGTGTGTCCGTGCTGCCTGTCCCCCATCCCCGGGGTGGGGACAGTCCCTGGCTTGTTGAGTGGGGGCCCAGGACAGCCCCTTTCCTTATACAAGCCAACCATTTGCAGTGCGGGGTGCCTGGTCCTGCTGGACCGCGTGGTCCCAGTGCTCAGCCTCCTGCGGTGGGGGCCACTATCAGCGCACACGTTCCTGCACCAGCCCCGCGCCCTCCCCAGGTGAGGACATCTGTCTCGGGCTGCACACAGAGGAGGCACTATGCGCCACACAGGCCTGCCCAGGTACTGGGTGCATTTGGCCGGGCTGGGGAACAGCAAGGAGCCTCTGGTCCCCAGCAGGGGTTGGTGCTCGACCTCTGGATCTCGTCCCCCTCATCCCCACAGAAGGCTGGTCACTGTGGTCCGAGTGGGGTGAATGCACTGAAGATGGAACCCAGAGCCGCAGGCGGCACTGTGAAGAGCTTGTCCCAGGGCCCAGCACCTGTGCTGGCAACGGCAGCCAGAGCCGCCCCTGCCCCTACAGCGAGATTCCTGGTATGTCCTTGGCCAGCCCTTTTGCACCAGCCCTCCCTTTCTGAGCTCCAACTCTCTTCCCCTTCTGAAGAGGAAGAACTTTGAGTCCTGAGGCTGCGGTGGGGGTGCAGGACGGGACATCAGAGACATGCACTTCCTGCCTGGTGCACACACTCGGGCCTCTGGCACATCACCTAGTGAGTGGGCCCTTACTTTGTAAAGGTGCGAAGTGAAGGCCTCAGGCCCAGTTCTCCCAACCCAGTTCTTCTGGAGTCCTCCCCAAACCACTTCCTGCCCAGGAGGGAACCCTGCCCTCCCCACTCTGTCCTAACATCTTCTGTACTTGTCTTCCTGCAGTAATCCTGCCTGCCTCTAGTGTGGAGGAGACTGCTGGCTGTGGAGGTAAAAGGAGCCGCTCATAATGCTGACTTACCCCTCCCCAAAGTCCGGATTCTTCCTGCTTCCTCTCCAGATGACCAAGCCTGGTGGGGACCCTGTTGCTTCAATGCCCTGTGCAGGGATACCTGGGCAATTTCATCCATTTTCTCCAGCTAGGGGGCTGTACCCAAGTCTGTACCCAAGAAAGTTCTTCTAATCACCACCTGTGAACCAAACCACATGTTGTGCCATGAAAGGCTCCTGGTGACAGGCTACCCAGTCTTCCTGTTTCCTCTGGCCCCAAACCCCTCTCTCTTATGTCTCAGAGCCTCCTATTGCTGCCTTTGTTCCCAGGGAGGTAGTATGAAGTTCCTCCTCACAGTGGCCCTTCCCTTACCTCCCTGTCCTCCTCCAGGGTTTAATCTCATCCACCTGGTGGTCACGGGCATATCCTGCTTCCTGGGCTCTGGGCTCCTGACCTTGGCAGTATACCTGTCTTGCCAGCACTGCCAGCGCCAGTCTCAGGATTCCACACTTGTCCATCCCACCACCCCCAACCACCTGCATTATAAGGGCACTCCCAAGAATGAGAAGTACACACCTATGGAGTTCAAGGTAGGCACCTGCTTGTAGAAAGAGAGAGCAGGGTGATAGTTACTATGGTTCTGTGCTAAGTGGGCATAACTGGGGTGGGCACTGGGAGGAAGCGGTAGTGGATGAAGCAGCCCTATGTCCACCTCTTCACTGGCTGGCATCCAGGCTTCTTGACCCTGTCGCCTTCCATCTCTCCCCTCACTTGGTCCTTTCTTCATCCCACAGACCCTGAATAAGAATAACTTGATCCCTGATGACAGAGCCAACTTCTACCCTTTGCAGCAGACGAATGTGTACACGACCACCTATTATCCCAGCCCCCTGAACAAGCCCAGCTTCCGGCCCGAGGCCTCACCTGGACAGCGGTGCTTCCCCAACAGCTGATCCAGCTGTCCCGGGACTTGGGGACCTTGCCTTCCCAAGGCACAGAGCAGTGGAGATGGAACAGTGGAGCCACTTTGGTTTTCTCCCTCTGTGCTAGGCTAAGAACTTGCTGCCTGGCCTGTGGGGGTCCCGTCTGGCTCCAGAGAGTTCGAGTTGGCAGTGACCATGGGGAAAAGGGCTGGCCTTGAGCTGATACACGGCTGTGGATCTAGCACAGCCCAGGTCTCTCATGGCTTCTTTGTGACCCACCATCACGCTGAGCCTCCCCTGCCACGTCTGAGCTGTGGACTTAATGGGAACATGAGAAATCGGAGAGTGGAGGTGCAAGAGGGCAGGCCCTTAGGTGTGGGTTGGAAGTGACTTCCAGGGGTCACCACAAGCCACGTCAACCCTTCTCTGGCTGGCCCTAAGAAAGACCTGGGCCACAGACCGTCTCTGAAAGGAGCTCATCAAATGGCCCAGTAACTCTGGATCCCTACCCAGAATTGGACCATTGTGGTGCTGCCCCAGTGTGACATAGGGGCCAAAGCTGGTACAGGCTGTCCACCTCTGACCAGCAGTTTGTATTTCAGCCAGGGATGTTCTTCTGGTCAGAGACAATGAAGACTGGGAACTGAAGGCGGGACTTCACTGAGAAGCCCTTTAATCTGGCCTGGCACAGGACTTGGCTCACCCTCAGAATGGTTCAAAGGTGGCTCAGGAAGAAGAAAGGCTTCAGACCATAGGAGGCAGTGCCTGGCCTCTGTGCTTCTATGGGGACCATCTTCTTGTTGCTGTTTAACAGAGTTGTTGGCTGGGACCTGCTCGGGATTCTCTGCTGGCCCCTCGTCTGTTCAGGAACACACACAGTCACCATCTGCTACAGCAACAAAAAGGATCTTGGGCTGTGGCATTATTAATTAAAGATGATATCCAGCTTCCAAATGCAACTTTGTCTTTGTGCATAAGTGTGTGGGCCCCTCTTGGCACAGTGTAGTGCATCAGGGGAAACAGATGGTTTCTCAAGGTGTTGGAAGTGACCCAAGTAGAGTTTGACTTTAACAGAGGGTATCTTTCCATGTGTGGGTTTATGTACACACATGTATGCACATTTCCCTAATCCATTTTCTGCAAAAGAGTTTGGGGATAAACAAATTCATAGGGGAGTCACAAGGTACCAAAGACAAGCAACAGGAGGGACTTCCACCTGTTATCTTAGCAGATTTTCCTGGCAGTAGCTCCAGGTGGGAGATGGGCGAGTCCAGGAGGAGAGTCTCGAAGGTTAGTTTATGAGGTCTGTTCAATGCTGAGTTTAATAAAACCAAATTGAGAAATAAGTAAACCTGTGAAGCAGAGGAGCCTAATGCAGTTTCTACTGGAATAGATTAAAAATAACCTCAGTGTTTCAGCCCACCAAATCAATGCTGCCATGTGTGATGAGATTGATGGACTTGTTAAATTTGGAGAGCGATTTCCAGACTTAATTGGCTGGATAAATTCTCCTAAGATTCCCAGCTGAATCTAATTGTAGGTGGGCTATCAGGCCTGCCATCTGAGTGGTGGAGTAGAGGAAAGAGTGCTTGAACTTTGAAAGTGCTGGAAGAGCTGGGTGTGGTGGCGCACGCCTGTAATGCCAGCACTCGGGCAGGGGCTGAGGCAGGAGGATCGCTGTGAGTTTGAGACCAGCCTGGGCTACATAGTGAGTTCCAGGTCAGTCTCAACTACACAGTGAGACCCTGTCTCAACAAAAACAAAAAAACAAACGAAAGTGCTGGAAGAGCTGGGTGTGGTGGCGCACGCCTGTAATGCCAGCACTCGGGCAGGGGCTGAGGCAGGAGGATCGCTGTGAGTTTGAGACCAGCCTGGGCTACATAGTGAGTTCCAGGTCAGTCTCAACTACACAGTGAGACCCTGTCTCAACAAAAACAAAAAAACAAACGAAAGTGCTGGAAGAAGAGGCCAACAGGGTTTGCCTGGAATCCTTCCTGCATACCTCAGACAACAAAAATGACAGAGTCTCAGTCAGAGAGGGTTTGAGGAGTGTGTGACTATTTGTAGCTTTGGGATTCCTGAAATGGAGTCTGGAGCTTGTGGGGGCCTGCAGGGCAATTTAGAGCCTGGGATTCTCTTGGATGTAATAGATTTGAGGAAGGTCAAGAGCATTCTGGGGCCCAGGGTATCTGCTATGTCCAAATGGAGAGACAGAACACCTGTAGGAAGTGGTCATAGCAATTTCCCAGACGAACCCCTCATCTTTTGGGTGCCATGGCAACACAACTCCTCTTTTTATAAATCTTTTGTGCCTTTGGAGGATGACTAGTCAGAATGCACTAGAGGCTCCACAGTGATCACAGATGAGCCACACGGTTGGCAAAGCTTTTCAATGACTAGCCTGGGCCTAAAGCGAGGCCACTCAGTGCTCCCTGATAAGGAGGCTGGAGTCAGGAAGCCAAAGCACATGAAACAAGTGAACTTCCTGAACTCAATGGGCACAAGGAAGAGTGAGGAAGATGCCAGGAGCCAACGCTCCAGACCTTCTTGGACTCTTTAGTTTTAAAATAACTTTGTGTGTGTGAACTTTATTATTATCAAAGTCATGAATATTCATTGCAGAAAATATAGAGGAAACCAAACATTTTAGGGTAGCTATACTAAAAACCAAAGTAGAAACTTAGGGATTTTAAATGGTAGTGTGAAGGCATTTCTTCCCCTTTCTTTTAAAATCACCCCAAAAGTAAAGAATAAAAGACAAAGCTCTGTCATTATTATCAATAAAACTAAGATGTAGCTACAATTTCAAAATCAACACAGTTGTCCCTCAGTGTTCTCTGAGAATTCATTCCAGGACACATGCCATGATAAAGTCATGCAAGTCCCTTAGTAAAATGGAGTAGAATTTACATCTAAGTTCTGCAATCCAACTATATACTTAAAATCATCTCTAGATTACTTAGAACACCTAATGCATTATAAATGCTATGTAAATAGTTGTTACTCTCTGTTGCTAAGAGAATAATGAAAAAAAAAGTCTCTATATGTTCAGTACAGATGCAATTTCTCCCCCAAATACTTCCTTCTCATTCACAATTGTTTGACGCTGTGGATGTGGAACATGTAAATAGGGAGGGTCACCTGTCTGTGAAGACAGCAGACGGAATAACTAGTTATTTGGTAGGCTGGATGTGGGTCAAGCCTAAACACCCAAGGGATTTGAGAAAGAATCAGAAATTGAAAGAACCAAGTATGAGAAAGATGACTGAAAAGAGAGGGATTTGTTGAAAATCCATTTGTTAGCTTCAGCTAAACCTTCATGTTATCTTCACTGTCTATCCTTACAGCCTCTATCTCTCCATTCTCACAAAAGGCAATAAGTATGTTCCTTTGAGAGAGTAAACCAGAGGCCATAGACAGGAGACGAGGCCCAGGGCTGGGTGTGTACTGAGGGGTGGTTTGGACAATGGAAAGGGTTAGGGGATGAGCTGTGATCACCAATGGGATCTAGCCATTGTCTTTTCTAGCTAACTCCGAGTCTCAGGTAGACAAGCAGGATTCTCCTCCTCTGCCTCCAGGCAGGGGATTGGATAATCATTCTTTGAAGAATTATTTTTGAAGAAACCACCCCACCCCATGGATTCAAAAGTAAGCCTGTCGGTCATCCATGCAACAGTCTTCTAGCAAAGTACAGTTGTTTATAAACGATGCCCTGTACACAGAGTTTGCAATCAGTGTAATGGGAGATAAGAATCCCAAACATCCAAGAAATATATCCAGTGTGAAAGAGAGACTAAACCAATAAACAAGAGCAACTCAGTGAAAACAGAGACAATATAGAGAGAACACTTCACAGACACCATAGCTATTCAGAAAACAATAAAGATATTGCATTCATTAAATAAGAGGATTCAATTTAAAAGGACAATGCTCCTAGAAATTAAAAATGAAGTAGCAGAAAACAAATTAGTAAGAGTTTAAAGGTTAAGTAAAAGGAATTTCCCAGAAAGTTGAACAGGAAGATAAACTGATAGAATATGAGAAGATAAGAAAATTAGAGGCTCAATCCAGGAAATCTAGGTGCTCATGAATAGACATAGAGTAGGAAACTGAAGGAAATAATTCAGGAAAATATACCAGAACCAAAAGATGGGCATCTCCAGAAAAAGGACCCACTCAGGACTCACCACCGTAAATGAAAAAGATCTACCTCGAGTTATACAAAGAAGGCCTTCAAAACACCAGGCTTGGAGAGATTCCAGCAACAAAGAGGATGAGGAATATGAATGGTACAAAACCTCTTACTAACAAAATTTGAAGCTAGAATACAATGAAAATTGCCCTCAAAAGTTCTGGAGTAAAAATAAAATTTAATTGTGAATTCTATACCCAGACAAACTATGGGTCAAATCAGAGGAAAATAAAGACATTTTTCAGACATTGAAAGCCTGAAAAAATAGATCTCACATTAGCCCTCATTTACTAAAACACAGAAAGAGTGTGAAGAGGTGTAACAAGCCAACAGCTACAAAATAGGCCTAGAAAGCAATGGTACCAATTGGTACCAGAGGACCACAAGCACCCCACAGGATCCAGAAGGGAATGGAACTGGTTATGTGGCAAGTTTGTATGGAAAGTTACACCATGATTCATTGTCAGAGACTGTACGTGAAAGGCTTAAATTTGCATTCGGAGAAACTAAGCAAATAAAAAAGTATGGTTTTTATTCTTTGGGGGTGGGGCTTGAGACAGGGTGTCCCTGTGTAGTTCAGACTGGCCTTGAACTCACTATGTAGCCTAGGCTGGCCCTGAACTTGCCAAGATCTCCTGCCTCGGCCTCCCAAGTTCTGGGATTACAGACATGTGCCACAACACCAGGCTTGCTTTTATTTTTGCCACATGATTTATTTAAACTTTTAAATGTATGTGTCTTGTAAAATAAAATACAAGTACAGAAAAATGCCATACTAACCCAAAATGCAGCCTCATGAGCATAAGGCAAACCCCTTTATAACAACCATCTAAGTTGTAATAGTTAACTGTGGTGTCGATTTGAATAAGAAACACCCAGCTGAGTGGTTTATCATAGTTCCGGGTATGTCTGGATGATGGACTTACTGAAGAGGGAACAGGTTTATAGCGTGGAAGGAATAAAAAGGGAAAGGAGAAGGAAGGCTCTCAGTCTTCACCATTGACTTTGGACTTCTGTCTCCAGGCTTCTAGTGCAGACTCTTCAGCACAAACCCTTTGGCTTTGTGATACCTATTGGACTCTGCAGTGGGCTCTAGGCCTTTGACTTTTGACTGGATCTGGCTCTGCAGGGGGCCACTGTGAGCCCTCCCTTTAAGCTATCCAGATCTTAGATCTGCTTTTCCAGTGAATACTGACCAATACACAAGTTAAAAAACAGAACACTGACCACCACCACAGGATTCTTCAATGGATCCCATCCCTGTCATACCCTCTTCCCTCCAACAATGAAATCATTGCCAGCACCCAGAAAAACAAAAGAGCTTGAGGAAAGCAAAGGTTGTTTTTGTCTACCCCTCGGTTAGATTAGAGCCTGTTTACATGATAGCAATTTAAACACTGTGTGAAGACTCAGTCGCAACTCTGTTATGTCACCACTTCTTATCATGGAAGAGGCAACAGAAGGGACAAGTCTTCACTTTTGGGGCCAACTGAATGCTGAGGCTAATATTGGGTGTGAAAGAAATAAAAACCCCTTAATTAATTTTGGTCCTGACTGTAGCCATAGTGTCTGTTCATTAAAGAGGTACTGGGAGCAGAAGTGTGCACACACAAACTTCCCAGCATGTAGTACAGTCTAGACAGGGCTCGCTTGGGACTGCACCATGCAGTTTGGGCCTTGTGCCTCCAAACCAGGAGCCAAATCAACCTCCCTTCACAAGTTAGAAGATGAGCAAGAGAATAAATAGATGTTGGAAAATAATGAAAAACAGAGTGTAATAAAAATAAAAAGTGGCAGAAGGAAGAGAGGGAGGGAAGGGGAAGGAAAGAGAAAAGATAACTGGAAAATAAAAACAAAAACCTAATTAAAGAGGAAGTTAAAATGTCATAAAATCTAACCAGGAAAGAACCATAATTATTTCAGCATATCCTTTTCTCAGCATTTGTCTGTATTGTGTGTGGGTTGGGAGTAAAATTAAGGCATATTATGTGTATGATTTTCATTCTGACTTAATATATGATATCATAACATTGCTTCCTTACATTTTTAAAATGAAGCTTTAAGCCTCAGGATCCCTGTCAGTGGCTGCCCTCAGAGTGGGTAGGGAAGGAAGAGAGGGTCTTGTTTGTAAAGGCTGGCAAATACCAATATATCCTCTGTCCACCAGTTCAGAGAGAGAAAGTTCTACTTGTTTATATTTCATTTGTTTATTCCACTGAATGAAAGTACTTTGAAAAATTTTGCATAATGCTTGGAAAATCCTAAACATACTATTGCATAAAATCTATTTGTTACTCAGGGGAATCCATTCTAGCATATACATTTATTCCTCTCTATTATATAAATAAACTTATCATCATTTATTTAAACCACTCAATTGTTTCAAAATTTCTATTACTCCCCCCCACACAAAAAACCTCCACTATTATGAACCTTCTTCTTACATGTTGTTAGGATAAATCCTCAGAGGTAAAGGCTGGTAGGCAATAAGCACTCATCAGTGTTAGCTATTAGGGTTAAAAATAATGAAATGAAGGGCTGGGGATTTAGCTCAGTGGTTCCGGTGCCTGCCTTACAAGCACAAGGGCCTGAGTTTGACTCCCAAGCCCCCCCCCAAAAAAAATGAAATGAGGGCTGGGGATTTAGCTCATGGTTACACTGCCTGCCTCGAAAGTGCAAGGTCCTGAGTTCAATCAATACCAATAATAGTAATAATGAAATGAAAATACACTGCCACTGGGAGGTCTCAATTATCCAAAGAGAGTTTTGGTCATTGAAGAAATTGTGCTACTCAAGACTGTGTCCTCTGGGGAAATGAAATACCATGGACCTGTCAGGGATGTGGGGATGTTCTCCTCGAAGCATATCCTGGATGGTGTGTCTGCCCAAATACCATCATTTCAGAAGGAGAGCTTCCAGCACAGATCAGCCACTCAGCTATTCATAACAACCTTGGTCACTCATTTTGGCCGAGAGCTCAGGATTCTTGAGATCTGGTACAGTTCTGAAGAAGGACTCTTTCAACTATAGGGCAACTACACCAATGCTCTCTGTGGCCCTGGGCCTCCTCACAGGGCCCGCTGCTCCATCCCAGCCTGGCCTATGCCTCAGGTCACTTTGAGCCTTAGCTGCACTGCTCCATCACCCCTGATGTTCACCACAGGACTCCTGCAGGCTGGACCAAGATGGATCTTTCCAGTAGTGTCTTTATCCTTACCCTGAGCTGCCAATGTGCCCTCACTTAGCTCTTGGGGGCTACATCTCTAATTCTGTGGTCTATGTTGACAAGAGGGGGCTGAACTCTGAAATTTGTTGGAAAATTCGTCCCAATCCATAAGATCCTTCCAAAATTCCCTAAAAGATCACTTTCCCTAGGATGTACTTGTTAGGGACCTGACACCGCCATCACAGGCTACATTTTCCTGGTGCTTCTGGGCTCTTAAAAAGACCTCATGCTCTTATCTGTGGTTCCCCTTCCCCCAAGCCCACAGCGGTCTGGAGAGGTTAAACCTGTTTCTGCAGGACCGAACCCATAAAGGGCAACCTGGCCTGTGATAGGTTTGTAGCCCACTCCTCTCAAATAAGCAATAGCCCAGCCCAAAATCAATAAAAGGACTTTCCTCTCTTTGTTCCTCTCTCCTCTCTCCTGTCTCTCTTCTATCTCTCTCTCTCTCTCTCTCTCTCTCTCTCTCTCTCTCTCTCTCTCTCTCTCTCTGTCTCTTCCCTCTCTCCTCTCTCCCTAACCTGCCTTCCCTAATAAAATCTCCCATCGGACCCTCTCGGTGTGTGGCCTAGATGTTGAGCTTGCTGGCCTCTACAATACTAGTGTGCAAGCCTGGCAGAACAGTCACCCTGTACTTGGAGCTTTCTTAATCAGCTTTTAATCAGCCAGCACTGAGCACTCTCCAACACAAGGGGCCCAACCACACTGAGAAGGTCTCCCCCAGGAGACTCCCCGGGGTGCAGGGGTGCAGGCTTGTGGCTCACAGTTCTCCTAAATGCGACCAGGTCACATCCAATTCCCGCTTACCCACCTGCACCCTCAAACACTGCCTTCCCCAAATGTGCATTCACAGCTTTTGTTCAACACATACTATTTCAATGTCTTAAATGAGCACAGTGGGTATGCGCTTATAAGGAATACATGCATAGTGTTAAAAGATCAAAATGATATACAGTAAAAAATGAGTGCCCCTTTTTAAAATGTTGGGGGCAGGGATTTAGCTCAGTGGTGCTGCCACCTACCTTGCAAGCACAAGGTCCCCAGTTCAATCCCCAGTACCAAAAAAAAAAGAAGTTAAATTAAAATGTTGGGGACTAGGCTATGTAAATCAGATCTCACAATCCTGGAGGTCGGTGTTATCTTGCCTCAGGAACAAGGAAGTAAGTGGAAGGCCACATGCCCCCTGGCTATAGGCAGAATGCCCATAATCAGGCACTCCTGAGGCAAGACAGCATCTGCTGAGAACAGTTGTCAATATACAGGCATTCTGGATGCAGAGAAAATCTGGCTCCTTGATAATTTAATCCTTATCCACAAATTCTCTATAGTTGCTATTCCATGAAATATGTGACACCCCTCCCCCTGTGCTCTCACTGGCTAATAATAGCAGGCCAACTGCAGAATTTTGAGTCTGTCTACTAAAGGCAGGGCTCCTCCCAGTACCCCCTTTTTATCTTGAAAGTTGTCTCTTTTTCTCATTTCTCATCCCTCCCTGCAAAAGGTAGCCGAGAGTCTGATCAGCCCTTGGTATTAAAATGTTT
>NW_022900936.1:66405369-66507801 GCF_012274545.1 Fukomys damarensis | reverse complement strand
TATAATTTTTTTACGCAATCTTGTTATGTACTTCAGGCTGGCATGATCCTCTTGCTTCAGCCTCCTTAGTGCTGGAGTTACAGGTGTGCATGCTATGCCTAGCTTAAAAAAATGTATTAACTGATATATAAAAGCTGTACATATTTATAGTGTACTAGGTGATATTTTCATACACATACATATTGTGAATGTTCAAATACAAGTAAATGTATTGAGCTTCTCAAACATGTATCTTTTTTTTTTTTTTTTGGTACCAGGGATCAAACTCGGGTCCTTGCACTTGCGAGGCAAGCATTGGAACCACTGAACTAAATCCCCAGCCCTATCATTTCTTTAACATGAAAACATTCAAAATCCTTTCTTCTGTTTCTTTGAAGATATACAATACATTGTCGTGATATGAGTCCACAATTTTGACTCCCTAGTTCCAAGCTCCCTTCTTTGGGCAGCTAGGGGCACACGTGCATATACGTGCCTGCTGTTGTATGTACTTAGATGTTTCTGGAGTTATGCTGGGCTAATGTCCCTATAAACCTCAAGGTAAATTGAAAATCATGTAAGTAAAAAAGGCATTTTTTGAACTTGTTATAGCTGTGTCTAGATGTCCCCCTAGTCTCATGTTTTCATAGGTGGGGCATTTCAGAGCTGGCTGGATCTAGACTGTGTGATACTGGGATTAAGGTTGTGTGGTACTAAATCAGTCCACTGACTGGAATTAGGGTCGTTCTAAGTGTGGATAATGGAAGCCCCACCCTGCGTGTGGGTGGACCCAATCAATAAGCTATAGACTGCATGGGATATAAAGGAGAAAGGGAAGGTGTGCTTTCTGCTGCTGCTTGCTGTCTTCTGCTTGCCACACCATGAGCTGTTTCTCTTTTGCAAAGCCCCTGTACTATGCTGCCCTGCCTTGGAGCCAGCTGACTATGGACTGAAACCTCTACAAACTGTGAGCTGAAATAAACTTTTCCTCCTTTAACTGGGTGTCAGGTATTTTTCTGAGCAACAAGAAAAGTTAACCAAGACAGTACCTAACCTACTGTACTCACTACCATAGCTTAGCCTGTATTAGACATGCGTAGAATACTTACATTAGTCAACAGTTGAGCTAAATCATCTCACACAAACACTATTTTTCAGGGGTGTTGAGGCAGGGTCTCCCTTGGTAGTTCAGGCTGGCACTGAACTCCCTGTGTTACCCAGGTTGGTCAAACTCGTGGTGATCCTTTTGCCTCAGCCTCCTGCGTGTTGGGATTGCAGATATGTGCCACACAGTTGGCTAACAAAGACTCTTTTTGGTACTGAGGATCAAACTCAGGACCATGTGCTTGCGAGGCAGGAAGCAGCACCGCTGAGCTAAATCCCCAGCCCACAGATACTATTTTTACTGAAGACGTGAAAAATATCTCTCATCCCTGACTGGGAGTTGTAGCTTGTTGCCCCTGCTCAGTACTACAAGACAATATCATAGTGTGAATCCCATCCAGGAAAAAAAAAATAAAAGTTCAAAATTCAACGTATGGCTTCTATTGAATTTATATTGCTTTCCTAGCACATAAAGTAAAAAAGTGGTTGAATCCAAACATCCTAAGTAGAAGGACCGTCTCTGTTTATGTACATGTGCATATAAAATGCACTACAAAGGGCCAGGGATTTGGCTCAGTGGTTCCACTGCCTAGCTCGAAAGCGCAAGGGCCTTAGTTCAATCCCCGGTACCAAAAAAAGAAAAAAACAGACAAACAAAATGCATTACAGCCTGGCTTTGGCCTTGATAATCATCAGCCCCAGTCTGGGAACTGGCCTTTGACTTCAGCTTTTGGAAGTTTAAATAACTGAATGCTTGTTATTCCATGTCACTTATACTCCCCTAGGCTTATGCTGGATCCACAGTCATGGGTAAAGTCATCACTGTATAATGATAATCATATTAGGGTAAGCACAAGGCATGCCATTTAGATTTATTGATGATTCACCCTAAGTGTTTAGATGAATCTTGAAGGAGATATCTCTTTTATACTTCATATGCTAAAGTTCTATCGGTTAAACTATCTATAGATTGGATTTAATATTGTAATATATAAATGCCACCATAAACAGTGAGTGTGTACTAATTTTATATTCACATATTTCAAATAGCAAACAAATTGGGAAAAGACTAATTAAAAGGAATTTTGAGAATGTTAGTTAGATAACTTTAAAAGGAACATTATAATCATCAAGAGCCAATATATATACTAAACAATTTTCAATAATCCAAGGCAGAATAATAGAGATTTGACTAAATAATAATTCTAATATTTGTCAGCTGGTTTGGTGTCTATTTCACATATATTATGTTCAATAAAATAACCTTTAAGAGCTATGTTTGATTTTTGGAATTTAATTCCATTTAGGTTATGAGTCTTTCAAGAATAAATTGTGTTTCGGAATGCACATTGTATGAAAATGAATTTTTTTAAAAAAAGAATGTCAGCTTTTCGACTTGAACATCTCATAAGCAGAAAAAATTACCAAATCATATATAAGATCCATGATTAAACCATCTTCGAGCCAGACAGCAGAAGAAATATTCAGAGAATAAAGAAAAGAAAAGTACGGGAAGATGTAATATCAAAAACACTTGGTTTCTTCACCAGGCTCAGCAGAAAGTGGGCATCAGTTCCTTACGGTAAAACGGCAGCCAAGCAGCCACCAGAGCTGTCTTGCCTCTGACCATGTTCAGCAAGTTCTGTTGCTGGGCAGTAATGGCAACCTTAAAATTTGACCCTTTTAGCAATCATAATAGCAAAATTGCAAGAGTAATTACATTCTGTACTTCGGATGAAATTTCAGATTCATTCTTGCATTCTGGAAGTTTCATTCTCTCATAGTGCTATTTGGCTTTGGCCTGCACTTTGACCGGCCATTGATTTTACCATTTGCCCACAAGGACATTCTGAGTGACAGGCTGTCCGACCACCCCAGCTTCCTTCACTTCCCAGGTGGTCCTCAAGGGCATTCTGTAGGCACATTCTGTCCTTCCCTATGTATCACCCTTCCATTGTTTAAACAAACCCCCAATGACTGACTTTTAGGGTTTTTTCAGTCTTGTTTTACAGTGTTGCAAAGGCTATCCTTATATGTGCATAACTGTAAGGGCAGGACAATTCTGAGAAGTAAGAGTGACCAAAGTGTGTATATAGTTAAAATTTTGTCCCATTTACAGTAACATCAGATGATACCTTATTCTTTTATCTGTCTCTTTGAGAAGTGATTCTCCAGTTTTAGTGGCAGGGTGAATTTTAGGAGAACAAAGAATTCAGCTGAGGTGACTTCAGAGTCCCTCTCTCTTCAGGAACACATCTTACAGGTCCTTACAGGTCTTTGGTCCCACAGGGACCAGATCATATAGCCCTTGAGGACGCCCCCCCCAACTCCTCTTCCCTTCCCATTTTCATCTGCTTCCCCCCACCCTTCTTTAGCCATAAAATCTGGTCTGTTTTGATGTCCTAGGTTTCCTAGATCTCTGTTCTTTAAAATACCAATTGAGGGCCGGGGATGTAGCTCAGTGGTGTCCCCAGCCCCACCTCCCTGGCAGGTGCAAGGTCATAAGATTAATCCCTGGAAAAATAGCAGTTGAGCTGGGTGTGGTGTCACATACCTGTAAACTCAGCACTCTTGGAGGCTGAGGAGGGAAAATAGCAAGCTTGAGCCCAATATGAGTAATTTAGTACACTATATATATAAAAAAAATTTTTTTAAAGGGCTGGAAACAGCTCAGTATGAAGGCCCTGAGTTCAATCCCTAGGGCCAACAAAACAAAAACAATGAGAAGCAGATTCTAGCTAAAGTGACTGGTTAACAGTGAATTATAGTAAGGGTTTTCACTGGGCATGGTAGCACTTTGGAGGCTGAGGTAGGAGGATTTAAAGCAAGTTCAGGCCATCCTGGGATACATAGTAAGTTCACAGCTAGACTGAACTATATAACAAGACCCTGTCTCAAAATAATAATAATAATAATAATAATAATAATAATAATAATAATAATAATAACAATACATCATCATCATCATCATCATCATCATCACCACCATCACCATCATAATGGTTTTCAGGGGCTGACACCACAGAAATAAGTCAGGACTGGGACTTTTAGGATCTGAATCTGGCAGGAGAGACAGACATTTCTGACATGATTTCCAAAGCCCTCGACATCAAAGCTGCCTGGGAAACTACAATTATCCCTTCTCCATTCCTTTCCCCAACTTGGATTCGGACATAGGGGAAAAGCCCAGGGTTCCTGGAGTTCCTCCCTGGCTCCCTTGGAGCCTCTGCAAGCACCTGTTTTCTGTGAAGACATAAGATGGCTCCTCTTGTGTTTGGCATCTTTTTGGACACAGAAAGCACCTATGCTCTCTTGATCTTCGTTTCAATGTCTGCATGGGAACAAGGTGCCTGAATGGTGATATCCAAGTCGCTATTTCTGCATGATTCATGAGAGGAACATAAATACTACCTACCCGGCTTCCGTTCAACCTCAGACAATGACAGGTGAATGTCTCAGTCTCTATCCTGTCAAGTCTAATATTCACAAATTTCTGAAAACACCACCTGCCTGCCCCGAGCCTCCTCCATCAGACACATAAATGAACTCATAAATGAAGGACTCTGCCCAAGTAGGCATGGAAGACACTGCCCAAAAGCCTAAACCAACTGGATTGATTCTCTGAGAAATTGGGGTTTTAAAAATGAAGGTCAGATTGGCCACTAGCCATAGATGAAGAGAGCAGACGAAAACTCCACAGGTAAGAGACAGGACTGCTGAGAAGAGAACAGAGGAGAGGAGGGGAGAGGATAGGAAGGGATGGGGGACGGAAGGGGCAAGGGTAGGAGAGGTGAGAAAGCGGGAGGAGGAACAGGAGTGAGCCCTCTCGGCTGGGCCCCAGATACCCAGCCATTTTACCTTCTTCCTGGACAGGATGACTTAGATTCTTGCAGCCAGAGGAGCTCTCACTAGTTCCCGGGCATCCATAGGTGTTGTTCAGCACTAACTCTCCTGGCTCATGTTTCTCTTCAAAATTCTGCCTCTATACTGACAGGAAGTTGTAAGATTAGCTGGGCTGAGGAGCTTCATCTCTAAATCCCTTTCACAGACGAGTTTGACACATTTGTGTTTGTCTGCCTGAGCCAGAAGGAAAGAGTCTACAGTGCTGAGGTAAAATAAAGCCAGTTTCCTGAACACCATGCCTGCCCCCTCTTAGCTGGCAGCAGAAATTTTCTTCCTCACTCTTTTATGTGAGGTGCTGGGGGGGCGGGTAGAGCTATTAGTATTACATATTTTTTACCACACATTTCCTGAAAGGATTTTGAAAAATTTGGTTACACCCTCACCATTTTCACATTGACATCTGGAATTTTTCATCCAGTTTAGAGTTCTACAAAGGATATAATTTCTGGCATACGGTAAATACCGACATTTACAAAATAAAACTATTCTTTTAAGTGTCTCAAATAGAATCTAAAAAGCACGACATTTAAAAAGCAGCTCCGCTGCCTGCCTCGCAAGGGCCAGAGTTCGATCCCTGGCACAAAAAAATAAAATAAAAAAAAAAGGACAGGAAGAGTTCTTTAACAATTGGAAAAAATATATTGTTCCTGTTGTTCTTTCAACTTGTATACCATTCTATTTCCCTCATAGAATTTTATCCTAATGTGATATATTTTGAACCTTGAAAGTCTCTTGTTGTTCACTCTAACCTGAGACTAAAATATGTTTATGAGTTGTGATTTTAATTTTTCCCTAGAACTCCAAAAACATTTCTTAAAATGTCTTATGCCTGTAATAGCTAAGTCAAAATTTTACTTTGTATTGAAATGTCATGATAATTACTGATGTCAAACTTTGCGGAAATAGTTAAACTTTGACTATTATCTAATACAAAGCCAAATTTTAGAGAGTAGGGGTGTGGAATGTGAGTTAGTTCTAGCATGAGAAAAATTAATGGAGCGGGTGAGAGAACAAGAGTATATAGTATACCAGTAAGTTCAGGACTTACAAATCATGTATTAATTAATCGTTGTTAAATGAACTGTCTACAGGAGAGCGTACAGTGACAGGAAGCCTATCATGACTGCTTGAGAATGGGGTACAGAGACAAGAAGGGAGAAGAGGGATCTCAAAGGGGTGATGGATAAGTTCGTGACCTCTGGTGGGCGTGTACATGTGTCAGAACTCACTTCACACTTTAAATATGTGAAGTTAACTGTATGTCAGCTGTATGCTGTTTAAAATGAATGGAATTAATGTCCAAGAAAATGCCTAGTACTGCCTGACCTCTTACAAGGTCCTTTTTAGGTGCAGTTGTACCAGTCCTCTGTCAGAAATAAATAGGTAACTCCCCCGTCCCACTCTACAGTGCACGCAGCTCTGCCCAGACGCTGCCCGAGGTTAAGGTGAGGAAGGAGAGGATTTTGCGAGGTCTTCCTCACTACTGAGATCAGCACAGAGGCAGCAAGAATGAGTCCTTATCAGCAGGCTTCTTCTGCCCGAATGCTAGACAAGGCTCACAGCATTGATGTGTGGGTGTGCAACATGGAAAAAATACATTTCCGCCGCCTTCACTGTTGATCCTTAGTGTTCTTGCTTTGCTTTCTTGCAACTTGCCCTTGATCTTTTGAGTTTGGTGCTCTTTTCCCAGCAGTTAGGGAACGGAAGAGGCAAGGTTATTAAACAACAGTTGGCACCCTTCTTGCTCCCCATCCTATAAGTCACCTGAGTCCTGAACATTTCCATGGAATCAGAGCACCCCATCTACGATGCCACACTGCCCATCCTAGAAGAATGGATATGAATTTGACTGACATGAACCCTCCCCTGGCTCCGTGCTCACTTGTTAGAAGAGGACTTGTGGACCTGTATGTTTTATTGTCCTCTTCCCGTTCAGGGCAGCAAAGTTATTCCATCCCAGGACCTCCACAGCCATATTGGTAAGGGTGAGAAAAGAGCCTGTTTTGTGAAGCTGGGGAGGAAAACTTGAATGTAGAAGTGGGGAGGAGAAAGCAGCCATGACCTCTTGTCAGAAGGCCATTTCGGAAGGGTGCTGGGAAAGGCAGGTCCTGGTGTCCTTAAATCTCTCACTCTTGCCTCCTCATGCCCAATCCCAGGGACCCTGACACAGAGGAAGGACCCAGGACTTTGGAGCACCAGCCCCACTGTCTGCCCGTTGTATACTGTGGGAGATAGGACGGTATGATCTACCGCACAAGGGTTCTGTGAAGAGAAAACTGAGTTTAGAACAATAGGACAGTCTGGCCAATGCAAATATATGGATGTTGGAGAAACTTCTACCCTTATTTGCTTGGTGAAGGGTAACCCAGTACCTACCACTTCCTGGTTGGAGTCCAGGGTCTAACCCAGCTCTTCTGCTCACCAGCAATGTGACCATGGGCAGTTTGTTCCTCTTATGCAAAATGGAGCTAATAATAGAGCCTACTCCGAGTTTGTTGCGAGGGCTGAAGCCTGGAAAGTGCTTAGAACAGTATCAGGCACGAAGCAAGCACTGGAAATTATCGTCATTGTTACTGAGCTAAGCACTGGCTTCTCCCGGCATTCTGACTCATTGGTGTGTCAAAGTAAATATGGAAAATAGGATCTGGAGCTTCATAAAAATTGCTTCATTGACAAATTTCAAAACATGTCCTCGTTTCCTTTGGGGAACCAATGATACCCATCTGGTAAATTATGCATGAAACAGCTAAGACACCGCTAGGAAAAAATGAGTCTCCGTGAAGGACCTTTTTATCTCCATGCTTCCGAATTTGAGAATTTTTATCCTTCCCTTATTCTCTTCCTACGTTGTCCCCTTTCTGCTTTTTATAGCTAGAATTTCCAAATGGAATACAATCTTACTTGAGTCCTGAACATTTCCATGGAATCAGAGCACCCCATCTACGATGCCACACTGCCCATCCTAGAAGAATGGATATGAATTTGACTGACATGAACCCTCCCCTGGCTCCGTGCTCACTTGTTAGAAGAGGACTTGTGGACCTGTATGTTTTATTGTCCTCTTCCCGTTCAGGGCAGCAAAGTTATTCCATCCCAGGACCTCCACAGCCATATTGGTAAGGGTGAGAAAAGAGCCTGTTTTGTGAAGCTGGGGAGGAAAACTTGAATGTAGAAGTGGGGAGGAGAAAGCAGCCATGACCTCTTGTCAGAAGGCCATTTCGGAAGGGTGCTGGGAAAGGCAGGTCCTGGTGTCCTTAAATCTCTCACTCTTGCCTCCTCATGCCCAATCCCAGGGACCCTGACACAGAGGAAGGACCCAGGACTTTGGAGCACCAGCCCCACTGTCTGCCCGTTGTATACTGTGGGAGATAGGACGGTATGATCTACCGCACAAGGGTTCTGTGAAGAGAAAACTGAGTTTAGAACAATAGGACAGTCTGGCCAATGCAAATATATGGATGTTGGAGAAACTTCTACCCTTATTTGCTTGGTGAAGGGTAACCCAGTACCTACCACTTCCTGGTTGGAGTCCAGGGTCTAACCCAGCTCTTCTGCTCACCAGCAATGTGACCATGGGCAGTTTGTTCCTCTTATGCAAAATGGAGCTAATAATAGAGCCTACTCCGAGTTTGTTGCGAGGGCTGAAGCCTGGAAAGTGCTTAGAACAGTATCAGGCACGAAGCAAGCACTGGAAATTATCGTCATTGTTACTGAGCTAAGCACTGGCTTCTCCCGGCATTCTGACTCATTGGTGTGTCAAAGTAAATATGGAAAATAGGATCTGGAGCTTCATAAAAATTGCTTCATTGACAAATTTCAAAACATGTCCTCGTTTCCTTTGGGGAACCAATGATACCCATCTGGTAAATTATGCATGAAACAGCTAAGACACCGCTAGGAAAAAATGAGTCTCCGTGAAGGACCTTTTTATCTCCATGCTTCCGAATTTGAGAATTTTTATCCTTCCCTTATTCTCTTCCTACGTTGTCCCCTTTCTGCTTTTTATAGCTAGAATTTCCAAATGGAATACAATCTTACAGATTTTGTTTTGTTTTGTTTTGTTTTTTGAGACAGGGTCTCACTATGTAGTTGAGACTGACCTGGAACTCACTATGCAGCCCAGGCTGGTCTTAAACTCACAGTGATCCTCCTGCCTCAGCCTCCCAAGTGCTGGGATTACAGGCGTGCGCCACCACACCTGGCCAATCTTACAGAATTTTAATTGCTCCGGTGTTTTAATATAAGAAAGAGTTAAAGGGTAAATCAGGGCTTGTCCAAGCAGAGGGTGTGTTTTTGAAAAAAAAAAAAAAAAAAGGAAAGGGAAGGAGAGGCCATCACGATTTCCCCTCCTGCTACCTTCTCCACCTGAGCAGACCTCTGGCTCAGGGCTAACTCAGTTGCTGGGGGAGCCTCATGGGGCTGGGAGGAAATTAATCTATGGACACATGTCAGGAGCTCGCCAAAGATCTTCATATCTTGAACTAAGTAATTCTCCTTCTAGGTATTTTTTCTGAGAAAATCATTAGAAACTAGGACAAAGAAAAATATACAACAGTGTATTCCCTGGGCTATATCTCCTCAGGGACAACCTGCTGTCCAACAATAGAGTGTATTATTTTAAATTATAAAAGTTTACCTTGTCCTGGGAAAATATTCAGGATATCATATTAAGGACATAAATATGATATGTATTTTATGCTGATGGCTCTAAGGATACAAGAGAGATGGAAAGGAAGTAGGCAAACAGTATCTATCTGGCAGCCAAGTTTTTCCAGTTTTTTTCAAGTTTTTCGTCACATTTTTTCATCATCACCAAAATCCATGTGTGCTGTAGAAATAACAGAGGATAACAAATTCCCTTAGGAGTGGACACTGCCGTGGGACCACGTGTGCCACAGGGACACCATGAATGTATTTGAGGGGGCTGAGGCCGGGGAAAGTTTTTAAAGGCAGATCGGGGGTGATGACATAGATTGTTTCAGAACAGTCATTCTTGGCTATGAGGATCCTTGAGAAAGGAGCCACCAGTCCAAGTTACTGGACAAACATCTTTGCATGAGTGTGATTTTGTGATATAAGTTGTTTTCTCTGTGTGTGTGTGTGTTGTTGTTGTTGTTGTTATTGCAGTGCTCAGATGGACACTAGGGCCTTGAACGTGCTAGGGAAATGCTTAACCACTGAACTGCACCCCGTGTCATTGGCAGAGCCGTTCAGGTTAGTCCTTGGTATCAGGCAGTTGTCCCTGAGAACCCTCCCTCTGGCCTTCCCTGCTCCATTTGCCAGGGTTTGCCACAGTGACTCCATTTTGATCTGAGAACTTCCACACACATGAGGTAAATGTAATTGTTCTCTTTCTTGATTTCAATTATTATTATCATTATTATTATTTTTAGTGGATGAGAACACCAGGCCTCCAAAAGAAATAAAAGAATCTCAAGTCTCAGGGCTTGTTGGTGGAGGAGCTGGATTGGCCCAGCTGCCTCTGTTTCCAAGCTCTTGTTTTTCCCACCACTTTTTGCTGCCTGAGCACTCAGGAAGCTTTGGCTCTTCTTCTTCTGCCATTTGGAGTTTGATTAAAAACAAAATACGGACCATGTTATCACAAGTGCTTCCAGTACACATTTATTGCAAAACCACAAGCACGACAACCGTATCGTCAACACAGCCACATTTCCTAACTGAGCAGGAGATCGTCCTCCTGAAGTGCGTTTTCCAGACATGGAGGCTCATCTGGGGAGCTCCTCTCTGCGAGTGATGAAGAGAACCCCTATTCTGAACTAGGAGTTCTGAACCATTAAGCATTTAATTACCACTTTGGCAAAGCAACGCACATTACCATTTCCACGATGTAGCAGCACAGAGATTTTTAAATGCATCTTTATTTTTCAGAATCTTCAGTATTCACAATGTGTAAAATGAAGCAGGATTTTAAATAAAGCATGATGCCAAAACAGTTTCTGAAAAAGCCCCAAATGAAAGGAAGAGAAATTGTACATGGATAATATTTATCAGTGCTTACAGTTGACATTAACTGTAGTTTTCTAAAAGGATAAAAATATTCAAGACTTCAACATTTCCTTAGGAAAGTATACTTGGCCATAACATTAAAAAAAACACAATTATATACCCCATATATTACAAAAAAGTAAAATGCAAACAAAATTTTTTTTAATTAAAGTGAAGTACAATTGTATACAGCTAAGAATTATTTAAAAATGCACAGGACACTGTAGACGTGTCTGTCACCCACCTGTGTGGCAGAGGCTGCACCCGTTGGCTCCCCTGCATCAAGTGGCTGTGGGGCAGGGTTTGCTCTCCCCCCTCACCATCTGCACCATCTGTGCTGGAAGAAGAAAGTCCGCCTGGGAACAGGGCTGTCACAAGAGGGGCAGAGGCACCTGCAGAGAATCCGTATCTTGGTGTAGCCGCGTTAAAATCAGGTCCTGGTGCGGGGAGGCATCTCAAGAGCTGGCTCCCCATCCTTTGGGAAAGTCCTGGCCTTCTCCTTCTCTTAGATTCCCAGAGGCAGGAAGTCTTTTGCTAGAGTGTGATTTCACAGTGGTGCTCAGAGTTCCACTGCCATCACCTCAGCCAAAAGCCATCACCAGGACAGCCCGGATTCTGACAGGGAAAGACTCTTCCTTCAAGCTGGGAGGCAGTCAGAACCTTAGCACAGCTTGAGGCTGCCCGGGGGAAGTGGGAGTGGGAGGGCAGCCTGGAAAGGGAGTCAAGGCCCAAGGGAGGCCCAAGGTGGTGTGGCGTGGGGGGCAGGTGGGAGGGGCCTTGGGCATTCGAGGCCCTCAGTGTAGAGTGGCGATGGCAGGCCTGAGGCAGGCTCCCTGCCAGCTGCTGTCGCTGCGGCCACTCCCTCTCCTTTTCCTCCCACCTGCCACCCAGTCCTGCCTGCCTTCCTGCTCTGATTGTGATGTCCTGTGGAGCTGTGACAGCCACATAACTAGTGGTGTAAGACCAGTCAGGTGCCCCATGGTCTGAGTACACAGCGGGGACAAGAAGAAGCCTGGGTTTTGGGGCACGATTTGGGGTGGGTGGACATTTTGGGCTTGCTTCTGGGTTTGTGACCGAGAGGCTGGTAGCCGATGGAAAAGTCTAACGGAGCAAGAGGTGATCACGTTCCTTGGCTCTGCCCTCCTTAGACTATCCAAGGTTTATCTACATCCAAGAGTTGATGTGAAAAGTAATTATCCTGGTAGAGTGCACGAAACACAATGAAGTGAGTACAGAGCACACCTTCAATTACAGAACATTCCTTTGATGAGGAGACTGCAAAAGTTACAGGCTTTTGAAAAAAACACAGCTCATCCAGGGCAGCGCTGATGTCTGGATGCCCACTGCTTTCTCAGACTCCCCTGTGCCAGTCAGGGGATCTGGAAGGACAGGGTCCCCAGATGGCTGGTGTTACCTTCCTCCAACCCCGCATGTCTGGGAGCCAGCTGCTTACATTGAAGTCAGAGAAGGAAGTGAAATGTGGGTGCTGTTCCCCACCTTCAGCAACTCCTCCTCCTGCTGGGGTCCTTCGCCTTAATTTGTTCTGCTCCTCTTGTCTCCCCCCTGTTTCTTGACACTCCCATTCTTTGAAAGCAAGAACTTCTAAGTACTAAGGGGAGTGGCTCTGGAACAGACAACAAAGGGAGGCTGTGAAATCTCCATCCCTCGAGAGCTGAGAAAGCAGTTGGCCAGACAGACACTGCAGGCAGGGTGTGCTTGGAGGCAGGAGCCTGGGCCAGATGACTCAGGGAGAAAGAGCCAGTTTCTGGTTCTGCTTTCCAGAGCCTGCTTCCACCACAACTCCACACCTCCAAACCTCCTCCTCTAATCCAGCTCAGCAGACACTTTAACGGCACGTCTACAGGGCTGGTTTACAGTTTATTTATTCTTGATGATGCTGGAGACTGAACCTACCGACTTGCATATGCTAAGCACATGCTCTACCACTGAGCTATATCCCCAGCCCTGAGGGCCCGAGTTATAGTTCAATAACCCTTCCAGGGTGGTCCCCCAGATCTCCTGGCACGGTCTCTTTCCTCCCCCTCACTAGGAGGCTCCTTTCTTGGCCTAATCCCATGCCCAAATGAACCCTGGCACATCTGAAATCTTTGGATGCTTGTTAGTTTTCCTTTAAAACCTTCGATTTATTTTCAAGCCATCAAAACAGATTTCTCTGCTTTTCCCTTCCAAGGCTGTCCAGGGGCTGCGAAGGTCACACATAACTATACACTGATTAGGGACAACCATGGATTATTTATTTATTTATTTATTGGTACCAGGGATAGAACTCAGGCCCTTGCACTTTCGGGACAGGCGGCAGAACCACTGAGCCAAACTCCCGGCCCCAGCCGTGGATTTTTAGTATATGTGCTGCTGAAGCGAGCACCCAGCCATGGATTTTTAATAGGGCAAGAAAATAGGATTTAGAATATATTTTCCCAAGAGAATAAGATCCCATACAGAAACTGAGACAGCTGTAGAGATGAGCTACAAAGCTTCCAACAACCCTTTGCAGGGGGTGGTTGCTGGATTTGAATTATAGGTTTTTTTTAATGAATAGGCTCATTGGAATGTAAATCTGAGGGCCAGAATCTGTCTTTGCTGCAGTCTGAGTGTCTAGCCCAGCATCCAGCATCCAACAGGAGCCCAGAAGATGCTGATGGAATTATTGGACACAGATTTCTCCATCTTGGTTCTCTGCCTTCTTCTAAGAACCTTTATGCAATTTGCTCCTTCCAGCATTTCATATTGGCTAGGATAAAAGCCATGCCTGACTTTAGAGTGTTTTACTGTGTTCAAGTTGTGCTATAAAGTAGAAGGAGAAAGATCATAGGACCGAAGTTCACGTAAGAAATATTAAAGTTAAAAAAAGAGATAAATTTCAGGATCTACATAATAACTGATGAAGGAGTTTTCACCAAAGAGGAGTAAGTAAGTAAGGGAGTCAGCCTCGAGTTCACTAGTGTAATCTTTCCCCCAGTCAGATGGAGGGAAGGACAATCCCAGGCAGCAAAGCAGAGTCCTGCCTGTGGGTCTACATTAAGCTTGAGTTAAATAAGGAAAAATATGGAGGGGCTTCTCTATTCTGAGACAGACATAAGGACTAAGATGTCAATTGATTTTTCCTTCCCTGAAAGGGCAAGTGAAATTATAAAAGAGGGAGGGGAGGGCTGGGGGTTAAGGTTCTTCTGGAACATGGACCAAGGATCCTGGGGCATAGGTCCCAAGAATAGCAGGGTACGGAGGGAGGGCCAGCTCCATTGGAGATGTCTGCATTATTTCTAACACAATTTTCTCAGCTGTAACTTATGGGCTGGGAAGAGCAGTGCAGTGCGAGGTACTGAGTTCAAGGAAGGACTGAGAAGAAACTATCTGCCGTGGACACACAGCTCCAACTCTAGCAGGATGCCACTGGGTAGGGCCTATTCTGCTCCTGCTGAGGAGGATCAGGATCAGTCAGCTCTATTTCTCCCGGCACTTTTCTCTGAGTCACAGAACTAACATAGTAAGTGAAACAAGTAGTTTTGAATGAAGGCCATGACAGTGATTGTGTTTGGGACTTGTGCATGGGACTGTGGCAAAGCTTTCCTGATAGTTAATTTTCATAAGCTTCCAAAAGGATACATTTCTGGTGGGCAAGGAAGTCAATTTGGAATTGGACACATTTGTAGGACATATTAAAATAATCTTCAGGAATTAAACCTCCATTCTTTTGGATTTCACCAATGCTTAGGAGGCAGGACAAACCCAAGATGTGTCAGGTGTGGCATGGTAATGTTCACTCACAGGCAGGGACCTGAGGGCCTCTACAGCCTCTAGCACCCAAAAAAGGCCCTATATGGCTGCTGATGTCTCAAGTTCATCATTAGAAATTGTTGCTTTCAGTGTTATTTGTTCTTCAGTAAAATTAAAATTCTTATTGGAAAGGAGATCCACAAAGTCTTAGGAGTATGTGTATCTCACCAGGTACACAGTTGTTAAATTCTGTCTTAGAGGAAGCTAGTAGTTATCAGCATCCTCAACTTCCCAAAGGAAAGAGAACCCAACTCCCCAGCCATGGAATGACAGTAAGGTTTGGGTTCCTCCTGCCAAAATCGATTCTATGCCCCAAAACAGAACTGGGTCCTACTTGTGATGGAAATTTCCATGGAACGGAATATCCTTTTCTTGAAATTAGTTGTGGCTAATGATGGTATGAGAAAACAGGTGGGCCTAGGCTATGCATGATTAAGTATGTGGGTAACTGTAATGATTTCTTATAATTGTTAGTTCAGGAGAGTTTCTTTTTAATCTTTCTAAAAGATCCAAGAGGGTAGAAACATCTTTTGGTTTTCTGATTATCTTTCACAGGTATACACTGTATGTATAAAATTGCTGTGCATCCAGAATGAATTAAAGCATAAATGAACAAAGGAGTAAATGAAGATGAAGTCTGCCTGACATCTCTAACACAACCAACAGGGCTTCGCTCCTGGTTTAGGGAAAGCATTTAAGCTGGGAGTATTGGTAAAAAAGAAAATACTTGCACTCACATGGGTTTCTATTTTCTGTTGTGTGTAGATCAGAGAACCATACAATTTTTCAGCTGAAAGCGACATCTACTCCAACTCTCCCCTTTACAGGTGAGGGGGCAGAAGTCCAGGAAGAGGGGGGTCATTTATCCAGGCCTCTTCCATGCCAGGTTGATCTTTGGGCTGATTTTTCTCACTGACACCTGTGTACAGATCATGCCCTGACATGCTGTACCTTGGCGCTCAGTAAGATGTCAGGATGGCTCTGTGGAAGATAGAATGTGGCCATGTAGAAACTGACATCGCTGCAAAGCAACTTACAATGCTTCAGTGTCAAAACTATAGAGACCTAAGTTCAAGGATCAGCCTTACTATCTGACCTGTCACTTTGATTTCTACAGCTGCAGACCCAGGACACTGCGCAATGAATCAAACCAAACTGGAGCACAGGTATCTGGTTTGGTCTGATTCCAGTGAGCAAATGCTGCACTTGCACCTGGCTCCTAGAATGCCATCTCAACATCAAACACAGATCTTTCTCTTAATGCATTTGATAAATTTAATAAACCTCACATTTCATATATAAAGTCCTTTGGGAAAGTAAACAGCAGCTGCAGCTTATCTCCCACCACAGACACTGAAAAAGCCAATTCTTCATGTTGAAAGTGTATGCAGCATGATTTTTCATGTGTTCATGGACAGGGTTCATACGAGGGAGGCTACTGCACAAATGGAACATGAAAGTGTCGGGCAGCTCTTCAGTCTGCTGTCTAGCAGGTGATTTGCTGTTGGAAATCATATTCTACCACTGAAATAAGCATGGACTGGAATTTCTGACCTGGAAGAAACCTAAGGGAACATCATTGTTCACTTATTTTAGAGATGTGCAGGAATGAGAAATGATGTGACTTGTTCAAGGTCAAATAGCTGAAGTCACCAGCCTGGGATAAGAGCCAGGCCCTGGGGCTCTCCATGCCCTCTCTGGTCTAGTCCACGAGGAATCTATACGGCCAGCTCTCTTTCTACTGCTGGAAACTCACACGAGCTGGGCTCCATCCACAGCTTGTTCTCAAGCATGGTCAGAAACAGGAAGAAATAGCCAAGAAGGAGAAGGCTGGACAGACAGGAGGACAGGAAAGGAAAAGGTGGCCAATAGGATAGCTAAGGAAGCTGATCAGATCGTAGCAAGAATTAGTAGTCTCTGTGAGCTCTTATTTTTAAACCATGAAATGTCATGAGCTTGCTCTCTTAGCTTTCTGGTCCCTACAATGTTGCACGTGCTCTGTAGAGATGGGGTGGGGAGGGGCCAAAAAACCATGTCAAGAAAATCTACTTGGATTTGGTGGTGGGTAATTCATTTTTTTCTCTCACTGCACAGAAACTATAGTTGGTATACACAGAAACTATCTCTCCAATACGAAAACAGAATAGTGCGTACTGGAGTTCACTTTTCGACATCAGACTGTGACGGAGCTTGGTGCTGTATAGCTGGATCTACGAAATCTCTGTATGAACCAACCACTGCTCCATTTTATAAAGATTCATCTGAGAGATAAGTAAGGGTCTCAAAATGCCCGATTCTGTCCCTAGACTTTATACCAACATGGTCACCCAGGAAACAGCTCCCTAGATGATTTAATTTAAAATGATCTCTAAATATATAGATTTATGTTAAATGCATAAGAGAGGGTCTCCAGAGAAGATTAGTCGGCACATGTTTCTGGGGAGGGGACTTCACTTTGTAGTCTGGTCTGGGGCATTTTATATCGGTTACACTTGCAAGTACTTTTGAAAACTCAAAAAGTGAAAGATGATGTACTTTAAAAGAATTATTTTTGGCTAATATATTGATCACTTACAGAGGCAGGCCAGACTAGGTGTGTGAGGACATGCTAAAACCTAGCTGTCTCATCTGACCCGAGGATGTTTATCTACTTGTACAGCGAAGTGGTTGGATTATGTCGCTTCTTTCATTCTATAATCCTCTGAGTAAAAGGGAGGGAAGCCAATCTAACTGAAATGCTGTACTGTCATGGTTTAAGAAATATCACTTTCTACCCCTGAGGTGAATGGAAAGTGTCTCCCCGTTACCCCTGCCGTTTTGTTCAAGACTGCAGAAGCCTCCAGTGCAAATTAGAAGACTGGCAGGGAACCTTAAGAATGCAGGGTTGTGCTCATTTTCCAGTCACCTCCCAGAGGCCCAAGCCTCCCAGTGTACCAGGTTCAGCATCTCTAGAGCTAGAATGGTTAAATGTCCTCTTATCACTATCAAAGTTGCTGAAATCACCTCCACACTTTGTCTCACTTTTTAGCTATGTTTAAAAAAATTTATATTAAACCTCCCTGAATGAACAGAACAGCAGGGGTAACTTGTACCGCCTCTTTTTTTCAAGTAGGCTGAAATGAAAGGCTATCGTTTGAGGCCACCTGGTAATAAGGTAACAATTGAAGGACCACATAAAGCAATTAGCTGTATTTTAAGAATGCAGTGAATAATAATTATACAGTGAAAGATGTTTGAAATTCCCATTTTAGGGAAATAATTCTAATTTGGAAGACCCAGATATGAGAACTGTTTCCTCTTTTCCCTGGACTTACTCAGTTTCTGCTCCTGCCAGAGTCCTGCCCGGCAGAGGGAGGCCCAGGTGTGCGGCCCTGCTCCACCTTCCAGAGGAGACAGCTTTCTTCTGGGAGTCCAGGGAGGGGCTGCGGGAGAAGCCTGACCAGGGAGTCTCCAGCAGGAGCCAAGTTCTGATTCCTACAAGAGTTGAGGGAGCTGAGCGATAGCAGGCAAGGAGGACAATCCAGCACCTTGGAAAACTGTACAGCGAAATGAGGCTGGTGCTGTTTCGGACCCAAGACTGAGGTTAAGTCAGAGAGACGAGGGCTCTGCTTTCTCTGCCCTCAGCCTCTCTTGCACCCATTTCCCCAGCCAGGGGTGACTCTCTCAAGGGTCTCCCAGTGGCCTTGGTATCTGTTGCTGGAGCCATTTCTTAAATCGGAGGCTCCAGCAAAGACAGGAGGATACTGTGTGGAACACAGGACAGCAGGATGTGAGTTAGTGAATGGCGATCACTGCTACTGAGACCAAGGAACCCCAGTGCATGCTCTTAAAACTGCCACTCTCAACTGGATCTCCTCTAGGACTCTGAGTTCCCTGAGTACTGCTTATCTTCCCTAGAGATCAGCAAAGCATTTGATAGGACAGAAATGAATTTTATCTTGTTCCCTTTCGTATGATAATTCAAATTAAAGTGGAAGTGTCTTTCCCCCATATTTATTTATTTATTTATTTATTTTTTGTTCAGCTTTAATTGAGTTTCTTGGTACATTTTAGGGATACAGTACAGTTACATTCATTGTTGGGATCTTGTACCTCTACATGACAAGTCTTGATTCTCATTTTTTCCCCTTACCTCTGCCCTCCCTTCACCCCCTCCTCCCCTCCCCATCTCCCCCATATTTATAAGGGAGACCTGATTGGGGCTGGGATTTAGCTCTGTGGAGCCATGCTGGCCTGGCAAGTACAAGGTCCTGAGTTCAATCCCTGGTACTGGAAAAAACAAAACAACAAAAAATAGGTCTGATCAAATGCTCTCATAGTTTTCTACATGTGTTTCTTAATATTTTCATATTACAGCTTTTATATATTTGCTCTTTGTGGTACTGGGGCGTGAACTCAGGGCCTTGTGCATGAAAGCACTCTACCCACTGAGCAATGCACAAAGCCACACATCACCGCTTTTGCGCTTGCCCAGTAGTGTGGTGTGATCGTAGCAAGACCTATAGGTACTGCTTCAGGGATAAATGTGAAATTAATGTGACTTTTAACATTAATAGAAAGCAAATTTTCTATGCATTTTTATTTTATCTTGAATTTAAAATGAAGCAAGGTACTCAGGAAGACTGCAAGATGAATCTTTGGACTGTAGCAAAAATAAGAGTAAAAAAAATTAATTAAAAAATAAGTAGATGGGGATTAAATCTCTTCAACTTAAAATCCCTTAGCTTGGATCCCTCATTAGGAGGACTTCATAAAAACAGGCTATAAACATTCTCAATAATTAAATATGAATATATGAACCATGATAAAACCTGGCCCTTTGGCCATACATGTTTAAATATATAAAATTAAATGCATACTCGAGTCCCTCTTGTTTTATTAGCTCCATCTTCCACTGAAATGCATTTGTGTAATTATCTTGTTCCTATACTTCCACCATGATCATATTAAAAAATGCTTCTTCCCATAAAGTGTGAAATATGAATTGATAAGCAACAGGGAACTAACACTATATAACACGTCCTTACCAATTAATAATGCTGTTGGCTGGGTTTATGAGAACTGAATTATTCATCAGAATCTTTTCACATAATGCCACTGAAAGCTAAGACTTATGAGACGTTAGGGCCCCGATAGGATAATGATTTACTTAGAAAATTTACTTGTAAACCAAACAACCATCTCAGTTTGCTCCCTGAACACTGCATACTCAGTATTGGCAGTTTGCTCATAACCCCATCATTTCTGGACACAGGAGAATGTTCACAAACACTCCAAATGGTCTTCAGTAAGCTGTAACTCTGTAAGGTAAGGGATATAAACTAGGAGTCAGAAAGTACAGATCTTAGTTCTACTTTTGCCTCTGTAGTGGGCCCTCCATGTCCACAGGTTCTACATCCATTGGTTCAATCCACTGATCAGAAATACTTGGGAAGAAATACATCCACATGGAAGATGTACAGATTTTTCTTATTATCTCTTAAACAAATAACATAGCAGGTATGCTGTAACCAAAGGACTCCACTAGGTATAAGCTATCTAGAGATGATTTAAAGCATGAGAATCTAACTTGACTACACTAATTGAAAATGAATTGCCTGTCTAAATAACAATAAACACATGTCTTGTAGGACATGGTAGCACACACCCGTAATACCAGCACTCCGGGAGGCTGAGGCAAGGGAACAAAAGTTCAAGCCCAGCCTGGGCAGCTCAGTGACTTAGTGAGAACCTATTTCAAAACAATAATCAAATCAGGCTGAAGATGTAGATCAGAGTGAAAGCCCTGGGTTTAACCCCCAATACTGCAAAGAACCACCAAACGCCTCAAAAAGCCATAAAAAAACAATAACACTTTTCTTCACAGGCATATGTGCATGTAGGTAGGCTGAACTACTACTACCAGTTGTCACCGAATTCTACTCACCAGGTCACACAAGTGCATGTAACATCTGACACACACTGGTTTCCATTCGGCTGTGTGATGAATGCAGGAAGTAAAGTGAGCACTGGATTGCACCCTCCCTACATGGCCTGGCCTGGCACATCAGCACCCATCACATCACTAAACATCACATAATAATGTTCCCAGTTTATGATTTTGGGGGGCCGAGTACCTAGCTGCTCAGGGTTGCACGAGGCCCAAGGGCTGAGTATTGGGTAACCCTGGAAGGTATATTAGGGGATGACATCAGTGATGAGTACTAACCCATTTTATAGCAAGGACTTGAGCACCCAAGGACTTTGGTATTTGCTTGGAACCAATCCAAGGACACCAAGGGAAGGCAACAACTAGAACTTCGGCTACTAGGTACTTTACCTCTCTAAGGACAGGTTCTGTGGAATTCGAAAATGAGGGCTTAGATTGGAAGAGGGTTAAGATTTCTTCCAGTTACAAAAGGTCATTTGGATTCTGTTTAGAAAGTACAAAGATAACAGCCTGTCTATTTTGATGCAGGCTAGAAATAAATACACAAAGCGAACATGACTTTTGATATTCATATAAATAAAATATAGCCCCACCCCACAACCTTCCTATCAGTTTTGGCAGATAAAATTTTGAGCCCTTAAACCATTTTCAGTCTGTGATTAGAACATATGTTCCAGAGGGGAAGGCCAACACACAGGAGACAGGTGCTTCCTCTCTGCTCACGTCAGCTGAACAAGAGTTGCTGCCAGGCACAACACAAGAATTGCTAATCACTCCCACTTCAGATGTCTTTAAACTAAATTGATCATTTAGGGAATATTTTTTACATGTTATTCTATTTTGTGTCAAAAGTAGAATTAATTAAAATTTCCTACACCAGAAGTTTTTGTAGTAGGATTTTATACAGCAACGTCCTCAAACACAACAGGCTAAGGCCAAACACTCCACACTTCTCTCCTGTCTCCTCTCTAAACCGGAAAAGGTGGTGGTTATTTAGCATCCAGCTCATAGCCTGCTGATATCCTCTGTGGCTCGCTTTCAATCATTTTCAAGAATTCTGTCTTCTTTTTATTTCCTTTTACTTATGTAGGGAGAATGAGTGAATGGTACTGAGCCTCGCTTTCACAGACCTCTTCTCTTCAGCAAGTTTTTAAGTTCCATTTTTGCCGCCAAATGAGCAAGGTGGTTAGAAGGGGAGACGGTTCAAAGGTGACTGAAGCTGGCTGTTACATTTGTGGGTTTTCATACATTCCAAGTTTCACAGTTGGAAAGAAAGGACTTAGAAAATGCCAAGGAGTCCTGGAGCCTTTTAGGTCTGAGGCGATTTAACTGCATAGCCATGAGCTTGCTAAAGAACCAGGGAGGTGTTGGGAGAGGTCAGGCCATGAGCATTTTCCCACTTGGGCCAGGGAACCAGGACAAGGCAAAGAAAATGCATACCTAGCTGACAACGAGTTAAAATTTCAAGTGAGGGAAAAAATGAGAGGGGCTGGAAGCAGAGAATAATCTAGGTAAAATGTTACTCTTGATCTTTTTGGGGAATATTACACACACACTGCCGCGCCCTTCCTGTCATGGTGGAACATATCTGAGAGCCGTTGAAGAGTAACTCTTAGTTTTTAAAATCTCTATTATTCACAGAAAGAAAACAGGTACTGGCAAAATGCTGCCTTGTCAAATACATTGAATTCACACAGAATTGGGTATTTTATACCCTAAACTGAGACAAGGATACAACTCAGAAATCACATATAAAGTTTTGAAAGTTTCAGTGTTTTAAATTGTTCAAACAAGGGTCATTTAATAAAAATCTAATCCTGGTAAGTAACAGTCAGTGCTGTGCTTTACAGCTCCTGCCACCATGTGTAGGTTGAAGACACACATGCTGCATGGTTATTTCTTTTAACAAAGTGCTAAGTCATAACAGAATTACACTCTTCACACAATAGTTAGTGTCACTATCAAACATTTAGTCACCCTTGCTACAATCATCTTTTGTAGCTTTGTAGATGAAATTGTATTCATAGAAACAAGGGCAAGTTGGGATACAGACACAGCACCTAAGTTCTGAAGTCTCTGGAAAGCATTTATCACGGTGTCAAAGAGGCCGGAGGCTTCTGGCCTGATTATAAATAAGGACTCATATAAGAAATGGCTTTATTAGAAAAACATGTAGTGTACACGTGGCTAATTTCTATCATCAATATATCACTTGGCTATTTTGTAATTAAAATCTGATATAATATAGGGTTTAAACTTCCTTAGAAGTTAGTGGCATTTCTTCCTATTGTCGTGTGACTTCCGGAGGAGTTATCTTCATGTGACAGATGCCCTTCCTTTTCCTAGTTACTGCGGCTCAGTAGTTTAGCACTGGCACAGAACACAAAGAGGATCACCTATGGTAGTTAGTGCTTCGTGTGCAAGACATCAGACTTCCGGCCCCTGGAATCAGGCACAGGTCGGCCACTTGTAGAGTTTTTAAATTCCCTATTACCACACAAGTAAGTCCTGCATTATTACTGGTAGCAATTAAATTAATGTGATAACCTGTAACCTAACAAAACCTCTGGATGAAGTTTCTTTCTTCTCCTTTTTTTATTCCTGTTAGATGTGCAACTCCGAGCAAATGTGCAGTGTGTGGTATTGATTTCCAGTCTCCTTTGAAATTCCTTCAAGTCTGTGTGGTTACACTGAGACTACCACATCAAGATAGAGTCTGTCGTAGGATTCCCTGAAGCACAAAATGAGGAGGAGACTAAGCAAACACGACCCAGGAAGGCACCAGTTGAACCAAGACAATTCTGTAAGACAAAAATATGGTATGCAGTTTTAGGCATTCGTGTAGCGTCAGCAGAACACCTGTGTGCCCAGGGAAATCTGTTTTTCAGTCAAAAGGATTCACAATGAATGAGCCCCAGAAGGTCAGGAAACTGGCTTCCAAAGAACAGTGGCAATAGGGACACTGAATGATAGGTGCAATGTATTATATGGCTTTCCTGTGGAATATTTTAAATCAATTCTGGTAATTACAGTTCATCAATTTCATCCACTTTGACTTTGGTTGCAAAATCAATCTATTACTTCAAAGAAAAACCTGATCGCCTTTAAGTGTTAGTTTGTTAATTGTTTTGTAAGTTTTCTCTATCACCATCAGTCTTACCTTGTGGAGAAATGCCTGATGGGTTAAGGGGACAAAGAGGAAAATACACCTGAATTTCAAGATAAGAACTTTACGTTTTTGGAGATAGAAATCTGTATTTCTCAGTAAAAATCTTCAGTAGTAATCACTTAAAACAGAGAAAGTATATGGAAAAATAAAACATTAAAAAAATCCACCTCTAAACAGACTACTGTATTTTGAGTTCTTTCTTTCTAGTCTATTTTTCTGCTAGCATGAATGGTTATATATGGTACCAGTTACTAAAAAACCTGTAGCAGTCATCCGGACAGGCAATTCTGCTGTTACCTGCTCTAGTGGTATCAAGAACCTGCTACTTCAAAAATATTCTCTCAGGAGCTCTCTAGCACAGCAGTGCCAGCTCCTTGCTGACATCATACTACTGGCTGGGGAACCTTGAGCTGAGGAGCCCCATCTGGTCAGCCTGGCCCTCCCCACGTCCTTCTGCTTGTCAGTCCTAAATCTTTGAAGCAAGCACTATAGCTCCTTGAGGTTGGCGGTGGCTGGGGAAACTTCTTTAGCTTAACATCCAGTTTATCAGTTCCCATGAGAACAAACAGGGAAACAAGTTTCTTTCTTTTTTTCCGGTCATTTCTATAGGTTTATTTTTTCCCCGCTGTCCCTCAACAGAATGCTAATATTCTCTTAATCTTCAAAAATCAACCTAAAGATTTCTACACTGCAGCCTTAGTTTAATCCATAATTCATGTAGCTTAAAAGAGCAATTTATGTTCAGGAATAGAAATTAGAAATTGAATGGCAAAGCCTTTTTTCCTACAGTATGTTCACACAACAGCTTCCTTACCTCTCAATTACTAGATTTCAAATGCCAGATATGTTATTCTATCGCATGAAGCAAAGATGTATATCCAAATGGCACTTTTAGACAAAGCTCTTTTCTGTGTTTTACTTGGATTGCATATAAATACTCTGAAAAGCTGTGACCTCTAGGGCCTTGTCCTTACTCTTGATATTCTTTGAGATGACACATTGGGCATTTTCTGCTCTTACACTGACCATATCACCTGGATTTCTGATGATGATTTTACGAGGGAATATGAAGCAGTAAAAAAAAAAAAAAAAGGGGGAAAAAATAAAAAAAAAAGAGTTTGGGAAAAAAAAAAAAAAAAAAAAAAAAAAAAGAGGTGGTAAAATATAAACAAAAGAGGGCTGGGGATTTAGCTCAGTGGCACCGAGCCTACCTCGAAAGTGCAAGGTCCTGAGTTTGATATCCCTGGTACAAAAAAAAAAAAAAGATAAAAGCATGCTGTTTGTATTAAAAGAGACCACTCTGACATTACGACTGTATTTTAAGCAACAGATAAAAGAAAAGATGATATTTGACAACATGGTTTACAACAGCAACATTTTAAAAATCTTAGTCCTGTAACTTGTGGAGCTAGAGCAACATACATGTAGCAATCATCAACTTGTCCTTGTCCTCTTTAAACTGAGGAACTTGTCAATACTGCCAAAGGAGACTGTTTATTTCATCAGAGTTGTAAGAGTTTTCCATCTACTGAGGTTCAGATAAAGTCTCTAAAAATGCTGCATAATTACTGTTCAGTCACAGTCTGCTGATTGGTTTTTACTGGGTTCCTCTCTGAAAATCAAATCTACCTTTCAGCGAAGCCACTTGGCTCAATCAGCTGCAAGGATTCTTTAAATTATTTGCCTTTACGGAAAGCATTAGGCCAGTGTCATGGGAACAGCTTTTTCCTTCTGAAAACTGCAAGTGCTCTAATAAGCAGGAAATGCTTGCTTAAACATTTAATTTGTGAAGCTGTTGTATTCTCTGAACTCAATGTGGTATGACATGAGTGAACTAGCAAGATCCTGATCCACTGAAATGTTCATATTCTTACCCCATTACACTTTTCTAGCATCCCTTCCCTTGCCACTCACTGGGGAAATCTGTACTCAAGGCAGGACTGTACAGTGTGCACCATGCTTCTGCTGGTTCTCTGTCATCAGCTACTCTTTGGTTGAGTCCTCTTTGCCAATGTGCAGTTAGCCAGGTGTTATATTTTATTCAGAGCAATGAGTGATGCTATGTTGGGCCTTTGTTCATTCTTTTAAAAAGCTTTACATTCCAGAAGCACTGACTGCTATTGGGTCACCTTGTCTTTGCCTTCAATGACACTAATGCTTTTGGTTTTGACTACCTAAAGGACTTATGTATTTCCAGCTACCACCCTTGAGGACCAACCTTCTACTTTCTCTTACAGTGACCTAACAAAATTGTCTCCATTCTCACTCAAGGTGAGCAGAGAGCAGAAGCCACGACTCCCCAGTCCGGTGTCCTGTAAGTGGTGTTAACCACCACACTGCATTATTTTACTTCTTAGACATAAAGTTACTTCTCTCTAGTCTGCATCTGTTGAACCTGCCCTTTGTTCTGGGAAGCATTAGTCAGTGCCTCCCACTTCAGCCAGGCCCCTCAATCTTTTAGTGACAGTGCGCCTCAAATTCATGGCTAGCCACTTCAAAATCTTTATGCTTTTAGACAAAACCTGCTGCAAAGCTTACTAACAAAAAATAACAGATAATACAAAATTCTAAGTGGGAAACAAAATACATGTTGGAGCACATAGAGCACAGAACAGCATTCCCAAACTGATTTTGTACATGGTTAACAGACTAACGCATCACCTTGTTGTCTCACTCAGATTCTCCAGACAACATGGTATGAAGCGACTACTTTTACAAATATGCTGTTAGGGAGCAAGGAGCATTACTTTGAAAGTGACCTTGAAAAATCTGCATCAGAAAAACTTTAAGAAACTTCTGATATGGCTCCAGGTACTCAAAGTAGAAATGAAACGGGATGTGGCCCAGGGCTCCACATGAGCCGATGGCATTGGTACCAAAGACTGAATAACACTCGTCCCCAGTGGTGGCCCTAATCTTCAAACAAATCACTTGTTGGGCAAAACATTCTGACATGGTCACTTTGGGGGCAGCTGGAAAGCCCTGGAGAATGATCTGATGGAGTTGCCTACCAGATAGCATACTGTGGGCAGGGAAAACCCTAGTCATGAAGCTTAGCACTTCCTTCAGAAGTGACCTAAAAGCCACATGTGATGGTAGTTAGAAATCAGAACTTCTTTCCTAGTGTGGTGGCACACTCCTATGGTTCCAGCTACTTGGGAGGCTGGTGCAGGGCGGTCGCTTGAACTCAGCAGTTCCAGACCAACCTGGGCAACACTGTAGGACTTTTATCTCTTAAAAACAACAGCAATGAGCTGGGCATGGTAGTGCATGCCTGAAATGCCAGAACTAGGGAGGATGAGGTAGGAGGATTGCCTTGAGTTCGAGGCCAGCCTGTGCTACATAGTGAGTTCAAGCCCAGCCTGAGCTGAGACCATATCTCAACAAACAAACACAATAGCAAAGAAACCTAGGCATTCTTCACCCCCCCGCAAAAAAAACAAAACAAGCTTTCTAATCATCTAATAGTTGAATTTTGAGCTGTAACAGTGAGTTTTTAAAGTTTAAAGTTAACCAAATTATGACAGTTGAACACTGGCTTTAATGGAAGGGAATTCAATTTGTTACATAAAGTGTTTAGTATCTTAGGCTGCAAAACTAGAAGTTGATTTTAGGAAACAATTTTACAGAATTTTTATATTTTCAATTTATGTATTATCATACCACAGTGCATAAAGAACTGAGTATCTGCTGCAGGATGTTTAAGGCATTGATCATATGTGAAAAGAATTTCAAAATAGATTTTATAATTCTGGAAACCTTAGTTTGAGAGATGTAGGGTATGTTTGTGTGCATTAATATACACACAAATACATGAAAACACTTCTTTGAAATCTAAACTAGATCTTTAAATTTCAGACATCAATCAGTGACTGTACTTATCTAGAAGAAAACCAAACAAACAAAGCTTGGTGAGAGCCAGCTGTGCCTTCAACATCGATGCTCTTTTATCTTCTCATCAGCTATCTAAAATGCCAAATATGCTGAGACTTTGCTTCCTGAAAATCACCTCGGTGGACTGTAATTATTTCAAGTGCTATATGGTCACAATTGTCACAGCGTTTGGGCAGAAACCTTTTAATATCTATACAGGTATGTATAAAAGCATGTGATCGGAAACCAAACAAAATGAGGGGAGCTTTCTTCTCCTACTCAGACCCATTCATGGCTGTTATCAGGAAGGTAACAATTACCAGAAATGGCACAAAGTTTTTGCTGCTGCCTATGCCAAATGAACAAAAGTAACTGCATGAAGTATTTGGTCCCTGTGAATCTGTAAGATGAGGACTGAGCACTGACATCAGGTGTGGGTAAATCGTGCCAACATCCAATCTGTTGACCAAATCCAAAGTTGCAGCAGTCCTAGGAGACTGACGTACTCTGCTGGCCCAGCAAAGGATCAGGGTGCACCAAGCTCTTCTGTCGAAAGGCAACACTATGGTTTGAATACCAGGGCAGTGAGTTCCCCAAAGGTTCATGTGTTGGAAGCTTGACAATGTGAAGAGGGGGTGGACCCTTTAAGAGGTGGGGCCTCAGGGGAGCTCACTCCAGGTCTTTCTCTGTCTGGTTTGCTCCGTTGCCACGTGATCTCTCCTTCTCACATGTGCTCCCTGCCATTGCGATGTCTTGTGACACATAGGGTCCTCACTAAGGTTCAGTTGCTAAAGGCACCATGTGGATGGAAACCTTTTACTATCTAGAACTGAGCCAAAGGAACCTCTTTTCTTTATAAACCTCAGCTCCAGGTATTTTGTCACAGTAATAGAAAATCAATACAAATAGTTTAGGGTGATTGCCCATGTATTCCCTGCCTTAAACCGGTCAATAAACATGCTTTTTCTATACTAGAAACCACAGCAAGATATTTGTTGGGGGATGACATTATGTGGCATCTCCTGGTGTTTTTAAATACTGAGGACAAAACTCCTTGTAGCTGGCAAGGAAAACCATGTTCTGCTAGGCTGCAAAGACCACTTAACAAATCTGTGCCCCTCAGCTGGAAAATTGTTTCTATCATGCTAGGGGGCATCACAGCATCTCTGAAGCTTTAACAGGGAGAGGCAATAAGACTCTTAATTTCCATTTTGACACAGCTAAAGTGGGTTAGAGCTGATCTGTAATAATTGTTGTAAAAGTCTGTTCAGAGAACACACTGAAAGCAAATGCTTTACTCCAACACCTGGTGATGGCACTTTTCCTTATGCGCTTCCAGAAGGACCACGAGAGTGGTCTCTGACTGCCTGAGTGTGATGCTCCTTCAAGGAGAGGCCAGGCTCACAAAAAGGCAGACACAGCCAAGACCTGCTTTACCTGCATTACTTACTGACAGAGACAATCGAGTTTGTTGCTAATTATATTAAGAAATTAATCTATTCTCTGGACCACACTTTGTGTAGCTAAAAGGAAGTCCTATGCCTTAAGTTGTTCCAAACCCAGGGATGATTTTGTTTCGTTGCTTGGAAGGTTTTGAAAATTTATTTTCCAGCCAAGGAGGTTCACACAGTTATTATTTCAATTATAAGCCTGTCAGAAATTTCCATATAAACAGTGGCTTCTCAGAGTGTTAGATATTTCCTACATCGTGTAACCTTCTCTTATTCATCCCTATGGCTTTAAACTACATATACACCTCTGGCATTACTGACTTATACTCTGTGCTAAGATAGAAGACGTGAAATATTTTAAAAAATTTATATGAATATTAGAATCACCTGGCTAAGGAATAGGTTTGACAGGGACTTTAAAAAGTGCGAATACTGAGTCCCAGCCCAGGTTAATTCGAAACCTTTGGAAGTGAGGGTACACATGGGCTAGAATGCATTTCAAAAAAAAAAGTTGTGAATATTGTTTTTATTGACGTGTGAACACTCACATACAGTAATTTGCTTTAGTGAGAATTCTCCATATACATTCCCTATACATCAATACCACACACTTCTCTTACAACACATTTAGATAGTAAAAAAGAAATCAAATTTCTTACCTGTATGATAAAATGTGAGAAAAAATAAAAGCACTCCCATGAACATATTACTTAAAAAAGTGACAACTCCACAAGTAATTCCTTCTGGAACCGGGTAGACAGTTTCCACAAAAAGCTCAAAAAATATAGGTACACTGCTATTCAAGAACACTCCCAGGAGAATACAGGAGGCATATAATGTCACTGAGAGAAAAACACAAACATTTTAGTTGCATGGCAGCAGCAATGAGTCACATCAGACAGCTCTTCTGGGTGTTCTCTTTCATAAGTACCAGCTCCAAATTTCATCTCTTTTCAGGGGCAGTTGATAAAGTTTGACAATATCATCCATCCATCAGCTCTTTGTGCCAATTTTCTGGAGTAAGTATGAAAAGGTTTTGCTGTTGAACGATTACAAGTTCATTTTGTGCTACCTTTCTGGTGGGTTATTCCAAAGCACAAAAACAAGTCACCAATACAATATAATTAAAAGGACTTTTCTCACTTGATCATGTGCTTGGCAAATGAGCGAGGATAAAATGCAGTAACTTACTTCAAAATTTAGATTCATTTTATGTTTTTAAAGAGAAGACTAAACAAAAGAAATATTAAATGTTACTGAAAATTATATATTTAAAGAAACTGGTTCATTAATACCTTGGAAGTATAAAATAAACATTATCCATTATGCAGTTCCTAGAGAAATACAATAGGATTAGTCCTCAATTTTGGAATGAGTTTTGTGCCACCGGTTTCTTTTTAAATAAGGAAAATTTTCACCCAGAAAAATATAAATGAATAGTGGTATAATCCTAGATTAGTCCCTAAAAAGCCTAGGGATATTATTTTTATTCTTATAAGAATGTTTAGGGAAATGCACTCCACTCTAAGTTTATCGTCGCTACTATCTGCCTACAAACCTTCACTAATTTTAATTTGAAAATGAAAAGAGAACCAAAGAGGAGGGGGAGTGGTATTCTATTCAGAAACATAAAGCGCGTACCTCTGTCCTAATAAATATATTCTTCCCACTCCTAATAATGAGTAGACTTCACTCTAAGTTTAAGATTACAAGGAAAATATTTTTTCTTTTGGTGTTGGGGATCAAACCCAGGGCCTTGTACGTAGGCAGGGCACACCTGCAGCCCTTGGAGAATGTTTTTAATAAAAACATTTACTAAGAAAACACTTCTCTTTTGGAATTGCAAAGAATAAGGCAGTTATATTAACTCTGTTATGTATTATTCATAGATTCACAGAACATATCAAATCTCTGGAATTTACCATAGATGACTATAGTCACTGTATTATTATTTATGACACTGTCAAAGGATTACAAAAAATAAGCACCCACTGATTTCTAACAGCATTTCTCTAACCTCATTGCTGGGTCCTCTCCAATTACACTGGCCTTCCAGAATTATAAAATATTTAGTATATTCTAATAATGCAAATAGTTGGTAATTACTTTGACTTTTTATTTCTTTGAATAAAAGATAGGTATCAAAGCATAGAACAAAAGAATAAAGAAGAGACTACTGGTTAACAATGTCCAAATTACTCACAGAATCACATGAAAGTATCAGATAACTACAATAAAAAGCATTCAAAACAACATAATTTCTTGAGGTTGCTTTTTTTTTTTTCCTTAGGGCACTAGGGATTGAATCTAGGGCCTTTACACTGAATACTTCCTAGTGTCCCCCCACTTTTATTTTTTGAGACAGGGTCTCACTAAGTCACTAAAGTTGCCCAGGCTGGGCTACAACAGTGGTGGTGAACCTATGGCATACGTGCCACAGGGGGTTGTTTGTATCATTGAAACAAAGCACAGAGCTGGGCATGGTGGTGCACGCCTGTAAATCCCAACACTCAGGAGGCTGAGGTAGGAGGATCACCATGAGTTTGAGGCCAGACTGG
The DNA here is from genome assembly GCF_012274545.1 of Fukomys damarensis. Classification (NCBI taxonomy): domain Eukaryota; kingdom Metazoa; phylum Chordata; class Mammalia; order Rodentia; family Bathyergidae; genus Fukomys; species Fukomys damarensis. Next base: position 66,476,034 of record NW_022900936.1, on the reverse strand, counting down.
ACTATACAGTGAGTTCAAGGCTAGCCTTAACTACAAAGTGAGACCCTGTGTCAAACAACCAAAAAAAAAAAAAGAAAAGCAACAAAAGTAATTTAAAAAATTAAAAACAAAGCACAACCCAATACTTCACACTAATATTTGCTAGTAATTGATCATGTAAGTCAATATATTCTTGTCAGGTGGCTCCTTAGCTGTACCTTATGAAATCTAGGGTTGGACAATTGCTGATAGCTTATATTGAGAGTTCTATCTCCAAAACACAATACAATAACAATAATTGTATTGAGTGTTCTATTTCCAAAACACGATACAAATTACAATAATTTATTGATTAGCCAGTGGTAATCAGGGCAGACAGGACGATTGACCTAAACACAAATGAGCCCAGCAATTTAAAACAAGAAAAGTATCAGGAAAAAAATAATAACAAAACTGAGCTCTTAAACCAGCTAGCACTACTTCTGAGTAGACTCCCAAACTACTGATGGAATTAGCTCTTTTTAGAAAATACGGTTAGCAGGAATCCTTTCTGTGTTCTTCTTTCTGAAGGAACTATACCTCTACATGTAATTGTAATCAAAACTAAGATGTAATAACTGAAAAAAATCTGTATACAATTGAATAATCTGTACAGAACTGTGATAAAAGAATGAAAATATAATGACAAGGACATGCTAAAAGAGGCTATTCATAGGGTCTCGAGAGATTCAACTGTATTGAGTATTGATTTTAATTATGGCTGGTTAAAAAAGCAGATGTACAAGCTTAAATATCGCATACTTACTCCTGTTTGAGTGAGGCAAAGTACAAACAAAGCACAGTAAAGGATGGACAGAAGGAGACAAGGGGACGGATCTCTTGCATATGGGAAGGGGTCTAGGAGACTGAGGGCAAGGGGAGAGGGAGAGGGGAAGGGGAAATAAATAGAATAAAGATAAGCCATGTACAGGAACAACCTCAATGAATGTAAATGTTACATGTTATAAACATGAGGTAAGATTAATATCAACAACAATGAAAATGGAAAAGGGGGATTTAGAAGAGGAAGGAGGAAGGTGGGAGGGAAAGGGATTAAAAAAATCAGTCTCTATTATACACTTGTACCCACTCCCCAAGATGACTGTAAACTGCATGTGCTGAAAACTGATTTAAAAAAAAAAGAAGCCTGGGCTGGTGAGCACCTGGTGAGCCAGATTGGTCTGAAAACTCCTTGTGCTGTGCAGCTACCTTAGCTCTCATTTCATGCTCATTGGGCCAGGGATTTAGCTCAGTGGTTCCGGCGCCTGCCTCGCAAGCACAAGGGCCTGAGTTTGATGCTTGGTACCGAAAAAAAAAAAAAAAAAATTTCCCAGGTGGGATTTAGCTCAGTGGTTCCGGCGCCTGCCTCGCAAGCACAAGGGCCTGAGTTTGATGCTTGGTACCGAAAAAAAAAAAAAAAAGAATCTTCCAGGTTTGTTCCTTGGTATCTAAGATCTTGGGACTTGGAGGGCCATAAATCATGGGCATTGGAAAGATAAAATTTCTATTGTAGCTAAAATTGTTATAGGAAATGTAAATAGTTTATCTTCTGGTGGAAAATTTGGAAATGTCTATCAATACAGATGTGCATTATGTGACTCTGCAATTCTATTTGTAGGAATTTATCCTACAGCTATGTGAGTACAGGTATCTGGGGAACATGTTGTCAAATGCTGTTTGTAGTGTGAAAAGTTTAAAAACAACCTCAATGCCCACCAGCAGGAGTTAACTGTTAAAAAAAAGTCATAAAACATTCAGAGGCATGTTATGCAACCAGTAAAAATGAGAAAACTACACCATCAGTAATGTAAAGTGAAAAAGGTGCTAAAAAATATGGTATATTTTCCAAGAAGGATACATATGCTTTATAGTACTTGTAAATGTGCAGAATTATGTAGGACAGTACAGAAGAAATTGGCAATCAGGGTTGATTCTAGAGGGAAGTTTAGGGCCACAGGAGAATAGAGCCTTGTTACTCTGTATTTTTTTAGCTATCTGAATGTGACTTTTTAACGGTGTGTCTATCTTACCTATTTAACAAAATAGTAAGAGATATTTCAAAGTAAACCAATGCCCTGACAGCTGACCCAACTCTGCTTCGTGGAAATGTGTTTCACTTACTGACTCAGAGACTTCTCACCAGAGAGGTGACCACAGAGCTACTATCTGTACCCGGTAGCCTTGAAACCCAGGCTTGTTGCAGAAGTTTGCTTGTTCTATCACTATAAAAGTGATGATTGAGAAGGTTTTTAGAAACACTTGATGGATACACTGGCATCACTTGTTACTGCAGAAACCACAAAATCAAAATCATTTACACAGATAAGAGTTAAATGAAGATCTTCCTATCAGAATGGGAAGAAGACAGCTGTGTCAGGACTGATTTAATACATTCCCCAGTGTGCCGAGCCATGAATAGAGTAGAAGCTGATTGTTACAAGTTTGAAGTTGACTTCCATCTGAATTTTTAGAGTCTGATATATCCAGTAGGTGAATGTCATCTATTCAAGTCAGGCAGACAAGATAATTTCCTGCTCGTCAGAGAGGTTCAAGTTACATGATCATTAAATATTTCCATGACTTTCAGTAACACTCATACTAAAATTAAAATAAACTGCCTTTCAATTAAGGAGTCAAGGTAATTTAGCAGAAAAATACAATAGAAATGCTGATGCACTTTTTTTTTTCAAAGAAGCCAATAAAATTGCATTGGTTCACAATTTAAATTGCAAAAAACAAAGTCCTTTGTAGCACAAAATAGTTACAATGGATGTACTTCAAGTACATGAATTGGCTTATAACCTCTGAAAGTACCCGATTCTATTACAAATCAAATTATTAAACTTTAGGGAAAGAAACTAAATGAATACTTTTTGGTTAACTAAAACATCTTAGTTGATTAGCAGCTATAAAACAAGTGACAAAATTTCAGATAATACTAACTGTTCCACTCAACATCTAATGAATTATCCAAGATATCAACAAAAACAAAGTGATAATCTTGGGATTTATACAAGTTTAAAAAACATTTTCAAAACAGCTTTCACATGTATTATCATATTTGACGATCCTATCAATTCTGAGGCAAGTAAATTATTTTACAGTTAATGTCACCGAAAATGAAAACAAATTATTTAGATATAATGTAAATTAGTGGTACTAATAATTATGCAATTAAGGCCTGCAGACTCTTTCCTACTAAGCCACACTGCCAGACTGAAAAACAAACAACCAATGCTTGGTATCCTTTTATTCAACAGTATCGACAAATTGCATGCCCCTGAAATCTGTATTCAACACAAAAGCTGGAAATGATTGCACATAAGACAGATGACAGAATCCAGAATAGAGAGCATCGAAAGGTTACAAATAAAAACATGCATTTTAATCATGAAGTATGCAAAATGGGTTGAAAATTATTGCTTAAGTATCTATGGGAAAGCTTAGCTTGAGCCTTTCTTCCAAACCATTTGTCAGACGTTTATTACATGTAAGCCACCAGGCTGGAGGAGTAAACAGACACCACCCTGAGACCACGGCCACTCAGAAGGAGTACAACAGACACCTACTGGCTCAGCAGCCGCTTGGGTGCAGAGTATTAAGAAAATATTTATATTCCACTCTTAAAAAAGGCATGTTAAATCATGAGCAGCAACAGCTCCTGGCCCCAGTGCTGAACGCAACAGAAGTGGGCTAGTTCTAGGGATCTGTTCTAAGAGGGACCCTTCCATATTAGGGGAGGGTTAAGAGAGAGGGACAGGTTGGGCGTTGGGTGAAGTCCACATTAAACAAGGAACTGCTGCTAAACTGGGGGTGGTCAGGTGAGCAGCTAAGGACAAACAAGGACAGGTATCTCCAAACATTCTGAGAGCTATCAGTGTAGGAGGGAAGGAGATGGCCAGCTTTCTGGGAGCTTGTTGCTCCAAATCAATAACTAAGTGGGAGGAAGGATTTTCCAGGGCCTAGAGCTGACCAAAAATATAGATAAAATCTTCCTTTGTGGGAGGTATTCAAATTGAGTCAGATGCACATACACCTGGGATGTTAACGATGAGGTTCATTTACTGACTAATAATTTACTCAATCTGATACAATTTACATCAGATGATGTACATATTACACAAAGATATGCACTTCTAGCTCACTGAGTTGTATCTTCTAAAAAGTGATTGCTGTGGCCTTCATAATCTATTGCCAACTAAAATCTGCAGTTCCTAAAACAGTGGTTCCAAGAGAGGATGGGGCATATTTTGCCCCAATATTTCTTAATATCTACAATTTTCTTTCTGTGTTATTAATTTTCAGGTACTCCTTGTTTCAGCCTCTTCATGGGCATACTTTGGTTTTCTAAAGGTTGACTATTATGTTTAGAATCCCTTACAGCTAGGATGCAAAGTAATTATCTTGAAGGCATGAAGCACAACTAATAATCCCTTCGAAGTGTGGACTCAGTAGAGACGGGTTGGGAAGTCAGATATCATCAATATATGTTTATCTAGCTCCCAAAGAATCATTTATGGTCTCAAGGAGGCAGCGTACTCTTAAATCATGGAGCATTGACCAATTACCTGGTTGGACCCCTCTACCTACAAGAAACCCAGATTCTGCCTGCAGACATTTCTCTTCTTGAAAAATCTCCATACACAAACCTTACATGGTCTTCCTCATAGGTCCACAAGTCTTATAGCAAGTGTTTTCATAAGCCCATCCTCACCTTTTAATCCATGTTCTACTTTTCTTTCTTTCTTTCTTTTTTTTTTTGAGTGGTCAGTCACAAACATGAGTAAGAGTCACTTTTAGTTTTAAATAGTTAAAAGAATAGTTGAAAAAGGAAGTTAGCTGAAAAGAATAGTTAGTTGAAAGAGTAGTTGAAAGGAGTAGTTAAGTCACTTTTTAGCTTACTTTCCTTAAAGCTTAAAATCCCTTCTTTTTTTTCTTGTAATACTGAGAGTTGAACTCTGGGTCTTGTGCGTGCTAGGTAAGTGCCTTGCCACTGAACTATGCTCCATATTTAAGTAATGTGCATTGCTTTAATCATATTCATTATTCTTTTCTGAATTTTCCAATACTCCTGTTTTGGGGCATGTGTATGCTTTGATTTCTTTATGTGCTTTTAAAGTGGCACAGAAATATTTCAGTATATGTGTTGCCAAAGTGAGCACAGACATATTTTAATAAAGGCAAAGTAAATAAAAACATAATAAGAGTGTTCTTCTCTAACCTATACATGCCATAAGCTTCCTTCCTTAGGTCACTTGAAGTGACCCTGTGGTTAGCTATCACCCCTAAGGGGCTCTGTCTAGCTAGACAGCACTGCTCCCTTATCACCCAGCTGGTATTTGTTTCTGGCCTCACTATCGTTCTAGTAACTTTAGATGAAATTAGATGAATAATCTCTCCCAAGGCAACTTCTGTCAAACAGTCAAATTATATTGTTTCAGCAAGTTCAACACCAAAGTGCTAACATTTTTCAAAATGCCATTTTCCAAACATTCTTCTGTTCAGTAAAAAATGGCTGTGTGAGCTGTGGCTAACAGGGCTAGACATCTCATTCTCAGAGAATGTGAATAATGTGCTTTCATAATTTCTTCATAGCATAAGCTTCAAGATTTGGAGTGTACATTATCTAGTCATGAGGTTATTTATTTACCCTACTGTAAATACTCCAATTAGTTAATTATGCAATTTTACACATTGAGTCTCCCTGAGGAAGAACAAGGCATACTGCTGATAGCCTCCAGGAGGCTGTACATAGGCAAATGCATGTATCAGTGCAGAATGTCTTTGGGGAGGATGTACTGACCTAGGTTTTCTTTTGAAGAGAAGGCAACAACAATATCAAGATCAGTGGACTCCAGAAACATTGCAATAGGAGGTTTTAATGAGGTGGCAGTGGCATTTATAACACACAGGCTGAACATTGGATTTTGTATGTCAACAGTTTCAATCATGCATGTATAGTCATGCATGGCTTAACACGGGGTGCATTCTGAGAAACTTGTCACTTGATCATTTTGTCATGTAAACGTCAGCATGTATCTAAACAAAGGTAAGACATCCAAGACGTTGCTAGGTGATAATAATCTTGTGGGACCACTGTCATGTTTTTGATGGAAACATCCTTGTGCAGCACATGACTGTATTTCAAACACTTTCAACATAGATTATTCTGATATATAAAAGTCCATGACAGAAATACTTGCCAGGAAAGAAGAAGAAAACTAGATATTTTCCTGATTAAAATAAGAATGGTTAGTAAAATAAGAAACATGAATTTGCCATTACTGACTTTAAATACCAATCCAAAGGTCTAGGTTTGTCTATAATTAGATTTTGTAGTAAGCTCCCTTTCATGAAACCTCTTTTACTTAAAAGGAATTAGGTCAGATTTTACCAAGGCAGTAATAGTATATATGATAGATTTATTCAAATTCTCCACTGTTTTCATTAAAATGTGCCCTTTGCCTTCCTAAAGCTACTGCTGAATAATAAAGTGATTATGGTTGCTCACTACCATGGCAGTCGTCTCTGAGGCTTACACTGACCTACCTTCCTTCCTCCCCTCTTTCTTTTCCTTCCTTCCTTCCAGCCCTTGCTAGCTACTGGGATGGGAGCTGGGGACAGAATTTACAAAGCAAAAGTCCATGCTTTAGATTTTCACTCTGGTAGAAAGGATAAGCGCTACCAGGAAAGAAAGAAAAAGAAAGAAAGAAAAAATGGCTATGTAGTTCAGAGAAGGAATGGGAAAAAATCTAGTCCTTAACCCCAGTGTATTCATACTTAAAATGACATTCAAAAGCTGACTTGCAATTGAAACAACAGTAGAATTTATAAATTTCATGATTGGCAAGATGGTCAGACACATTAAACTCAACCTTTCAAATCTGGCCTTGATTTAATTTAGCATTCTGCTTTCCTTTCTGTCCAACATAATTATTCTCAACAGCAGACTGAGAAAGTCTTGACCAGGGTCAATCACATTAATTTTCTTTTAAGATTTAAAAAGATGCATAGTTTTCAAATATACTTTCCCTCCAACTTACTATAAAGGTAAAGCATGCTTACTATACAAATCTAGACAGGGCTGGGGATTTAGCTCAGTGGCACTGCACCTGCCCAGCAAGCGCAAAGTCCTGAGTTTGATTCTCGGTTCCAAAAAGTGAATACAAATATAGACAAAAAAAAGAGGCAACAAATCACATTCATTCCTAATGCCTCTATTCAGAGACAAACTGCTAATTTTGTAATGTTAAGTAGAAAATAGCTAAAACTTAATGAATACACTATCTTATAATGAATATTTTACAATGAATTCAAGGGAAAGAAATGTGTTCATCATGCACTCATCACTATGTTCTTAGAAAATCTCACAGATGTGTACTTGACATACAGTACCATGAAAAATCTGAGTGTCATGCCATGGATAAGAAGAGCTGTAAACTAAAACTGTTCTGCCAGAATGGTGTCCAGCTGTCAAACCACAAAATTGTACTAGAATAAAATTGAGAAAAATAATGGCCTGGAATACTTGACAAAATTGTTTGAAACTAATGTCGGAACACCAGCACACAAACAGTATGCAGTATTTTCACGTTTTAGTGGTCACTGATCATGACTCTGGATGCCTGGGCTTTGCAGGAAAAGAGAGTCAAGAGAGGGCTGCCAGCGGGATGGGACAAGCACAGGTTTCCAAAGCCTCTTTGTGCCTCAGCAATTTTTCATGGTGTCCCCAAGGCCAAAAGAAATAGCTACCAATTCTGTTAATTATATAGCTCAGTCCAAAACAATTTAATAAATATTTATGCTCTAACAATTTAGTAGCCATTTATAAAGTAATATGCATAAACTGAAAGAAATATAGTTTTATTCCACTCTTAAATGACTACAGTTACTTACTAATGGGGTATGGGCATCTTATGGGCACCATGCAATGACTCAATTTGGAGTTGATTGAAAACCATCACCCTCATTCACTGTTCCATGCTCATTTTGTGCAGTATTTGCTTTTATCACAGCAAACGCTGAAAATTAACTTTGCGAAGATCAAAAAGAATGTGCCACAGTCTCTGGCTGACACTGGACCTTCCCTGAATGGGAGGCTCAACGGTATCTATCAGATGTCGAGCCCCTCTGACAGACGGAGAGCTCCCATGGTCCTCCAGGGAGGCTGACCCACCATGGCCCTGGCTCACCCTTCTGTCTAGGTCTACTATCCCTGTACAAGTGGCAGCACCACCCAAATAAATGGCCCACTTTAAAGATATGACACCTCGGACGTGTAAACTGCCAGTTCTTTTACTACAGAGTACAGAGATCACATGGGGGTGGGGTACACAGTATTCCTGTTACGTGGGGACAAAAGGAGCCCTCCTTCTCATAGACACCTACAGAGCTACTTTCGGACTCTTATTTACCCTACTCATACAGAATGCTTGTTACAACAGTGCTACGCTCTGCTTTTGTTAAAAAAATAAGCCTATAATTAAGCATATAATTCACAAGGTGGCTGAATAATATGCACCTTAAGCAGTATAGTTAAAAGAAAGGAAAATGCAATAACAGTCTCCTTGGTTTATAAAATAACCTATCATGGTAATTTAAAAAGTATCTTGCATAGGAAGAGTAATGCTTCTGTCCCCCAAAGATGTTCAAGTCTTAATCTCTGGAATTTGTGAACATTAAGGCTGAGATGGAATTAGGGTTGCTAGTCAATCAGCTGAGTTTAAAAGGGAGCCATTATCCTGGATTATCTGGGTGGGCTGAATGTGAAGACCAAGATTCACAAAGTGAATGGGGGAGTGGAGAGAAGAGTGCAGAGAGAGATGTGACTGCGGGAGGGGCGCCTGCGACCGTGTCTGAAGAGGATGTGGCCTGCACAGACCAAGGAGCAGGGCAACCTCTAGGAACTAGAAGAGGAAAGGAAGTGGACTCTACCCTCAAGTCTCCCACACTTTGATTTTAGCCCAGTGAGGGCCATGGTGGGTCTCCTTGTAGCCTACTGAAGAAGATTGTAAAATTATGTTGCTTTAAGTCACTACATTTATGCAACTTATAACAGAAACAGAACAATGCAGACCCTGATGAACAGTAACAAAACTACAAAAAAATACAATAAAAATAAAAAACAAAAAACCAAACCAAACCCCAGCAACTACAAATGTTTCGGATCAATTAGACGAGCTAAATAATCTGACTATCATATACTTTCAACAAGTATTTCCACTTTCTGTAATGATAATGCAATAAAACTAGATATAAAATAAACTTAGAGGTACTGATTCAAAGAGTTTTATTGAAGTATGCTCTAAATGTCATAGCTTTTTGCCTTTTCCTCACTGTTTAATGATGTAATGGTTATAAGCAAGATAAAAATCCTCGTATTATGCTCTGATATAAATTTTGTTTTATTAATTTATTTTTGAGACAGGGTCTCACTATGTAGTTGAGGTTGTCCTTGAACTAACTATGTAGCCCAGGCTGGCCTCAAACTCATGGCGATCCTCCTGCCTCAGCCTCCCCAGTGCTGGGATTAAAGGTATGCACCACTATGGCAAGCTTTGATATAAATTTTACGTGAATAAGTTTTTCCATGCTATATGAGTTTAAGCCAAAGACTTTACTTCTTTTCCAAACATAAAATGCCAATTAAAATATTTTTACTTTTTTCTTGGGCTCTTTTTACATGGGATGATTGGAGAAGGGAAACCTTTTTATGAATTTAACAATTACTTGTAGAAAGCAAGAAAATGCTCTAGTGTCAGAATATGTATACTTGTACTTCTGTAAACTGAAAATATTCTACTCACAGCTGAAAAACAGCTTGTTCTCACCTGTGGTCAAAGGCAGGTGTGTGATGCTGTTCAGACAGGTCAGGGTGAACCACGTGGAGGACAGTGTAGCCCCAGAGAAGAGGAGGAGGAGGATCAGTTTCAGCATACCCCGGATAAAATCCGCAAACCTGAGAGGAAACAATGGTCTATTAATTCCAGTTGGATTTTCAAATGTTATTTAAATTAGGGACACAAATTCCATTAAACAACTGCTAACTGAAGAATTTTCCATGCATTCTTTTAGTAGCTAGTTATAAATTTTTTTATATTTAGGCTTTTGAGCTGACAAATTTTGTGTTCATGATGTTACCTTTTCTCAAATATACATCCAAATCTTAGACAACAGGCTGATACTGACACAAACCTGCAAAGTTGACCCTCCCCAAACTGAAATTCAGAGGACACAAATGCCTACCCCACGGCCTCTGTGGCCCTGTGTGAGCTGGTCCTGCCTCTCTTCTTCTTCCCCTTGCTGATGGCGTGGTTCTGTTTTCACGAGTGCTAAGCCTGCCCCCAACAGCTCTGAGTGGCCCTCCACTTGCCCCAACCGGCTGGAATGCTGGTACCCTAGGACCTCACATGGCCCACTCCTGCCTATGTCTCCACTCCCTCAGCTCTCCACATTCTATTTTACTTCTGCAGTGCACTCTTTTGCCCTGGAAACTGTCATAATTCTGCATCTGCTTCGTTTTCATCTTCCCTACCAGACTGTAAGCTTCCTGAGCACAAGAATACGGCAGCTACAATATTGGGTATTTTTCTTTAAATCCAAGGACTTTTATAGCATTCTAAGGTCTCAAAATCACTAACATTCTGAATCAACATGAAACTAAAAGGCATACCAAATATTTTTCTATTTTCCGATCACTTTTCCTCACATGCAGGTTGTTGACTCTATAAAGCACAATCCTCTAGCTGTACCTGTACATAATTTATTCTGTCCTTTAGAATTGCTCGTTATAGAAAAATCAATCCCATTCCCAATATAACATTTACTATGTTCTCTCCATTTTGAGTTTTTAAAGATTGACTGTAATTTGTATCGTTATGTGGCTGTCATTCGAACACTTTCAGTACTATCCTTTGTGTTGTACTTATCTGACATGATAAGGTAAATCACGCTAGCATCATCGTGTAGTGTCAGATGACTTCCTATGGGAGCTGACGCCATCTTTTGGTGGGAAAATAGATGTACTTTTGCTCAGTGATGCTTGTTTTTATCTATGAAAGTTTACAAGCAGAAAATTTTACATACTCTGAAAAAGGTTCTCCAGCTTGAAAGAAATGCCCCTCATGACAATGCAGAACACTCTTTTGTAATTCCAAGTTTAGGAAACACACTTCTAGTTTACACTTAGGCATGCTGCATAAACTTCCTCATCAGATAGGCGGGGGGGGGTATGAGATTAAAATAGCTTTCTGGTACAACTCAGAGTTGTACTATAATAAAATTTATCAGAACCTGATCAATAAGCTGACCACTGTGGTCTGCTATTTTGTTTGTTTGTTTGTGACAGGGTCTCTCTATGGAGATCAGGCTGGCCTTGAACTCACTACTTAGCTCAGGCTGGCTTCAAACTCATAGCAATGCTGTCTCAGTCTTCTGAGTGCTGGGATTACAGGTGTATACCACCACAGTTGGCCCCTGTTTGTTTTTCTTTTTTTTGTTTGTTGTTTTGTTTTTTTCAGACAGGATTTCCCTATGTTGTTCAGGCTGTCCTTGAACTCACTACACAGCTCTGGCTGGCCTCAAACTCAAGGCAAGAGCACAGAGATTACTGGTGTGGTTGGCCCTTGATTGATTGTTTTTTGAAACAGTGTCTCATTGCATATTTCAGGTTGGTCTTGAACTTTCTGCAATCTTTCTGCCTTAGCCTGCTGAGTGCTGGGATCACAGGCATGTGCTATGCCACACAGCTATGCTACTTTGGAGCACCCTGTCTTTTCCAATGTGCTGATAGCATCAGAGCAGTTAGGACCTACAAGGCAGTACCAGGGATTGAACTCAGGACTCTTGAGCTTGAGAGGCAGACAGTGGAACCACTGAGCTAAATACGCAGCCCTCTTGAACACAGGTTTTTAGCAACATAATTACAAAACACTTACCCAAAGTACACATGTCCATGAGGAGAATCCATTCTAGGGAATTCTCAAAAAATTATGTCATGAAAAATAACTTATACAAGGCAGTACCAGGGATTGAACTCAGGACTCTTGAGCTTGAGAGGCAGACAGTGGAACCACTGAGCTAAATACGCAGCCCTCTTGAACACAGGTTTTTAGCAACATAATTACAAAACACTTACCCAAAGTACACATGTCCATGAGGAGAATCCATTCTAGGGAATTCTCAAAAAATTATGTCATGAAAAATAACTTAATTGTGTTAGGACCTACAAGGCAGTACCAGGGATTGAACTCAGGACTCTTGAGCTTGAGAGGCAGACAGCGGAACCACTGAGCTAAATCCGCAGCCCTCTTGAACACAGGTTTTTAGCAACATAATTACAAAACACTTACCCAGAGTACACATGTCCATGAGGAGAATCCATTCTAGGGAATTCTCAAAAAATGATGTCATGAAAAATAACTTAAAATTGATTTTAAGCTAAAGAAATTCTTACCACTGGTTTCTTATCACAGAGTAAGCAAAGTACTTTTTAGTATTTCCATTTCAATGATCAAAAAGAAGAAATGTTCTCCTTGTTATTTTCCCATCAAACTGTATCTATATATAGTTTAAAATTAAGTGGCTATAGAAAGAAAGCGGAAGAGAAAGGAGCTGTGGGATGTTATTTATGATACATAATGGTTCCTTCTTCGACCTAGTTGGTGTTCAGAAAAGTATTGATCAGTGATGACTCACTATAATTGGCATGGAGATTTAATTAGAAAAATTAGGTGTGATTCTTATCAAAATGTGACACATCAGTGTATTTCAGTATCAGTGAAATGTTTTCCTCCAAATAATATTTTCCCACTCTGGTTCTTTAGCTTTTAAATTTTATTCTTATGTTTTTCTAACTTACAGAAACCTCAAAGAAAGGGATTTAGAAGTTAGCACAAGTTTATTCTTTCATTATCCCAGGAACACTATGGCAACAGTTTATTTTCCTGTATCATTTATATTTAAGTCTTAAGATATTTAGGTGATTTACATTATCATATTCAATCTCCTCAAATATGTAATTGGATTCTCCTCTCCTACTCAAGTTGATTGCTTTTTTATTTTTAATTATTAAACAGGGTAAAATGACTTGGTGAGTGAATGAATATTATCTCTTTGAAAACACTAAGAGTAGTTTGATAGGCAGTCACCTACAAGAGTGACATTTTCATTCTTCTTTAGAATAAATGAAACCCCTTTCCTTCTGATTTATGCTAAAAGTTACTGCCACAACAGGTTCAGATCAAAGGAAGTCTGATGAAACTGGAAACCTTCATGGACATTTTTCATCCAAATGCGACAACCATAGGGAAGTAACCAGAAGTAAAAACCTGCCAATCAGGAGACTGCTTCTTCATGGGAACTTCTAGTGATGTTCTCATTAAGGGTTCAGCTCCTTTCTAAATTCTTGTTAACTACTGATTTGATTAACTACTTGTTAACTACTGATTAAAGAGGCAGCTTCATGGCACTGGAATACACTTTAGGAAGGGCCACACTTGAGAAAGTCTTTTGTAGCAGCCATGTCTATCTACTGCACGTGAATTTCTTCTAGCCTGAACAGAGCCCTTTTCTGACAGCTTGCTGGACTTTCCCCTGAATTTGAATGTTTATTGAAGGGAACCTATTTCTCTTTAGACTCTGGCCCCACTCTGTGCTCTCACATGTTTGATATGAAATATCCTCACCTTGCCATAGCTATTCCAACAACACAGCCTCCAACTATGGACCAAAATCCAATCCAGCCAGCGTCTACCTGTTAACAAAGGAGCAGACACAGTTAATGGAAGACTTTTGTTTAGAAGAAATAAAAAATTCTCAATGATCAATATGTAACAGCTAAAAGGCAAGAGATCTAGGAAATATTATTTAAGAAAATAGATGGAATGAAAGGATTCAAGTTTAACTATTCATACACACATATAATTATGCCCTTGATTAACTTTTTATTGGAATACTTAAATCAAAGTAATCAATGTCACAAAACAAATATTTTTAGGCATGTGCTACACTGCACTTGGCCTCTTAGGACAGTGGGAGAAGGACAGAAGATGGTCCCTGATTTCAAAAAGTTTACGTATCACCAACATAAATGAAACTATTAGGAACTAATTTAGGAGCTAAAATACCTGGCATTATATAAAAATGTATTGATATGGCCAGATCCTTTTCAGAAAAATCTAAAATGCATACTTCCTCATCACTCATCTATTTCTAACTCTTATTGTCACTCGCCTTCTTTCACAGCTTATATTCTAAATTTCAGTTTTCTTCATTAGTGGAAGGAAGAAAATGAAGAATGTTCGAGGATTAAATAAGTTAGCAAGTGTGAAGTGCTCAATTCATGTCAATTTCTGTTATCACTGAAATTCTGTGTGTCCCTAACAATATTGGTGCATTTTTCTTCTTTCTCTTCCCTACTACCACACTGGGTTATCACTTTATTTCTTACTCCTGGACTCTTGTTATGCTTCTGAAACGGTCTTCACAATCTATTTTGCCCTCTAAGGCCAAAAGATGTATCCTCAGCATTCCATCTCCCTGTTCAGACACAGTAGCTGGCATTCCTTGTGGCTACAGAGTGAAGTTTGCCCTCTAAGGCCAAAAGATGTATCCTCAGCATTCCATCTCCCTGTTCAGACACAGTAGCTGGCCTTCCTTCCAGTAGCTGGCTACAGAGTGAAGTCCTAGTTTGACCTGGTACTTGATAGCCCAAACTAACTTCTACTTTTTATTACTTTTTGAGTCATACTTTTCATTACTCATGTGACAGGGATTGTTAACTGCCCAGTGGATATCATTCTCCACCTGAGTACTTAGCTGGCGTACGTATCCCTGCGACTAAGTTCTCACTACTGGATGTGAGCAGAAGTGAGGTATCGTACGTATCCCTGCGACTAAGTTCTCACTACTGGATGTGAGCAGAAGTGAGGTATGCCCCCTCCAGGTTAGACTGCAGAAGACAGTCGTGTGCTTTCCCTGTCCACCACCTGCAGTTGATGTGGTCATCTAGCTGCTCCCATGCACATAAAAACAAGGTCCAGGGGACAGAACGGCTGCAAGCAAGGTGAAAGCAGCCCAGAATTCTCCATCAACAAGAGGAAAACAGTCCTCCAAACTATGACCAACTGCCCTGGACTATGCATACTGTCCTATACCTTTAAGTGAAAGGAAATAAACTTCTTCTAAAATGGCAAAATTGGGGGAGTCTACTTCTTATAGCAGCTCAGCCTACTATAAGTAATACAGTGACTGCATGCAAGCCTTTTGTTCTACCTGTATTTGGAACTAGAAGCAAACACACATATATAAATGTCTTTGGAGAAAGATAACATCCTGAGGCCTATATCGTCTCTAGTTTTTCATACCACTGGCACCTGTGGCAAGAGGACTCTGTTCTCCAGGAATGCATCACAGGGCCTTCAGTGCCCGATGTCCAAAGCTTATCTGTAATGCAGTGAAGCCCCACAGGCATTTCCATCTGTCCCCTGGGTGAGTGGGGACAGACTAAGGGCAGCCGTGCATCTGGCTGTACTGATAAGGGTCCTTTTAGGCCAGTTTGTGATTTTCTGTTTCCTTTGTTCAAAGTATTCACTTTAGTTAATAACATTCTACTCAATAATTAAAACTTTGCTTTAATTTTCTTGCTTTCATTTAATTTTTAATTTCACTTTAATACCTGGTTTGATTCATGGTCTTTGTGTGTCTTCAGCTTTGTACAGAGAAAGATACTTAGAGGGTTTTCAATACAAAGCATAGATACACAAAATCACCACCATTTAAATAGTTGCTGTGCTCTTCCTCATTAGAATTGAGCACATTTGGGAAAACTGCCACCCAGAAAAGTAGGTCAGAAATGAAAGGAAAGTTATCTTTTTATGGTAAAGGTACTGCTATGGGCTAAAGGTTGGTGTCCTTCCAGAATTCATGTGTTGGGACTCATCCTTAACTTCACATTATTAAGGGGAGGGCTAGCAGAGGTGAATCAATCCTGCAACCTGTGCCCTCATGAAGGGAGTGCCCTTATAACAGAGGCCACAGCAAGAAGTCGCAGCCTCGATACACAGAGTGAGCCTACGCCAGGCACCATGTCTGCTGGGCCTTGATTTTGGACTTCTCAGGCTTCACAACTGTGAGACATAAACTTCTATTGCTATCAAATCCATGGCTTAAGGTATTTTGCTACAGCAGCCTGCATGGACTAAAACAAATACACTGGGTAATTTGGGTTAGTTTTCTGACTGACAACTAGAAAATCTGTGATGAAATCTGAAGTCAAGACACAGCCCACAAGGTAATCCAGATTACAGAGCCATGACCTAGGATGGGATGGAACCCAGAGAGGTATGTCTCATAAGTGGAGACAGTGTTCCTTTAGGGGTGCCTGCTAATTTCAGAAAATGTGGCTAAGAACTATGAAGGATTGACAGCCCCATTCACCTAGGAAAGGAAAAAACTATGAGTTTGGTGCCTGCTGTTGGGTGAGGAGGCCTTGTAAAAACCCCAGACTTGGGCATTCTGAAGGGCTATACCTTCACAGTAGGGGGACACTGCAAATTGAACAGCATTCTGCTCTTTCAGTATTCAATTTATTTCAGCATTAAAGCCCCAATTTAAACAATCTCAATCTCTGAAACTAAATTAATGTTATCCCTAGGCTCCAACCAGGACAAACATACGTTCTTTCTAGAGGAAAATGACATCATCTTAAAGCTTAAATCAGTTCTGTAACTTCTCATGTATCAGTCAAAAATTGCTGAATGCATTAAAAAGAAAAGATGAATGAACACCAAAAACACAAGGGGATACAGATTATGTAATGGTGAGATATAGACTTTTAAGAAGTTATTTTTTTTAATAGATAAAAAAAAGAGAAAGCATTTCCACAGAAACTTATAAATAAATAGAACCAAATCAAAGTTTTATAACAAAAATACAAGAATTAAAACTCACTAATGATGAATTTAATAATTTAGCCAAAAACTGAAAATGTTCCACATTACTGGTCATTTGAGAGATGCAGATGAAAACAACACTGAGATTCCACTTCACCCCAGAAAGAATGGCTGCTATCAAGAAATCAACCAATAAAAAATGTTGGCGGGGTTGTGGGGAGAAAGGAACCCTTCTTCATTGTTGGTGGGAGTGCAGACTGGTGCAATCACTATGGAAATCAATATAGAGATACCTCAAAGAACTAGGTTTAGAGGTTCCATTTGACCCAGCCATCCCTCTGCTGGGTATCTTTCCAAAAGAATTAAAAGAATCATATTACAGTGATATATGCACACCTATGTTTATAGCAGCACAGTTTGTAATAGTGAAAACTTGGAAGCAGCCTATTTGCCCATCAGTTGGAGACTGGATAAAGAAGAAGTGGTTTTTCTATAAAATGGAATACTACTCAGCCATAAAAAATGAGAAATTAGGGCCAGGGATTTAGCTCAGTGGTTTTGGCACCTGCCTCACAAGCACAAGGGCATGACTTCGATCCCCAGTACAAAAAAAAATTAAAAAAAGGAATGAGAAATTAGATTCATTCATAGGAAAATGGATACATATTGAGGATATACTCCTAAGTGAAATACATAAGTCACACATGTGTAAATACCGAATAGTTTATCTGGTGTGAAAAACTATAATAGTACATAAGATCCTAATGATATAATTGACAATGTGAAATAGAAAGAAAAGGACTAAAGGTGTAGGGAAAGTGGGAAGGGGAGGATAAAGATAATAAGGGAAAAGAAAAAAATATTAGAAAATGAAAAAATGGAAATAAAGTGTTTGTAAATGAGGAGGGGGGCCGTGGATTTAGCTCAGCGGCTCTGTGGCCTGCCTTGCAAGCCCAAGGACCCAAGTTCAATTCCCGGTACCAAAAAAAAAAAAAAAAAAAAAAAAAAAAAAAAAAAAAAGAGGGGAGGAGGGGGGGAAGGGGGGGGGGTGGACAAAGGGAAAAAATGAGAACCAAGACCTGTCATGTAAAGGTACATGATCCCAATGATGAATGTAACTGTACTGTATACCTAAAATGTACCAATAAACTCAATGAGAGAAAAAAAAAGAAATAAAAAATATTTCATAGAGATAACTCACTGGCAGGTTACAACAACTCTAGATTCATGTGTACCTAATTCCATATTTCTTAAAACATATATTGTGAACACTTGTATAAAACAAGAGAGAAATAGACAAGTTCATAATAATTGTGCAGGATTTTAACACATCTCTCTCATCTACTGGTAGAACAACCAGACAAAAATAAAAATGTGAACATAATTAACAGTATTGATTTACTTGACATATAAAACAGTACACCTAAGAATTGTAGGGTATAATTGACCATATATTATGTCCAAAAATTTGAAAATACTGAAATAAAAAGGTATATATCCTATGACCACAATTAGGCAGGTTAGATAGGAAAAAAATTAAATAAATAAAGGAACTGGAGAATCTTCAACAATTTGTAGATTAAATTTCCTTGGGAACAAACCATGGTTCAAAGAAGAAATCATTATAGATACTAGAAAATATTTTAAATTGAATAATGAAAAAGTCCTTAGTAAAATTTATGGGATAAAGCAAAAGCTGTGTTTAACAAGAAATGTGTAGTCTTGAAATGAATATATTATAAAAGTTAAAAGCCAAGGATCTTTTATCAAATATTAGAAAAAAGAGCACAGCAACTTCCCGGGGTGGGGGGGACAGAATAGAAAAGTCTAAAGATAAAAGCAGAAATCAATAAAATAGGAAAAAAAGCATTCAATAAAAACCCTCTGGTGAAATTGTTCAAGGAAAAAAATGAGAGAAGAAATGGATGAGGAGCATCTCAAAATGACTTACCCTGGAGACCCAATAAAATCATAAGATGACAGACACTTTGAAGAACTTTTTGCCAATAAATTTTTTTTTTTTTTTGGTACCAGGGATCAAACTCAGGACCTTGTGCTTGCAAGGCAGGTGTAATGCTGCTCAGCTAAATCCCCAGCCCTTGCCAATAAATTTGAAAATGAGATAGACAAATTACAGAAATGTACAACTTACCAAAACTGACAAATGTGAAATCAGAATAATTTTGTAACTATTAAAGGAACTGAATCTATATTTAAAATATTTTAATTTAAAAAAACAGATAATCAGGGAACTCCATCAAATATTTAGGAAAAACCCAAGATCAAAACCATCAATCTTACATAAACTGTCTAATAATAGAAAAGGAGGGACTATTTCTCCAACTGCTCTTTAAGACCAGTAAAGTCTGGCTATTAAAATTAACAAGAATAGGTCAAGAAAGAAAAATTATACCACTTTCATTCATGAGTTTAACAGCAAAAAATGAGTAAACTAATCCAATGATATATAAAATGTGTAATATACCATGACAGGTTTGATTTAGTGCAGGAAGAAAATTTTTACTTTTATTTCATTTCAACTGATTTCAAATTAAACAGTCACATGTAGCTAGTGGCTCCTGTACTGGACAATGTAGTTGCACAAGATAACACAGAGAAATATACTAACTAATTTAAAGCAAGTACAACTTTAAAAATCCTTTTTGCATTACAGACCACCTGTTAAATCCAACATCCAGACTAACAGCTGGTTTCTGCTGATACTTTTTAAAATATGGGTCATACTTTCCTGTATTTTTCCCATGTCTAGTGTTTTTTAAAAACTGTATTTTGTAAGTTGTGGATGATAAATGTGGAGATTTAGATACTTTTATATTTCCTTAAAATGGCTGACTGCTGTTCTAGTAGGCAGTTCAATTGCTGGCTGATCATTCTGAATTTGACTGCATAGGCTGGCTTTGCGCTGTATTAGAGTAGATAAGTAGAAATTGAGGTGTTTCTCTAGCCCCTCTCACTTGGAGGAATCAGGCTCCACACTGTCTCCTCTGTAGAGTTTTGCAGGGCTTGATTTAGGCTTTCTTTATGGTGGGTCTAATTAGAGTAGGACTTACGCTACCCAGGGCATGGTGCCTGATTCTAGAGTTTGGCTTTCCAAGTGTCTTAGCAGGAGGGAAAGATTTAATCAAGTGTAATGAGGTAGCACCATATTAGTTGCGCCAGAACTCCAAGACACTGCTTGATCTCTACTGTATTTCTTCTGTTTTCAACCCCAAGGTAGCCTCCCAGGTTAAGCCTCTAGCAGCTTTGCCCTGATATAAATATTTTGTAAATGGGCTCATTTATCAGTCAGAAATTACTGGGGTCCCCACAAAATCTTCTGGGGATCTTTCTTCTCCACAGCTCTCTTGCTTAAGTATCAGTAAGATATATTACATCTGTTAGGACTGACATTACTCACTATAATGGCATACAAATGCATAGCCATAAATGTCTAAAATGTTTAAAAATAACATTATCACATGACCAAGGGCTGGTCATGATGGGGAACAACAAGAACCTTCACATATGGCTGGTGGATTTGTAAATGAATGAACTGCTTTGGACACACTTGGCCTCACCATCAAGGTAAGAAGACACTAATAACCTGCAATTCCATTCCTAGATGTACATCCAACAGAGATTCTAAGGGAGGCATATGAGACAGGTATGAGAGCATTAACACCTCACTATTTGTGTTGGTCAAAATAATTCAATGGTTCATCAAACGTAGAACAGACAGCCCATATACTCATATAACAGGATCTGTCCCACCAGGAAATTCATCTCACCCACTCCTCTAAATCTTTGTCCACCCTTCCTGTTATGTTATATGGAAGCAAAGATAAGGAATAGATGGTACCAAGCATGGTGAAATGGTTGTTTTGTTTTTTAGGGTAAAGCGTGAATGCAGCCCGCAGGCACACCATAAATCATGCAGTCGAGTTTCCCGCATTTGGGAAAATTGCAGGGGTCAGCACCTCCAAAATGCAAAGGATGAGCCTCGCCCTGGGAAAATCACCTTCATGATCATGGTATCCCCCCTGCCAGGTAAGTACTGAAATGTTTGTTTTTAAAGAAATGAGATAACCTTTTTCTGAGACCAGAGAAAAAGCAAGAAATTAGATGCAGGAAGAGTAATATATTTGATAATGGGGTCAAACTTCTTTATGAAGTTTGAAAATAAATGATGTAGTCAACTACAGTAATATTTTTCATCTTCTATTTATTAGCATCATTATTATTTTTTTTATTAGCATCATTATTAATAGTACCAAAAGAATAATAAAATCATGTCTGTCATCAAGTTTTTTTAAAAATGTAGTTCAGGTTGGCCTTGGACTTACTACGTAACCCAGGCTGACTTGAACTCATGGTGATCCTCCTACCTCAGCTTCCCCAGTACAAGGATTATGCTACCATGCCGAGCTCTGTTACCAAGTTTTTATCCATTCCATAAGAACCTTGCTTTTGCAACAATGATTCAGGACAATGTTCTACCTATTTGAAGCTTAATCAAGAACATATAACTAGTATTTATAAATTAAATGAACCTATTACAAATAACTAAAATACTTACTTGACTGACATGCACTGGTGTTAAAATTAAGTCGAGAACTCCAGACCAACCAGCAAACACACCAAGAGGGATAGCGTATGCTAAAGCAATCATCAAAAATCTCAAGTTGCTATAAGAAAAAAGTGAGATAAAACATTACAAATTCACAATCTAGAATTTAAGCTGTTTTTCATGAAAAATGAAACTGGAAATACTAGAATCAGAAACAATTTTTCAGTTTGTTAATATATTCAAGTTCCTTTAAATTTTTTATTTGTATAAGAATAATCATTTGTTGGTGGGAGTGCAGACTGGTGCAACCACTATGGAAATCAATATGGAGATACCTCAAAGAGCTTGGACTGGAGGTTCCATTTGACCCAGCCATCCCTCTGCTGGGTATCTTTCCAAGAGAACTAAAAGAATCATATCACAGAGAAGTATGTGCACCCATGTTTATAGCAGCACAGTTTGTAATAGCTAAATCTTGGAAACAGCCCATTTGCCCATCCGTTGGAAACTGGATAAAGAAGATGTGGTTTTTCTATAAAATGGAATATTACTCAGCCATAAAGAACGAGAAAATAGATTCATTCATAGGAAAATGGATGCATATTGAAGATATACTCCTAAGTGAAATAAGTAAGTCACACATGTGTAAATACCGAATAGTTTCCCTGGTGTGAATAATCTGCAACAATGCATAAGATTCTAATAAGATTACTGACATTTGGAAATGGGAAGAAAGGAACTAAAGGTGTAGGCAAGGTGGGATGGGTAGGGGAAGAGTAAAAAGGGAAAAGAAAAAAATGTGAGAGAATGAAAAGATGAAAATAAAGTGTTTGTAGATGGGGAGGGGAGGAGGGGGTGAAGGGAGGGCAGAGGTAAGGGGAAAAAATGAGAATGAAGACTTGTCATATAGAGGTACAAGATCCCAACAATAAATGTAACTGTACTGTATCCCTAATATGTACCAATAAACTCAATTAAAGCTGAAAAAAAAAGAATAATTATTTTCTTATATTACTTAAAATTGCCAGTGTTTACTTTAGTATTTTTTTGTTTACTTATCAACATTACTTCATACATTGAGTAGTCAGTAAGTTGTTTATTATCATTAAGTTTATTGGTATAATTTAAATATACACAATGATCATATTCATTATATTGAATATGTACCTGTATAGGATATATCTTGATCCTATTTTTTTTCCATTCCTCTCCCCTCCCTTTTACCTTTCTTCTCATTTATAAGAGCTTTGTTTCCATTTTATTTTTCTTTTCTCATTTTTTTCTTTCTCCTTCCTTCCTTTCCCTTTCCACCTTCTGTTGTGCCCCTTCCCATTTGGACATTTTCTTCCTACTACACAATATCTATTATACATTTATACTTTCAGTTTCTTAAACCAGAGAAACAATGTGATATTTACAAATGTGTGTCTGATTTAGCTCACTTAAGAGTATGATTTTTAGGTGCATCCATTTAATAACTGTCTCAAGTTTAACCTTCTTTATGGCTGAGTAGTACTCCGTTGCATAAAACCCCCCATATCTTCTTTATCCATTCATTGGTTGATGGTTGTTTCCAAGTTTTAGCTATTACAAACTGTGCTGCTATGAACATGGGCATGCATATATCACTGTGGTATGATACTTTTAATTCTTTCAGGAAAATACTGAGAAGGATAGCTGGGTCAAATGGAACCACTAGTCCTAGTTTTTTGAGGAATATTTACACTGATTTCCACAGTGGTCACATCATTGCCTTTTCTCTTTTACTTTCCTTTTTAGTTTTATTTTAGGATTCCCTATTTTTAATGTTCATACAAAGATTTCTTTAACTGAAATACTGAATAGTTTCTTTGGTGTGAAAAACTATAATAGTACACAGGATCCTAATGAGACAATTAATAATGTGAAATAGGAAGTAAAGGGCTAAAGGTGTAGGGAAAGTGGGAAGGGTAGGGGAAGGGTAATAAGGGAGAGGAATGGGGAAAGGTAATAAGGGAGAGGAAAAAAATATGAGAAACTGAAAAAATGGAAATAAAGTGTTTGTAAATGGGGAGGGGAGGAGGGGGTGAAGGGAGGGCAGGGACAAGGGGAAAAAATGAGAATCAAGACCTATTATGTAAAGGTACAGAATCCCAATGATGAATGTAACTGTACTGTATACCTAGATTGTACCAATAAACTCAATAAAAAGAAAAAAAATTTAAAAAAATAGATGAGGTGGCAGAGCCAGGGATATAGCTCAGTGGCACCTCACCTGTCTGCCAAGTGCAAGATCCTGAGTTCAATTCCTGGTACCAGAAAACAAAAAAACAAAAACTAGAACAAACAAACAAAAAAAACCCCAAAACAAAGATAAGGTGGCTGAGTGTGTTTGGAGTTGTTTCCACATCTTTATTCTGTTTCATTGATTCTTGGATCGATTTCTTTTTTATTTTGCTAGTACCATGGTGCTTTTATCTTAGTAGCTGCGTAGTATAATTTCAGGTCAGGGATTATGATGCCCCCCCCCGCCTTTGTTGACCAGAATTGGTTTTGCTATTCTAGGTCTCTTCTGGTTTCAAATGAATTTTAGGAATGTTTTCTCTAATTCTGTGAGGTAGATGCTATTGGTATTTTGGTTGAGATTCTCACTGGGAGAAACAGGAAAGAGTACATGTTATCTTTTCTTATACTGTTCTATAAATACATGATCATCCTAAAAAGTTTAATTTAAAAATATAATGGAAATAGATACTACTCAAAATAGCTTTTAAAAACTATAAAGTAGGGCCAGGAATATAGCTCAGCAGCCCTGTGCCTGCCTGGCAAGTACAAGGTCCTGAGTTCAATTCCCAGTAATGGAAGAAAAAAAAAAGAAAAAGAAAAAGAAAACTATAAAGTATCTAGGAATAAATTAGGAAAGCATTGGACTTCAATGAAAAACAACAAAGCAATTTTTCATTTAATTAAGGAGACAAAGGCAATCCAAATATATGTAGAGGGCCGAGGATTTACCCCAATGGTTTTGCTTCTTGCCTTGCAAACACAATGTCCTGAGTTCAAGCCCCGGTACAAAAAAACAAAACAAAACAAATACATGTAGAGACAGCCTATGCTGTCAATGCATTCCAAATTAATCTATAAATGCAATGTAATCACAATTATAATCCCAGTTGTATTTTTCCTAAAAATGCAAGAAATGTGCTCCAAAATTTACTTGGAAATTTATATGGAAGAATAAAAGTTATTAAAAAGTTAAGTCATTCTATAAAAAAGATGAAGAAGAAAGACCTTGTCCTACCTACCAGATATTAAAACAGACTGCATGGCCTGAGTAATAAAAGAGTGTGGTATTGGCTCAAGAACAAAAAGAACAATGGAGAAGAACAGAGTGCTACAACACAAAAATTCAAGACATAATAAAGATGGCACTGAAAATCAAAGTGCTAAGGATGTTTAATAAATGGTACTAGCTCACTTTATAAGAAAAAACACTCCTACATCACTAGCTAACATCATATATTAAGGGACATTCTAGGTGGGATGAAAACCTAGATGTAAAAGATAAAAGCCAAAAATTAACAATTAACCAACCCATGGAAAAATTATTAGGTAGATAGCAGACTGGAAGTAGAATTTTGAACTTTAAAAACTCAGTAAGACATGGGCTGGGGATGTAGCTCAGTGGTGCATTGCAAGTATAAGGTCCTGGGTTCGATCCCCGGTACCAACAAACAAACAAACAAAAATTGTATGTTTGCAGCTCAATAAAACAAGAAATTAGTTTAAAAAAAAAGAACAGAAGCTATGAACAGTAATTTTACAGTTGATGAAACCTATAAAGCTAATAATAAAATAATGAGTCTCTAAAACCAATTAATAATCACAAAATGCAAATTAAATAAATATATTAGTTTATACCCATTAGATTGGCAAAGACTGGAAAGATGGAAAGTGCCAAGTCCAGTGGGCACTTTTGAGAGCAATTCAGCAATAACTGGCAACTTAAACTTAAACTGTATTATGACCTAGAAATCCTACTGCAGAGTCTATTTCCCTAAGAAATCCTTGGATTTATGGTGATACACGTGAGGGTGTCACACTGAGGTGTTTTGGCAACAATGAAATGGAGGCAATCTGGGTACACAATGGGGAGAGACAGATAAAATATGATAGATTAATACTTTGTGTACAAAGAATTAGGTGTACACACAGCAATAGAGGTATATTCGAAAACAGTAACAACACCACAAAAGGAGAGCTCTCCAGAGACCATATACCTCCTATAGGAAACTGCAATCTCACGGATGGAGCAGTCTTATAAAACAAAAACAAACGCAAAAAGAGAAACTGTCTGGGTAACAGCTTATGTTAAGCACAAATGACAGGAGAATTTGTCAAATTGCACAAACAGACAATCAACAAAATCCAGACACTGGGGTTCAAAGAGCTGGTTCCTCAATAAGTAAAGTACAGTGAAAAGAAAGAAAGAAAGAAAGGATGGAAAGAAGTCCATAGGCTATAAAGCATTTGAGCCAAATGGAGTATGTGGACCTAGTCTGGATCCCAATCAAACAAACTGTTGAAAATTTATGAGGCAACAGAGAATTCAAACACTTATTTGGTATTAGCAAATTATTGTTAGAGAAGTTTTGGGGTAAGATAATGGCAGTAGACATAATGTTTAAAAAGAGTCCTTATATTTTAACATATATTGTACATAATGAAATATTTCTGGAAGGAATGATCTGTCCTCCAGGATGTGCTTTATAATATAAGAAAGTGGGAAGTGGGTAGCGCAAAGGCGAAACAAGATTGGCTGCTCAACAATACCTGTAGACACTGGGTTATGGGGATATGGGGGTGTTATACTATTCTAGCCTGTGCATTACTGTAACATTCTGGAATAGAAAGTTTAAAAGAATCCACATAATACTCTGTCAAAAAAGTGTTCAAGGGCAGGGGGGTGTAGCTCAGTGGCACAGTGCCAGGCAAGCATAAGGCCCTGAGTTCAATCCCCAGTACCCCCCACAAAAAAAGCAAAAATGTGTTCAAAAGATACTATGTGTAATATAGATTATAAATTATTATATATGAAAAATGTACATTATATAGGTGATTTTTCTGAAGACCGATATACCATCATTTAAACAGAAAATGCAAAACTGTATCTATATATTATATATATAAAGCACAGAGATAAAGAGACACACATTAAAGGCATTTGAAAAATGGCAGTAGGGAGAGGAATGGGAACAGGAAACATGAACAAAAGAATGAAAAAATGATTTCATTTGACCTGAAGTAATCAGCATGTTCAACTATTCTCACCTTGAAGTCCACAAGGCAAAAAGTAAAACCATTATCGTCAAAAAGGCAGAGCAATGTTTACATTGGTTACAAAGGTTCAAAGCCCATTTTGAGAAGGCAAATCACATGGCCAGTAACATAATTATGGTGAAACATAAACACTGATTTTTTTTTTTTTGCTCAGACAATGGAATTAGAATTTAGAGGTCATTATCCTGAGTGTTCCAAGAAGTAATGATTTCAAGAACTCTCTGAAAGACCAGCGCAGATTCAGATTATATTGTAGGCTGGAGGTCAGGGAAGGCAGGCCCAAAGAACTCCACTAGAGAGCCCAAGGGTGGGGCTGCAACGGTGCAAACTGCACAGACAGGCACTGGAGAGACAAAAAGACGTTAGGTACTGGTGAAAAGGCTTTTCACAGAGAACGAAGATCTTAGACCTTATGGTTCAAACAGAATGAAGGTCTTAATTCTCAGGTAATTAGAAGTATATATATAGGATTGTCATAGGGTGTAATTTAAAGTTACTGTTCTTTCCTGTCAGAACAATTTCGTATATAACTCCTTAGCTTAAAAACCTTTAATAATAACCTTTTAATAGCTCCTCTTTCGGTGAGAATAGTCCAAAGTTATTAATGTGGCATAATATGGTGTCAATCTTCCTCTCTTCCTTCACCTACTGATATCTCACTTCTGCTGCAGGCTTTGCAGGGAGAAAAACAGTGAAATAACATTTTTTAAAAAATTAACATTTTAAACTGTCATATTACAAATGTGTACCATGGATCAAAATTCAAGTTAGTTACTATTTTTCTCTATTATGTGGAAGGCGACATACCAGGCACTATACAGAAGTGGTTTTAAACTACTGAAGTAGAAATTTATTTTGACTCTGTGACCAACCTATACATACACGTATCTATATATACCGAAACAAAAGTCTCACAAAAAAATGTATCCTTGCTACATGCTACACAATAATAATTTCTGTCCTACTTTATTCCACCTCACATTGTTTGTAAAAATTTGGGTTCAACTCACTTAATTAGCTCACTGGGAACTGAAATTTTTGAAAAATAATATCATACAGCAAGTGAAATGTTGCCAATGCAACTGAGGAACTGATTTTTAAATATGATCTCCTCATCTGATCTAATTTAAACAGAAGCAACGGAAAGCAGTACTTTTTCATTAAACAACCTTTGTCTTTAGGTAGCTAGCATTGCTTCATTCTGCCAGCTGTCTATATTCTGGGTGCATGTTTTCTAGGGTTATTACCTATCACTGATCTTCCTGTGACAACAGGCTGATTTGGTTCTAATTATTTTCTTCTCCCCAGCACTCTAATGTGCACATTTGAATATTCCATGTAGAAAGAAAACAAGAGACTGGGAGGGAGAAAGGCACGTTGCGAATCTCACAATGAACAGCATCAGGAATTTGCTGCAGCAGAGCAAAGTGAAATGTTTGCTGTGAAAAATTTTTCACTAGGTAGTGGTAAGAGAAGTTTTCGGCAAACATATGGTGAGTCTTACGTGAAGTTTCTTCTCAACAGTCAAAAAAGTAAAATATCCAACGACATTCCAAAATATTTTTTTAACAGACAGATCTGAACTTACGGTTTTGGCCAGGTATAAGATGGTTTAGATTTTTCTCACAAAAGAAATCATTTTTGATGAAGAAATGGTAAAATAAGTTGTTAATTTAATCTATGATTTTTTTTTAATTACGAAGAAAAGACTAATGCTACATTTTAAGAAAGTGACATTCAATTAAGTTCCAGACAACTACCTGTAGAATGTAAGACCTTTCCTATAATACCAAAGGTCTGTTAATTCAAAATGTAATGACTTATTTTATTTTAGTGCAATATAGGAAACAATAAATACTTTTTAACTAAATTAATACTTTTTAACTAATTAAGTAATTTAATGGATACTTTTTAACTAAATTTAATGAACTCTCTCTCTATATATATCAACTATTTCCAATGAAAATTTAGTGTTCAAGGTGAGATGTGCTGTAAAGGTAAAATATATGCTGAATATCAGATTTTTTACACAATTGAATATTAAATGTCTCAATCATTTTTAATATTGATCACATGTTAAGATAATATTCTAGCTATACTAGGTTGAATAAAATATGCTACTAAAATTAATTTAACTTGTTTCGTTTTACTCTTTCTAATGAGGCTGCTAGAAGATTTAAGATTACATATGTGGCTTGAATTATATTCCTATTGGACAGTATTACTATAGAAGATACAAAGACATAGCTCTTAGCTGAAAGCAATTTACCATCTTGGGGGAGAGAAAAACAAGCAAATAAAGAACCAACTAGAGATAGCTACAGATGAATCAATAAAAACTCATTACAACAAACTGGAAAAAAATATTCAAAAGATAAATTCAAGTAGCCCGACAGCCAACCATAATCAATAGTTCTCTGTATCTCCAAAGAATCAGGTTGAGTACTGGGGCATCTGAGCCCTTGAGAGTGGACTGAGGTACAATTAAATTAAGTTAACCAATAAAGTAATACATTTAAGTTTCTTAAAATCTGAGTCTACAGAGGGTACATGAGAAAATTCTAGGTGATCTGAGAATGATATTTATTTAATTCACATACTGAATAGCACCTGCTAATTTTGTATGCATTAACAGATACTTAATGAATAAAATAATCTGTATATTAGGGAAAATATAAAACATTTTTTAAAACCCCATAATTTCACAGACACTATTGTTTGGTAAGTTTCTTTTCTTTCTTTCTTTTTTTTTTTTTTGGTTTTTTTGAGACGGGGTCTCACTATGTAGTTGAGACTGATTTGCAACTCACTATGTAGCCCAGGCTGGTCTCGAACTCACAGTGATCCTCCTGCCTCAGCCTCCCGAGTGCTGGGATTATAGGCATGTGCCACCACACCCAGCCTGATAAGTTTCTTTATAAAAGAAATTATTTAAGCAATGTAAAACTTTGATAGTATAGATGATACATAAATAAGGCAAAAATTACAGCAATTTTGTTTTTGAGTGCATTTTTCAAGATAGATTTTTTATAGGTAATAAAAATATTTAGCTAGTATTTTATCACTTAACAGTAGGTAAAAAAATTACTATTTCCAGTTCTCTTTAAACAATATGAAATTAATCTAGGGATGTGTGTCTGTGATCCCGGCACCCTAGGAGGCCGAGGTAGGAGGATGGGAGTTCCAGCCTAGCCTCAGAGATTTAGTAAGACTCTGTCTCAAAATAAAAGATAAAAGGCTGAGGATGTTGCTCAGCGTACATGACCTAGGTTCAGTACACATACACACACGAGTTATGCTGAAGTCACAAATACTTCAGGGACCCGAAATATATTTACCTCAATAATCTGCAAAAGCTGCGCCGGTAACTCAGCCGCTGGCTAGCTGCAGCAACACTGGGAGGGAGAGGAGGCCGGGGTGGGAAATAAGCTAGAGTTGCAGAGAATATTAAGCACACAACTCCAAATTCTGAAAGAAAAAAGTAAGTAAAGTCTTAATTGGTAACAGTTCGGTGTTTCTAGTATTTAACAAATATTTACTGAGCATCAAGCAAAATATAGTACCTAGCTAACCTTTTGTTCAGTAAGAAAGCAGTAATACAGACAGAATCTCAGCAGGCCTCAGGTAAGAAGTCGCACTGTAACTAAAGGAGCATGGTACTGGTATACGACGTGGACAAAAGACTGAGGGAGTAAACTAAATGGAAAAGGCACATTAAAAGGGGAAGAGTAAAAAGGGAAAAGAAAAAAATGTGAGAGAATGAAAAGATGAAAATAAAGTATTTGTAGATGGGGAGGGGAGGAGGGGGTGAAGGGAGGGCAGAGGTAAGGGGAAAAAACGAGAATCAAGACTTGTCATGTAAAGGTACAAGATCCCAACAATGAATGTAATTGTACTGTATCCCTAAAATGTACCAATAAACTCAATTAAAGCTGAAAAAACAAAACAAAACAAAACAACAGTACCTTACTGCAAAAGAGATTCTGAAACAAGTCTAGCATGACTGTCCACTAAGGATGCAACTTGGAAAGAAAGAATATGAAAGGAAATTGCTAAGACTAGGTAGAAAGTTTAATTAGTAAGAATTCTAATGCATATGGAGGGCAGATTCAATTTACAGACTATACAAGAAAGTTGAAAAAGACAAGAAAGCATTCAAAGTAAGAAATCATGAGACGCACACTAAGTAGCCTTGTTTGGGACTGAACTTGGGAGGGGTTTTCTAAAATGCTAAAATACTTTTCTAGCATCAGTAGTTGCCTGGCATATGTGTCTAATAGCTATATATTTAGGAAATTTAAAGTTAAATTTAAACTTGGGAAATGTCTTAGCTATTCCAGCCACAGTGTTTGTCAACACTTCATGGTTACTTTTTCTGGAGTACTTACTGGAAGCCAAGTATTTCAGCATTGCTTTCTCAAATTTATTACTTTTGCTCCCCTGTTCAAAAGATACTTTGAGTGGATCTAGATCACCACCCATTTTGAATCTCTTGGAATTATTTCTCTTAGTATTAAAGTCTAAGAAATTATATATTCATGGCTCCTTAGTAAATATAACACATCTAATTAAATATAGACAGCTGAATTCAGCTTATGTTTCTTCAAAACCTTAGTTATGCTGTGAGACTATTAGAATGTTTGTATTTGTTTGTGGTTTTGTTTTGTGGGAGGGGTTTGGTGGTGCTGGGTATTGAACCCAGGGCCTCAGGCATGATAAGCAGACTCTACCACTGCTACCACTGCTATACACCATCAACCCCCTGGGAATTTTTAAAAATTTTTCCTGGAATTTCTCCCCTTTGAATTTAGTAGTTTCACTTATATTTTCTTACAGCTATATGTGAGATGTTAAGTATAGATAAAATGTGTTTGTATGTGGTGTTCTGGGGTTTTTTTAAACATTTTTTTTCAGTGTTTGCAAATTCAAGTGTGCCAAAATTATGTGGCTCTAGGCAAACCAATAAAGATTAGACTGGGAGAGATGTTATAAAGTTAAAAAAAAAAAAAAAGAAGAAGAAGAAACCAAGAGACACAAAACTACCAGATAAAATAATAGGATATTAAACAACCAGAAGTAAAACGAACTTCTCAAACCATCTGAATTTCGCTCCATTCTAGATGGGACAGTTTCTAGGATTCTCCATCCTCCCCTCCACAGTGCTGTTGTGCCAGCTTTTTTAAACTGTGCTCAATTTAGTAGAAAAGCACAAATAGTAACAGCAAAGTCAGGAAATGTGGAGTACAGTAATGTCTGTGCGGTTAACTACAGTACCTTGAGTGAACCATTAAATCTTCCTGGGGCAATAAAGGGATTAAATTTAGTGATTTCTATAGAAGGGAGAGGAAGATGAGAAAATAAAGAGCCAACAAGAATTGTCTGTTGGATAATTCAGGCTTCTATTCATAGCAAATGGAATAATACCCCTATAAGACACAAGCATAGGTAATTTCACTGAAGCAATTGGAAATTTAGAGAATTCTAATTCTGTTTTTGTTTTGTCTCAGTACCTTGTGCTTGCCAGGCAGGCAGGGTGCCACTGAGCTAAATCCTGGGCCCTAAATTTCTAATTCCGAATGACAAAATTGTTAACATTCTTTTGCATGTTCTCAATCTGTGTTCTTTGTTAATCTGAATGAATTGTTAATGAATTTTTAAAATTTATAGTTCTTCCATACACTTATTGGACATTTGTATTTCCTCTGTAATTGCCTTGTTTGTATTTTTTTTACCTTCTTTCTGTAAGTATTTTTGTAAGCAGCTTCATGACATAATTTATGTAACATAACTCACTTCAATGTGCATAACCCATTGCTTTTTAGTACATTTATTCAACTGTGCAACTATTATCATAATTTCAGAGATTCCTGATCATCTCAGAAGAAACCCTATCCCCTAGCTCTAGTCAACCACCTATCTACTTTCACAGATTTGAGTATTAGGACATTTAATGTAATTGAAACCATCAAATATAGTCTTTTGTCACCAGGTTTTTTCAGTTAGCATGTTTTCAAGGGCCATCCATACAGGAGCATGTATCAGTACTTTATTCTTTTTTTTTTTAGAATTCTTTTTTTTTTTTTTTGGTACCGGGGATTGAACTCGGGTCCTTGCGCTTGCAAGGCAGACCACCGAACCACTGAGCTAAATCCCCGGCCCCTTTTTTTTATTGTCAGCATCATACTATCTGCATTAGTGTAACTTTGTTAATAATTTTTGAGATTGAGAAGTGTGAGTTTTCTAAAATTGTTCTTTTTCAAGATTGTTTTAGTTATTTCTGGATCTTACATTTTTGAACAGATTTTAGGATTAGCTTATTCATATCTATAACAAAGGCAGCTGGGATTTTCATAGGATTACATTAATTTGTAGAAAAATTTGGGAATATCTTTATGATGTTGAACTTTCTAACCCATGAATATAGGCTATTTTTTATGTCTTTAATGTCTTTCAATAGTGTTTTGTAGTCTTCAGAGTTTTATACTTCATTTGTCAAATTTGCATTTTGTTTGTTAAATATTGTATTTTATGATATTATTATACATTGTTCTCTAATTTCATATTTGGATTATTCCTTGCCAATGTACAAAAATAAAATCAATTTTGACATACTGTATTTTAAAACCTTGCTGAAGTCATCTTTTATATCTAACAGTTTATTAGATCATGTAATTTTTCAGTAGGGATGTTTTCCATTCTTTATTTGAAATCCTGATACTTTTTCTTTTTTCTTGCCCATGGCACTAGCTAGACCCTCCAGCACAATGTTAAATAGATGTGGTAAGAGTGGACATCATCCTTTTGTTTATGTTTTATGAGAACTGCATTCAGACTTTGACAATTAAATATGATGTTACCTGTATGTTTTTTTTAAATTAGGTTGAGGGAATGCCTATTTCTAGTTTGTTAACTGTGTTCACTTTGAAAAGGTAAGGGTTCTATCAAATGCCTTTTTTATATCTTAATAGGATCATCCATTTTCCCTCTTTACTCTGTAACTGAGTTTTGAGGGTCAAACCAATCTTGCATTACTAGAATGAACTGTATTTGGTCATGGACCATCATCCTTGCTATATGTTTCTGGATCTGGTTTGCTAGTATTCTGCTGATGACTTCTGGGTCTATACTCATAAGAGATATCGGTCTGTCATTTACTTTTCATAAAGTACCTTTGTCTGGAATAATTTAAGAGTCTTTAACCTTTTAAGGCAACAATTCTAGCAAAAGTATTTTTAATGGACTGAAGAATTACAGGACAGTGTTTCAGAGAGACAGACTAGCAGACTCGCCTGTGGTTTCAGTGTGAAAGTGCTAAAGAAATAGAGCAGACCCTTGACTTATGAATTCAGTCATTCCAGAGGGCTGGTGGTAAATTAAATTGGTCACCTGAAGGCTCAGGCTCCTCTACACAGCCTTCAAAGTCCTCTCTCTTATACACAGGCAGATCTCAGTGTCCTTTGAGACACTGGCCCAGGATTTCCCAATTAACTCCACACAGGAAAGGATGTTGTAATGTTCCTTCCAGAACTCTTTAAGGGTTAAATCTGTATCTGAGACCATCAGGAAACACAAGCACCTGGTATTCGGGTCATAATTCAACATTTTGGTCTAAGTTAAAACTAAAATTCCGGTTGTAACCCAAGTTGTTCATATGTCAGGTCAGTCGTAACTGGATGATGCGGGGTAACTAGGAAGTGGTGAGGAAGGGCTCTGCTTAACCCCATGGAAGACATAAGCCAGAGAGACTCAGAGCATTAATACATATCTCGTAGTGCCTAAAACCTGGTCATTTAAAAGACAGGATCACTGCTTAGGTTTTCAATAAAATGAAAGATATTTCCAAAATATAGGGCCAGGGATTTGGCTCAATGGTTCCACTGCCTGCCTTGCAAGCACAAGGACCTGAGTTCAATCCCTGGTACCACAAGAAAAACAAACATTAAGAATAATTTAAAACTTAAGTTTCACCTTCTTTCACTTCTATTTATTTACTTTTTTTTTTTGAGACAGGCTCTCACTGTGTAGTTCAGACTGCTCTGGAACTCACTGTGTAGCCCAGGCTAGTCTCAAACTCACAGTGATCCTCCTGCCTCAGTCTCCTGAGTTCTGGGATTACAAGGCATGTGCCAACACGTCCGGCTTCTACTTATTTATTTTTACAATTTCAATTTTTTAAAAAAGAATGAGTTGTATATACTAATGATTGCTAATCTTGATTGTCAACTTGGTTGGCTGGGGAGCTACTAAGGAGATCGGTAAGGCATATTCCTGGGTGTGTCTCTCTGGCGTCTTTCTCCCATGCTCTACTTCCTGGCACCATGAAGTGAACAGTTTTTGCTTCAACAGCCCCTTCTGCCATGATGCTCCTGCCTTGAAGCTCCAGGTAGCAATGCCCAAAATCCTTTGAAGCAGAGAGTCAAATTAAACCTCTCCTTCTTTAGGTTGTGTTGTTAGGTCCAGCCAATGAAAAGTTGATTAATGCAATAACCACAATAACCATGGGGAGTTAAATGCTTTATGGACTGCCACAGATCCCGCTTTCAGTTTTATTCCATCTAAAGCCTATGTTTAAATGTAAATCTCATCCTATAACTCTGACATAAACTTCAGACTGTGATACTTGCCTATAGTAGCCAAAGTGCAAACCCTTCAGCCCTGCTTACGAGAACGGCAAGCCCTGGCTTCTCTCTCTTTCTCCCCATCTCTACTCACATCAGATCTAAGCCACTCTGGACTTTTCAGTTCTCTCTTTCCTGAGCTTCTTCTCTGAAGCGCTCTGTCCTTTTCATTCGTCCTCCCGTCCAGTGTTTGGCTTCCTCTCTCTCGTCCCTCAGGTTCTAGGTTTGCTGCTGCATCTCTGGGAAGCTCCACTTCCCCATGAGAATCTGCACTAGGTGATCTTCCTCTGAGCTTCCAGTGCAACTACAAGCCTTCCACATAGCACCCATCATTCTGTTCTACAACTGCACTTTCCTGTCTTCATCCTTCAGAGCACAAACCATGTCCACCTCAATGCTTAGCACGGTCACAGGCGTATAGGACTCAAGACATGTGTGCTAAAGCCAGGCACAGTGTGCACTTGGGAAGCTAAGGCAGAAGGATCACCTTGAGTTCGAGTCAAGCCTGCACCATACAGTGAATTCAAGGCCTTGAACTACCCAGAAAAATCCTGTCTCAAAAAAACAAACCAAAAGTTTGTTAAATTAGAAATGAATAAAGAAGACAAAGTTCAGCAAAATCTGGTTCCTTGTCTTCTGCCACTTGGTACAGCCACACATATATACCACGGCAACCACATCAAACTGCAGGCCAAGAGAACTCCCACCAAAGTCTTAACTTTATTATCATGTTTTTGGTGAAGCTTTCCCTAACTGTTCAACTTCTCTCCCAACCCAAACATGTAAGGCCTCCCAATCTCCGTATTCCTCTTTGTGTTATAATCATCTCAACGCTGACCTCACTGATTCCTAGTGCTTAAAATAGTGTGAATATGTAGTAAACACTTATACAAAGCACTCTCTCTGTAGAAAGAAACAAGAGGCACACCAGGAGAGAGGACATGTTTAGTATCTGTAGAATATGGTAATATAAGAGTGAGCTAGAGCTCAACTATAGAAACAAAAATGATTCAAGGGAATACTTTGGAAAGGCCAGTATCCCTGATTAATAGACTTAACATATAGAAGACAGGAAGTAAAGAGAAGAATGAACTATAAAGTGTTTAAGGTTAATGAGGTTAGAGAACATAGCCAATAAAGAGAAAATCTGCAAGGGAAAAAATGGGCTGAAAGCTTACCAACATCTATCTGTCTGACAGATGTTTATGCTCAATCATGTTTAATTTATATAGTGGTTTACTATCTAGAGGTGACACTAGAGTATGTGTTATACAGTGCTTCACTGAAAATGGATGAAGAATACTAAGAAAGAACTTTCCATATAGTGAGAATACATTTTAAATCCGGTAACTTTCTATACCTTTTAAACAGGCACCTTGATATTACACAACAAAGAAAGCTCATTATGTGTGTGGGCAAACTTCAGTCCTTATTTCATATGAAGTGATCTGATATAAAAAAAAAATAGAGTAAAGATGACGGGGCTTTAAAAAAAAGGTATAACAAGAAGAGTAAAAACACAGTCACCTGCATACAGCACAATCTCGATGCGATCTTTAATGTGAGCCCTGCCACTCTCTGCAGCAAGGAGGGGTGATGTCCCATTGGGAGCAGGAACAATAAGTGGTCCGACCAAAAATGCACATGCTCCACCAAGATAACTCAGCATAGATGCGATCGCAGTGGCTGTGGCCCGTTCATCTGCAGAAAACCATGTTGTAGACAGGAATGGTGCTGCGTTCATTACCGTTGGACCTGCCAATCCATTTAGCATCTGTCCTCCATGGATTAACCTGGAATTTAAAAAATTAAAAGGCTGTCAGGGATCCAAAGCAGGTTATTTTCTAGCCAAAAAGAAATAACTGACTTACCTTCTAAAAGGCATGTTGACCTTCTATGAAAGAGATCAAATATAGCAATAATTACTATTTGTTCATTTCACAAATATATACTGAAGCCTCTGATTTGTGCCACGTATCAAATTAAGTATTTCTTAGGCTCAGTCCACTTAGTTGTCATAACAATACTATGTGGTAGCTATTATTGACTTCGTCTATTGAAATATGAAAGCCTAGGCTTGCAAAGATCAGGAACTACTTGCTTAAGGGCTAAAATTTAGATCCAGGTCTGACTCCAAAAATATATATTCTTTCTACTACACTGCCATTAACAGATCTAGTAAGTGGCAGTGGCTCTAGAAAGGATATAGTTGACTTACTTACTCTGCCAGGAAATTAAAAAGAAATGTTTGCATTGAAAAAAATGATATTTAATGTCTAATGGCACCGAAATTGGTTAAGGAATTGGAGGACTTGGGTCCCTTAAGCTCTGCAACTAGCTATCTAAATGGCCCTGGACAATGCATAACCTGGGGGCAGGGGTTGTACCCTATTTCTTCTCCCATAAAATGAGATGGATTTAAATTCCATACATATTTAGTGAGCACCCATGAGATTAAGGGACTGTAATCAAAGAATAACTAAGCTCCTTTCAGGAAGAAGTGGGCCCCTTTCAAATCTGTTTTGTTTTGTTTCAAGACAGAAGGTGCTAAGGATTGATTGAGTCCAGGCCTTCTTGCATGCCCTTTCAGCGCTGACTTTAGTTGTAAGATCTAGAGAAGTTTCTTATTTCTATTCCATCTGTTCTCTTTTAGTGCTCCTGCATCTTGCAAAACAAATCCTTTACCCTCATTGCTCTCCCTTGCCCCTAGTGTACACAAGCACATTCAAGAGAAGTTTAAAAGGCAAGAAGAGGACAGACAAGACAGCCAAGAACGGGAGATAGCCAACCTCTTGTGACCTGGAGGTAAGAAAAGAGAAGGGATAGGACAGAGGAAGTTTCTAAGGTATTGTCATTTTTCCCTTTCATGTTTTTATTTATTTTTCATTTTTTGGCTTTTTGAGGCAGGGTCTCACTATGTAGTTGAGACTGACCTGGAACTCACTATGTAGCCCAGGCTGGTCTTGAACTCACAGAAATCCTCCTGTCTCAGCCTCCCGAGTGCTGGGATTAAAGGCGTGTGCCACCATGCCCGGCATATTTTATTTATTTATTTTTATTTTTTTTGGTTTTTTTGAGGCAGGGTCATGTTTTGTTTTTTAAGCAGCACTGAGTTTTCAAAACTTTTTCTAAACAGTTAATATCTTGAGTCACATAGAACAAAAGTTTTCTGATTGCAGATGGACATACATAATAAACAGGTGTATGAGGGGATGTAGAGCCCTAAGGCAGAAGCCTGCATGAGTGGGAAGTAGAACACTTAAATTCGGTCTGCCTATACCTTCACAACTGGTAGAAAAATTATTTGAAAGTAAATAGCTTCAAGGGTCATTAATATTACTAAGAAAACAGAGGCATTTTAATGTCTCTGTCTTTGTGTAAGGGGAACAATTTTCTATACAATAGAAATGAATTTAAACTATTTATAAAACCAAATAGTTCCTCTAAAAGCCAGTGGATCCCAAAGTGTCCCACAGCAATCTTATCATAGAATCTTTTTTTTGTGGTACCGGGGATTGAACTCGGGTCTCTGTGCTTGCGAGGCAGGCAGTGGCACCACTGAGCTAAATCTCCGGTCCATAGAAATATTCTTAAAGCATTGTTATTAAAAGGGTTTTTTGTTGTTTTGGTTTTGTTTTTGGTACCAGGGATAGAACTCAGAATCTTGCACTTGTGAGGCAGGCGGCAGGACCACTGAACTAAATCCCTGGCCATTATTAAGTGGTTTTAATCATGACTTGTAATGGTACAATTAGAAAGTACTATACACAATGGCTCATAAAGCAACTTCTTTAATATTTAATACCTTGAATGGCATGATACTGAAGGAGTCATTTCATCTAAGAGAAGGCCTGGGGTAAACAAATTTTATTACATCTAAAAGTATTAAGGGTAAAGGAGGCGTGGTAGTATACACCTGAGATCCCAGCTATTCTAGAGGATAAGGCAGGAGAATCTCAAGTCCAAGGGCAACCTGAGTCTGGGTCTTTACACAAGACCCACTCTCAAAATAAAAAAGAAACAGATGGGAATGTAGCTTAGTGGTAGAGTGCCCCTTGGTTCCATTCTCAATACCAGCCAAAAAAAAAGAGAGAGAAGGGTAAAAGAACACGGGAGAAATAATCTATTAAAAAATGTACACACAACTGATAAAACAGTATGAGTTCTGAGAGTTAAGGTATAAAATTCAAATTATTGTCATGGCTTAATTTTCCTTTTCAGTGCTGAGAATGAACCCAGGATGTTCTACATGGTAGGCAAGTACTTAACTGTGAGCTACAAGGTCTAATTACAACATACAGTTAATGTTTAAATAAAAATAATAAAAATGTATTATACTAATAAACACATTGCTACTAATTCCCCTGAATCTATTCAAAATGTTTATGGTAATTTCTGTTACAGCAAAACATCACAGTGTGTCCTCATCCACCTTATTCACTGGATGGCACCATGTGACTTCTGGCTGAACCCCAAAGTCAAAACGACCATGAAAGATAAACATTTTGAATTGATTCAGGACATAAGGCACCTACGTAGGGCAACTAAAGACACTCACAATAAAGGACTCTAGAACTGCTTCAGAATGTGGCAAGAATAATGGGGAGTGTTTGAAGTAAGAGGGAGCATTTTGAAGGGGGATTAATGGCACTGTGTCTTTTTGCTGTGATACATTTTTAGTACTCTGTAAGTTTTTTTTTTGGGGGGGGTACTGGGAATTGAACTTGGGCCTTTGCGCTTGCGAGGCAGGCAGCGGAACCATTGAGCCAGATCCCTGGCCCAGC
The DNA here is from genome assembly GCF_012274545.1 of Fukomys damarensis. Taxonomy (NCBI): domain Eukaryota; kingdom Metazoa; phylum Chordata; class Mammalia; order Rodentia; family Bathyergidae; genus Fukomys; species Fukomys damarensis. The sequence continues at coordinate 66,435,836 of NW_022900936.1, read as the reverse complement.
AGTCTGTATTTTTTATTGCACTTCATATATCCCCGGTCCTTGGCGTAACTCCTTGTTACCTCTCAGTGGACGTACGAATAGGTATTATCCAAGCGGTGACTATAAGATTTGAATGTGAGTAATCTAAAAGTCATTCTAGTCCTGGGTCCTCCACCCTCAGATCCAAGCATCTCTCGCCGAAATACAGTACACATGCTAAAGGGGTGTCAGAGAAGGCCAGGCAAGGCACTAGAGACACTGCAGATGGGTCTCGGCTCAGAGGTCCCTGAACTCAGGAAGCCGAAGTACAGCATGTGCGTTTTCACAGTTAAAAAATCATCTCAGGACTTAAAACAAACCAACTGGATGTTTAGTTACTAATATTAAATATTTGTATGTTTTGTGCTTTAAAAGTTATCACATATACACACACACTCTTCACAAATGGACTCCGCTGTTCTAGGGCCTAAAGGATTTGTGGGTTACTGTCTGAATTCGTAAGAAATCTGGCAGGTAAACCCAACTCCCAGCGTCCTGCAGTCAGTTCTCTAGAACTTAGTCCTGCTCCTTCTCACATATGCATCCCAGAGTCCCTCAGGACTGACAGTTCCTACTGTTACACTTGGTCATACATACCACTGTCCTAGTGGCTGTGACATTACATTAATCTGCACTATTAAGATTTTCATGTTTTCTTGATACTATTTTCTATCACCTACCATTAACTTATTCCACTTTATAACATATATTTAAAAATAAAATTCTGTTTACTATAGAAACTTTAATTTTTCTCTTTAATTTTAATGCCAAATAAGTTTTTCTGGAAAAATGCTGACCTTTAATATAATAAAATATAGTAATATAGTTATTACCACAAACTCTAAAATGAGAACAAAAATGATGAAATAACAGTAAAATATTTACTATAAGTTACATTCATCATTTAACTCATTCAACAAACACGTATTAAGTATTCTCTGTGTGTTGGGTAGGCACTATGATAGGCACAAGGGAATATAAAAATAGAAAGTGAAACCCCTCATCTTTCAGAATTTCTAAGAGGCCTGTAAATGGGCCAGGCAAGAGGCCCAGTTTTCTAAGTGCTAACTTCACCAAGCTGTCCAGTGACAGGTCAAAATCCCGGCTAAGGCACCAACACCGGATGTGGACCAGCGAGACCCAGCCACTCCAGAGCCTTGAAGAACAAGAAAGAAAACCTGCTACCTAGCAGAAGAAAAATACCAAACCACTGCTAAATTATCCACTAATGCTGGAAGAATTCAGCGGGATGTTAGTTAGTTGAAATAACCTTTGCTCCTCCTAACTGCAGTGCTAGGCCTAAAAGAGAAGATTTATGAAAGGAGCTCAACAGTACTTGGTCAACCAGGTTCTGTACATGAAGGTGGTGTTTTTTCTGGATATCACATCTTCATCAAATTACCCACTTAAGCCCCTGCTTTCCACACCAGAATCTATCCCTACACAATCAACACTCCAGAAGTCATCTGTCTGGACATCCTAAAAGACAACTGCAGTCTCACTTAGACTATTTCAAAGGTTTTGCTGTCCATCGGTTCCCTTTTGACAGACCACAACTCTGGATCCTCTTGTTGGAAGCCCACAGCCACTCAGTATTTGATCAACAGAGCAGAACATGACAGGATAACAAGACAGTGAGCGACTGGGAAACACACAACGTTACTTACTGTTTGTATGGAGTGTGAGGAAGCAGAAGGCCCTTTCCACTGTGCTACAGATCTTCACAGCCTTACAGAATGGACTTCTGTGTATGCTGCTCCCTGCTTTTATCCTCTGGATACTGGGAGATTCTTTAAAAACCTCAATGCTTTAACAGTAGAACTGCATAGCGGCAAATCACATATTTTTTAAACACCTATTTGCAAGTCTTGATTCTTTAGGATATCAAAATGTATTTTGTGATGTATTAAGGATTCTGGCCTGGAAGTCTACCAAATATTATGGTACTTTTAAGCCAAATTCATTATCTGTATAATATGAAAGTGATCATAGGTGACTAGGTTACTAATGTTTATTTTAGACCCAGGTGTAGTCCGTGCTGTTGTAAAATGCTTTATCTTTTGCAGTCCATATTCATCTCAACATGCTGTTGAAGGCTCTGAAGGAGAAGGATGAGAAGTAGGAGGGGTCACTGCCCTAGGAGTAGGTAAAGAGACCCTATCATCACTGTACCAGAACACAGAAAGCTAAGCAGTAATTTCACCCTGCCCTAATGCTGAAGGGGCCTGGGCAGAGCACAAGTGGATGTCTGCATGGCTCTGCCTATAACACCAGGGCCTTGGCAGGTATGTGTGCAGAGGAAGGTCTACACTCCAGCTAAGCTCCATCTGGCCTCTTCCAAACAACTGTTGCTTAGCTACCCCTTTGGGTCTAAAAAGCACACACCAAGGATGCAGTCTACCCTTGGAAGAAAAACCTGTGCTGGGGCTCACAGGATCTTGTGAAATAGTTGTTGCGGAGGCTAGAAGAGGAGGCAGGGTGGGAATCACCTGGTCTTATGCACTCCTCACTCCTAAATGGCAAGGTTAAAGAAAAAACATGTGACACTCACAGGCATATAGTCCAGCACCGTTGTAAACAGTCTCTGCGGCAGTTCTAAGGTTATAATGGTGACAACCATGGCGAGATGAAAAAGGTATGGCTTGGAGAACTGTTAAGGTACTGTAACAGATGTGGCTAGGTGAGTGATTAGATACCAGAAATGGGGCACCATCTGTAAAAACATCAGAAACTAAGGAAAGAAGTCTGAGCTGAGATACTTATGCTGAGTTTGGACTGGAATGGGGAATAAACACTGCAAAATACCAATAATGACAGGAAGAAGAATCCAGAAAGATGAAAGAAGAATCATTATAGAGACAGGAAAGAAATAAATGACAAACTAGTGCCATAGCAACAAAGAGAGCTTCAGGAAGAAAGAATGAGTGGTTGACAGTACCAGCCAAGCAGATTATTATCATCAGTAGATGACAACGGATCTGAACTGCAATCAGCAATGAGGAGGCTGTCTGTGATCTGACAGGCACCATTAGCAGTGGGACACTGAGGGTGAAGGAAGACAGACGAAATGGAAATGCAGGACTTAAGCTCTTCATTCCAGTAGTTGGAAACAGATTACGGACCAAAACCCAAAATGCTCCAAAATAGAAAACTTCTGGGAGGGATGTAGCTCAGTGGTACAATATACACTTGGCATATGCAAGGTAAAATTCCCTGAACCAAAAGTAACAATGAAGTTCAAATTTTTATATGTCAAGATGATATTGCAAGTGGAGAGTTACACCCCTGAGCTAACATGATGGGTCACATTCGAAACATAGGGACAGTAAAAATAGTGTGCAAAATTCCTTAAGGTATATATGAACATTAATGAGAATCATGTTTACTGCTATATATATGCAAATATTCCAAAATTTGAAGAAAAAAACCCCACAATCTGAAACACTCTTGTTCTAAGCATTTTTTGATACCAGGGATACCGGGGATCAAACTTAGGACCTTGCGCTTGCTTGCAAGGCAGGCACAGTGCCACTGAGCTAAATCCCTGGCCCTCCAAGCATTTGGATAAGGGACACTCAACCTGTACAAGCTCAGCAAAGTGAAAAGGAAAAATATTCAGCCTCAATGGGAAGACTGAATGAAAAGTTTCTCTGCTTCACATACTATAAGTATAAAATGCAATTCACAATTATCCCAATGAACTCGTGAAAGCTGGGTTTCAGAAACTAACCACCACCCTAGGAGCTGGGCCATTTAAAACAACACAAAGAACAAAGAAGAGGAGTTACAATCTTCAGTAAAGGCAAGCATGTTAATTTTTTGGTGTCATCATCACAAGCTTCAGGTCTGTTTCACCAAGTAAAAGTGAAGTTGAGGGTCAGGACCATGGCTTCTGAATCCCCCACGGAGTCTCACAAAGTGCTAAGGCAGTGTGACATGCTTGGGAATGCATGGCCTGACCCAAATACAGGGTTGAGAGGGGGTCACTGAAGTACACATCTAAGCATTTTATAATCCTCACACGTCAGGCATGGCGGCACACTCTGATTATCCCAGCACTTGGGAGGCTGAGGCAGAAGGATCATCATGAGTTCAAGGTCAGCCTGGGCTACACAGTGTTTAACAAAAGCCTGAAACAGCCGGGCACGGTGGCAAACACCTGTAATCCCAGCACTTGGGAGGCTGAGGCAGGAGGATCGCTGAGTTCAAGACCAGCCTGTACTACATAGTGAGTTCCAGGTGGATCTCAACTACACAGTGAGACCCTCTCTCCCCCAAAACACAAACTAACAAACAAAAAAAAATCCCCACAAAAAACAAAAACAAAAGCCTGAACTATACAGTGAGACCCTTTCTCCACATAAACAAACGAATAAATAAATAAATAGTAACTAAAATCAGCACAAAGTTACCTATATACATGCATTAATTAGATTATAAGGGGTGGTAAAATCAAGGCCACTATTTCTCAAACAAAAAGGGCTGAGGAGAAGGCAGAGGTCAGGGGTGTGTGGAGCAGGTTCTTTGGCAGGGCAGTGACCTCTGGAGCGGACAGAGCTGTGTAAACTGAGGAGGTAGTTGAAGGGGTCACCACCTGCCTCCTTTCCCAACACATCACATCTGGGTGAAGGAGGTGAGCGCCTCCTGGAAGCGGACTGCCTAGCCCCTTACTTTCCTCAAGGTCTGTCATGAGCAAGCACTGCCTCTTCAAACCAGCCTCCTCCTGAGTTCTTAACCCTCTATCTGCCACCCCCAGTCTCCTATCCTCCCTCCCCCACTCAGGTTCTTATTCCTTTTTCTCCTCTCTCCTCCCATCTCAAGCCCTTGTTCTGCTTACCTAGCGCCTGGCTACCTTCACAGCCTGGCTGCAAGATGGCTAAGAGGAGGGAATCTCACTAGCAGCCTGGGAGCAGGAGTCCCTGCAGCCTCGGAAGAACTGGGATGGTGGAGACCAGGGCACTGGGTGCTGTCCGAAGCATCAGTACTACAAGGCCTCCCAGCCTGGGGAAGGCCCAGGAGGGGCCCAGCAGGACCCTGGCTCTGCGCGGTTCTGGCAGCTTCAGCCCTGTTAGTGGCCCACCCAGAGAGGACCAGGGTGCACAGACGCGAAGCTGCACCTCCTCTCATACTATTCAACGGATGGTAGCTTTTCCAGCAAATGACAGTATGCAGTTCAAACTGAAGATCTACAATTCACATTTTTAAATGTACTTGACACTTTAGTGTGCTTTTGGTGATATTCTGGAATCCTGTTCTTTTGCTTTCTGGCATCCTGGAACAAATACCTATGATTCTTAAATTATTTCTATTTAGAATATGATGTTTTATAATTCAAATTTTTATAGCTAGAAGCAACTTCAGACCTCACCTAGATAACCTACTCCCTTTCAGAGAGGTTAATAACATTTTTAATCACATTTATAATTTTGAAACTTTTATTTTTAAAAAAGTATTGGGGAGAGCTCTAGTTATATAACTAGCTACTGGCTAAGCCAGGACTAGAAATCAAAATCAGAACTGATTTCATCAGACCACAAATCTCTCTCTATTCTCCCATGTGGTCTTGTGCTGAAGATTCTGTTTATAACAGGAATGATATAAATCATTAATTGGTAAGAAAACCCCAAGGCTCACAGACCAAATGGTACATAGTACCTGACATATTTGTATATTGTGAATAAGCCTACTATATAAACCTCTAGCTTAGGGCTGGGGATTTAGCTTAGTGGTTCCATCACCTGCCTCGCAAGTGCAAGGTCCCAAGTTTGATCCCAGGTACTGAAACAAAAAACCCCCACAAAAACCAGAAATAAACCTCTAGCTTATTATGACTAGTATTGATTATAATATTATAGAGCTGGCTTTTTAGAAACTTAGCAGATACTTCCTCAGTATAACTTTAGTGTTTTTAACTTAAGCTTTATGCATTATTAAATAATTTATAATTCATAAAAATACTTACCTCTAAGACTTTATATGTCAGTAATTTAGAACCTTCTCCCAAATTCCAATCATCCCACATCAAAATATGTGTTATAGGATTCTTGGATATTGAAAATGGCAAAAGTGCTAAAAATAGTTTTCCTTTATTATAGCCCAAGGAAAGACAGGTCAATAAAAAACGTCAGAGATGTTATGAATCACAAGAGAAAAGAAGTTAGGAAAGGAAAAAGAGAGAAGAGAGTAGCAATGTCATGAGCCTTTCAAAGATGTTATAATCTTAGTTTTCTTTTATGAAGACTTATACTTTTATTTTTTAAATAATTTTGGCTAATTATGATTCATTTAAAAATATGTTGAGTATCCATTCTCATCAAGGCACCTGCAGCTAGATGCTAAAGGGAACATAAAGATAGGTATTACAGCCTTGGCCTTAAAGAGACTTAAAATATTAACTTACCAAGTACCACTTATAAAAGGATATCAAAACAGAGAAAAGAACATTGGATTAGATAAAAAAAGACTCAGTTTCTAGTCTGGTTAACCATATAACATGTGGTGAATCACTTAATCTCCCTTCTGTTCCATTTCTCCAAAGATAGTTTATCTCACAGGATGTTTTACAAGGCCAAATACAATAATCTCTTGGCAAGGTACAGGGGACAAAGGGACTTCCTCCTGGACTGAGAGATGCCTGTCTCCACCATTGTGTCTTATAACTCTCTGTGCTCTTAATGTAAAAATATATACACTCATGGCAGAAAATTTTGAAAAGGCAGAGAGAAGAAAAAGAAAAAAAATCATTACCTCAATTCAGATAACCATGACTAATATTTTGATTGGTCTTTTTCTACTGCATCCTTTTCTCAATCTATATTTAGCATAGGTCATCACAGAAATCATACTGAATAAACAGTTCTATGCTCTGAATCATCTTAACTTTATAGTATATCATGAGCATTTTCACATTTCTTTAACCGTATAATTGTTAATGATTGTGATATTCAATTATATACAGTAAACTCATTTAAACATTTTCCTGTCAAATGTTTCCAATAATTTGCTCTTATTAAAAATGCTAGTGTGATAATCTTTGTATATAAATATTAGCCAGTACAGTATTTATATTATTTCTTCAGACTCAGTGTCTGAAGTGCTGCTAGCTTTTAGCTCACAGGACTGGGTGCTTTTTTCTTTTTGGTCATACTGAGAATTGAACTGAAGTCTTTTGTACTGAGGTACATGCCCAGCCCATTTAAATTTTCAAAAAACTTGACACAGGGTCTCATTAAGTTGCCCAGGCTGAGCTTGAACTTGCAGTCCTCCTGCCTCAGCCTCCCAGATTGCTGGGATTACAGGCGTGCATCACTACACCTGGCTGGTATAGTTGCTTTCTACTGCTGTTACAATAAATACCATAAACTTAGTGGATTAAGACAACACAATTATTATTTTACATTTCTGTAAGAAGTCCAAATAGTCTGTGGGGGCAAGTCAAGGTGTCAGCGGGGCTATGTCCCTTTACGGTGGTTTGGCAGCAAATCTATTTCCTGGCCTTTTCTGGCTTCCAGGGGCCACCTGTGTCAATTGGCTCTGGCCCCCTCCTGTATCTTTAAAACCAGAAACCACGGTTTAAATTCTTTCCCAAATTCCTTTTCTTTTATTTTGCCTCTTGCAAAGATTTCTGTAATTACATCCAACTTACCTAGACAATCAGCAGAGTGTGTTTAGCAATCTATATCAGTCAGCTTTTTGTTATTACAACGAAGAACCTGACCTTGGTGACTTATACAGCAGAGGTTTGTTTCGCTTGTGGTCTCAGAGGCTCAGAGGATTGAGGTCTCAGAGGTCCCTGATGGCATAGTGCAAGCTTTGTGCTAAGGGCTGTCCCCTGGCTGTACCGCCTTCTGGTGTGGATACAAAGGGTACAGGAGCAAGTAGTCATGTCTCAAGCCAGGAAGCAGAGAGAGGACAGGAGGGACTACACTTGTTCCTTCTATAATAACTTTCAGAGAACTACCAACAGGATAGCCTGAGAAATAACTTAAGATTCTCCAATAAACTAAGGACCTCCCATGAGCCCCTCTTCCTTATAGTACTGAGGATTGAACACAGGCCCTTCACATTGAGCTTCAAACTTTACATTCCTCATTCATTCATTCAGAGACAGGGTCTTGCTAAATTGCCAAGCTGCCCAGCCTAGGCTACAACTTGCAATCCTCCTGCCTCAGCTTCTCAGGGTGTTGGAATTACAGCATGCACCATCACGCCTGATTAGGCTGCACTCCTCAAAGGTTTCAACACCTCCCAATGTACCAGAAGGTGGGGCAGCTACCTTTTGGCTATGTTTGGGCTAATGGCATTAGAGTGGGAAGACATCAAGGTCACCTCCACGAGGACAGACAGAATGTAAGAACAACAATGATGAACAGCTCGTGGACTATACTGTCAAGGTCATTTCCTCAGACAGGCAACAAGACAAGTAAATTAGGTCACTAGATGTTCTTGCAGAACAGATCTGCCTGCCTGCCCTGGCCCACCTGCCAACACTAAATGATTAAATAAAAAAGCACAATCTTGTTTGAGCCATTATATCCTGGGGTCTCCTCATGATAGCAGTTTAATTTGTTCCCTAATTGAGTAATTAGTCAAGGATTGGGGTGCTACATCCACAAAGGCACAACACAGCTGGAACTCAGTGTAGGCTATAGGCTGAGAAAACAGGCAACTTGTGAACCACAGCAAAACCAGTGCTTGTACTAACCTGGAACTCATTGGAGAAAAATCAGAACGTTGTTCTGCGTTTCTTGTCTCCTGCAAGTTGCTAGCGTCTGGATCAGGAATGTCCCTCAGAGGCCCATGTGTTAAGAGTTGGAGGCCGATGTTATACTATGGGGAGACAGTTGAACCTCCGGGAGGTGGGGAAGGAGGCTGAGTTTCATTACTGAAAGGAAACTGGGGCACCCAAGACTTGGCTTTAAAGGGGATGGTGGGATATGGGTCTCTTCCGCTTTTGCTTCCTCAACTACTCTGAACAGGCATCTTTCACTCCATGCTTCCACTATGAGGTTCTGCTTTACACAGGTCTGAAGAAACAGGGCCAAGTGACCATAAACTGAAGCCTCTAGAACCATGAGTTGAAGCAGACCTTTACTCTTATTGAGCTGTTTATCTCAGGTATTTTGTCATAGCAATGGAAAGCTGACTAAGGTAGGGGGGATGGCACCATAGGAGATATGAAATAAGACAAATGTGAGCTGGTTTGGAAGTACTCATGGAAAAGACAAAAGCATGCTAAATATTTCTCTCCATCCAGAGCCTGAAATCCAAACTTAATAAAAATGTAGGAATGGGATGCCTCAGACTGCTCTAATCAAATGACACAAAATACTGTAAAATGTCTTTCAGAGCCTATTTGGCAGCATATTGGGTGTTATTTTCCTATCTGGGCCTATTTTTTTCAAATGGCATTAAGGCAGACACCATCAAGTTTAAGAACAGATACAGAGAGAGCATAAAAGGCTTTTTGATAAAGATAATTGGAGATTCAATAGGCATATGAACTACAAGTAGGAGTAAAATTCTTTTGGCATGGTTACATTTACATGAGACCTATTTAATGTAAATAAACCAGAAGAGTACATACTAAGAACTTTGAGAAAGTGTACACCAAGACTGAGCAAAACAGCTCTATAAGTTTAAGACTGCTTGATTAGTAAAGCAACTTTCAGGTCCCCAAATTAGCACCAGCAGAAAGTGTACTACGAAACTGATAAGCACTTCAGGTGTGGTTGCTGAGGATAGTGGACACCAAGAGCCTTTCAAAGACACAGCCAAAAGTCACATAGAACAATCAAAGGAATTACTCTGAGGAAACATCAAAGAGCTATAAGAACAGAGAGCTGAGGGCCAGGGATTTAGCTCAGTGGCTCCAGTGCCTGCCTCACAAGCTCAAGGACCCGAGTTTAGTCCCCGGGAATCAAAACAAAACAAAACAAACAAAAAAGACAGTTGAGTTGGATGCAATAATTTCAAAGGATTTTGGTCCTCCTTCTTTGAGGAAAGATAAATACATGGGGAGTACACAGATACATGGAGACACTGCAGGACAAAGAATCTCTCCAGACAGCTATTCTCCTTTTCATTATTCGGTTATGGCACCTTGAATTTTTTGGGTTTTTTTGGTACTTGGAATCATAATTTTTATTAAACTGGTATCCTGAGAGGCAGATTAGATGTAAACATTAGTCTGCTTTGCAGAAAGGAAAACAGGCAGGTTGACTTACATACAAGACACCTGAAATGCGAATTCATATATTTTAATACCCAACCAATACTTTTTCCACAAGACTATACCCAGATATACTAAAAGTAATAATTTCATTTTTATTGACATTGCAACACACTTCCAAAACCACCTCAGATCCTCAGGCATTTCTTTAGTCTGGCATTTTTTTTTTCCTCATACCAGGGACTGAACTCAGGCGTGGTGCCACTGAGCTATATTCCTGGCCCTAGATTAGTGTTTCTTGGAGATCTTCCCTTAAATGCTAACAAATGTTAAGAGCTTTCTTATACTAGGAATCGTCACAAGAATTCAAGTTATAGTCTCTCTTCTAACACAGCTATGAATTATAGAATTCTATCTCCGTACTGCTCTCCCAGATCTTATCCCAGCACAGGGTTCTAATTAAGCATGAGTGGCACCCTGAGTTTTAACTGGGCACTCTGCTAATGATCTATACTTCTAGTCTCTCTTAGAGATAGCGTAATCATGTGATGTCTTTTCCAATGAAGAGATAGCTACAAATGATGCATACAACCTCTAAGCTGTCACCTATGGTGCAGTATAAGGTGCTCTGGAGGTCTAATCTCCCAATTCCGTAAGCTAAACAGAAGCCTGATGATGAGCTAGCTTTGATCATAAGGACAAGGCGATTACCCAGGGGCTGATGGAGCAACAAAGGGTGAGGAACTTAGACCCCTGGAGGACTGTGTGGAACAGAGCTGCCCACCTGTTTGCAATACATTATCTTATTGAGGCACTATATTTTTGGCCTCTTTGTTACATAGCTTAGCCTGTATATTCATGGACTATCAATAAATATTGCTGAATTACGAACTTAAATGATGAAATATGGGAATCTACATTTCTTAAGTATGTCTATTGTGTTCATTTTCCTTTCAGTTTAAAAATGTTTATATATTTACATATTATTAACAAGTTATCTATCAGATTATAGATGCTTTTCTCCCAGGATACATTTTAATTTTATGATTCATTTTTGTTAGTGCTGATGTCAAAATGTTAATCTAGCACTAATCCTAATCACAAGTATTTCTCTTTGTGACTTCACTGTTTCTTTGCTTAGAAACAAGCAAACAAAAAAATCTCTCCAGGGTGACATTTCTTTTCCTTTACCTTTTCTCACTTTAAATATGCAACTTCCCAATCCATCAGGATATATTTGGATGCATGCTACAAAGGATTCCATTTCTTTCTATTATATAATCAATTTGCAAAAACACTTATCAATAAGCCCCTATTTCATAAAACATGATTTAATAGTCCTACTTGTTTGTGTCTTTTGTTTTAAGTTAAAATTATTACCCAAATCCTACTTCTTTTCTATTTTGTTCCTTAATCATTTTGGCGCAAACAAAGTAAAGTTTTAGTTGTTCCTTTCAGTATTAAGAGAAAACTAAGGTAAATCCTTATTTTGAAATAAAGAATGAATCAGTACTTGCAATAGTCTTTGAAATATTAATAGCTTTCAACTCAGTCTATTCTGAAAACCCCATCAACATTCACAACTGTGATGATATACAGGAGGGAAGGATTCTAATCAGGCAAGGGTAGGTAAGACCTTGGGTGTTCTAAACTGGATGATGATTATTTCTCTGAACTGTGTATATATGCCTTAAGTACTTATCTATATGAATGATATATTAAGCAAGAAAAATTCATATATTACATTGGAGACCCTTAAAAAATACAGTACCTCAAAAATCATCATAACTCAAAGGCAACAGAAGGGGAAAATATACTTTCCAAAGTTTAAAGATAACTTTTACACCTTTTCTAACTCCTCCCCTGCCCCAATCAAATGCTTATTATGAATAGTTGCCCCTTCTATTATCAATCTTTTGGATCTAAAACTCATCTGACCTCAAGGCAGAAATACAGCCATGAAGCCTAATCCTAGAGTTTTAGAGTCAAAAATAGAAGCTCAACATCAATCTGCTTTGAGACATTATATGATCACACTGAAGAATGGCCAAGACAAATGCAATTTATTTGGCCAATTGCTATTCAAAGGGATGGTGTTATGTACCTGCGGAAATTGTTGTCAAACTTAAACGAGCAGAAGATAAGCTTGTGAAAACTGCTCATTCTCAGGGCTCCCTCCAGAGGCCTAGGATTGCGGAGGGACCCAGTGATTCATACTTTTAATAAGTAGGTAATCTATGGATCTTATTTTTAAAACATTGATCTAGGAGAATCTGAACCTTACGCATTTTACACAGAAGAGTCTTAAATTTCTCAATCTACCAGTTACTCATTTTCACATTAGAAGTTTTACATATAATTCTTCCTTCCTTGTCTTTTCTTCTCTGCTCTCATTAGTGATGCTCTGGTACAGGCAGTTGTTTTACTTCATTACGCTTTCAGTCAAAAAAGTAATAATGGGGCTGGAGATTTAGCTCAGCGGCAACTATACTTGCTTCACAAGCGTAAGGTGAAAAAAAAAAAAAAAAAAAAAAAAAAGTAATACTTATAAGGGCTGGGGATTTAGCTTAGTGGTGCCGCATTTGCCTGGAAAGCGCAAGGTCCTGAGTTCAATCCCCCCCACACCCAAAAAAGTAATATATACACATGGTAAAGATATTCCCAAGAGGAGTGAAGAATAGAGAATAAAAATTAAATTTCCTTTCCAGCCCAGACATCTGGTTCGTCAGCTCCCCGCTAAAACAACCCATGGTAATTTTGTCTTCTAGAATAAAGAATTAAGGTGTGTTATGGACACATAACAATTCCCTATGACGAATATAATCATTATGTTCTGCAAATATGTATTAACAAAAATTAAAAATAAAATAGTCCTTGCCAAAAATTGCTATACATGCCCTTTCTATTATTCTGTGTAAGCACATATTAAACATAATGTTCTAAACCTGGCCTCTTTACTTAGTAATATATCTTGGAGGTATTCTTTATTAGCACTTATACAACTTTTACTTCATTTTTGTAGCTGCATACTGTTCCACTACACACCACACGGTCCTCTGCTGTAGGCATCTGAGTTGCATACAACCATCTCCCATTACAAGCAAAGCTTCATAAACACAGTAGAGCTTTACATGTGGGCTTTTCTGTAAAGGACAGGGACAATTTGAATCTTATACATGGCCAGCATACTCTCAAAGAAGGACATCCCAAACTGCTCATGTCAGCAGTTCCTGTTTTTCCTCACGCTTCAGGGAACATTGCCTATTACCATATTTTTCCTTCTTTGCCATTAAATAGATATATAATTGCTGTTTTAACTTTTTAAATTATGGTAGAAAGTTAGTTCTGTTATGGCTTGTATCTAGATATCCCCCCAAAGAGTCATGTGCTCATAGGTGGGGCTTTTCAGAGGTGACTGGATCTAGGGTGTGTGAATATAGATTGAGAGTATATGATAACTAAATTAATTCACTGATTGGTTCAGCATAGTTCTGGGAGTGAGTAATAGAAACTCCCTTTCCCTCCAGTAGGGTTGTATTCTGGATGAAATATAAAGTGAGAGGGAAGTTCACTGCTTCACTGCCTTCTGCCTGCCCTGCCATGGACTGTTTTTCTTCTGCTGTGCCCCCTTGCCACACCACCCCGCCTTGGAGCCAGCCAACTATGGACTGAAACTTTTACAAACTGTGAGCTGGAATAAACCTCTCCTCCTTTAACTTGTGGGTGTTGGGTATTTTGTCTTGGCAACAAGAAAAGTAACTAAGACAGTCTCCTTCCCTAAGTTTATGTCATTTATATTTTAATTTCTGCAACTGCTTGCTCACATCCATTACCCATTTTCCTATTTTTTTTATCTTTGAAAGAATTATTTTCAACTAAGGAAGTTATCAATTTTATTTATTTTGGGGCTTTTTTTCTTTGAGGTAGGTTTTGGTATGTAGTTCAAACTGGCCTTCAACTATGTAGTGCAGGCTGGCCTCTTAACTTGTGGGAATCCTCTTGCTTCAGCTTCTCTACATCATGGAATTACAGGTGTGTGCCACCACTCCTGGCCCAATTTATCTTATTGTTGCAAACATTTGTTACTTTTTGACTTGTTTTTTGATTTGGCTTACTGTATATTTAATCATGAAGACATTCCCAAATGTATTATGCCTTTCTTCTGAGATCTGAGTTGGAAGGCCCTTCTCACTATTAGATTTTTTAAAACAATCATTTCCTAATGTTTTCATGGTTCGTTCTTTAAAATGTTTAGGTCTCTGACCCAATGAAGAATTTACTTAAGTGGTAAGGAAAGAATCTAGGTTATTTTTTATTTTTCCCTAGATAACTAAGTAGCTGTCATAAAACCATTCAGTAAACAATCTTTTCTGTTAAAATGCAAGCATTTCACAAGGGAGTATGTCTAAAAAATAATCTATGTTATAAAGCCATACTATTTAACTATTTAACACATGTAGTAATGTTATTTACTGTTCATTTTAATTGAAATTACTCAGAATGGAAAGGCAATAAGGAATGTATTATGGGAATCACTGCATATACATATAGTATGACTAAGGGCAAATACAACTTACTATAAGTTCACCCTTCACTGTACATATAGTATTTCACGCTATAGAGTAATGTCACTCATTGCTATAGAACAATGTCATTTGTAAGTTTTTGTCAAATTTGCTTCCAGATCATGGAAGAAATGTTTTATAACATTAGTCTAAGTTTCCTATGTATCTGTGATGTTAATAAGAGAAAAATGACAAAATAATGATGAGTATACTGAGACCTTTCAGAAGTAAAACTCTCCTAGGATTAGCCTGCAGCAAGCTGCTATTCTTATGTCTAAGGCTTACAGGAGCCAAGATTTAGGCAGACAAAGATGCAGGGCACCATCCATAAGATTGGTCAGAAGCTCAAAAAGCTCTAAGTGAAAAAAGGGTGCAAAAGCACAGATTGCTAAGCTTTTGTTTCAGTTCTGTTCAAAATTATATTACAAATTATATTCCTTTTTCTGAGTTTGTGGATACTGAAACCTCAAAGTAGTGATCTATGAAATTTATTATTTGAGAATATTATGTTCAATAATATTTCCATTTTAACAGCTGCACAGTGCACTGCTAATAATACTGCTTAAAAGACGGACTGCATGGACACAAAGCAAAGTCTTATTTCAGAGGGGAAGTACTCCTATATTCTTTATAGATGAACACAGAAGATTGAAAATTTAATTTATTTCATCTTTTTATGAAGGATTCAATCTCTTTGAACTCTATTTCTT
This sequence comes from Fukomys damarensis, assembly GCF_012274545.1. NCBI lineage: Eukaryota > Metazoa > Chordata > Mammalia > Rodentia > Bathyergidae > Fukomys > Fukomys damarensis. The sequence continues at coordinate 66,420,372 of NW_022900936.1, read as the reverse complement.
TGTTTATCTTCCTCTCTTTGTTTACAATTCTTTATGAGTTCTATTTCTTTTAAATATCATCTTCTTGGCCAAGACAGAGAAGCAACTCTTTATTCCTAGAATTTTATATCTGGAAAGGATATAAATATATTAGAAATAATATAGATGCCCCCAAACAGAATAAAAGCTAACAAAATATTAATAAGTATCTTTAAATAATGTACTGTTGAATTTATGCTTATGCTGAAATTTGTATTTAAAGATGGTACATGCATTAAAAGATTTGGATATTTAACAATTAAGATTGTCTTAAGGCCGGGGATTTAGCTCAGCAGTTTGGTGGCCTGCTTGCAAGCACAAGGACCTGAGTTCAATCCCCAGTACAAAAAAAAAAAAAAAAAAATTGTCTTAAACATAACCATGAAAGTCATATGATAAAATCTAGTTCAGAAGCATGAGAAACGATAAGTAGCATTCCACAGGAATCCAACTTATTTTTCTATTTTCCTTTTAAAATATGAAATACTTGATATGCTGAATTTTCTGGAAAAACATAAATTCAAAACTGAACTTTCATTTTTAAACAGAACAATTCTGTTCCAAATGAAAGTCAACATGTCATCATTAAAATCCACTTCCGCTGGGTTTCTCATCTCTGTTAATGGAATCAATAGTTTCTGGACTCCAAGAATGAGGCCAGTGCTGTATCACCTCCAATTTCTTTTTCTCATGTTCTCTCTCATGCCATTTTCCTAACTTCCTGCAGCACAGTCATTCTAGATTCCTTTTCTTCTTCCTCCCCACATCTGGTCCACCAACAAATCCAAAATGTAATCAGAATTTGACCATTTCACACTATCACTGCCAACACGACGGCTCACACTACCATCACCAGGCTCCCTGGTTGCTTCCCCAGCTGGTCACCTTACTTGCACCTGTGACCTCCAGCTTCAGTCTACTCTCAGTACAGCAGCCTGCAATGAGGACACTCTGCAGTTTAAACCTAGTGATATCTTTGCTCTGAAAGATCTGAAGTCCTCATAGGAGCAGCAGGATCTGGCTCCACAATGGCCCTGTCCGACCTCTGGTCTGTCTCTACTTCTGTGAAGTCACTGCCCCGGCTCTGGCCCTACTGGCTTCCCTGCAGCTATGCTCTTCTACCTCTGCCCTTGACACCTGCTGTACTCTCTGCTTGAACAATCATCTCCCAGATACAGCATCTCCCATTATTACATCCTTCAGGTCTTCATCCTAGAAGACTATCATCCCGGTAAACTCTTTTCTTTCTGAAGTCTCGCCATCCTTCTCATAACAATTAAAATCCTTCCTTCCTACTTTATTTTTTCCTCCACAGCACATACTACATATTTTACTTATTTATCTAGTTATCACCATTCTCCAAACTCTCTAAGTGAGTTTTTTGTTTGTCTGTTTTGTTCTCTCTCTATTCCCAATGCCCAGCAGAGTATGGCACATAGTAGGGGCTTAGTGAATTTTGCTGAATAGGTGGACAAATGAAGAAATAAACAAAAGAATGAGTACAGCTTGGGCTCTCTCCTGCATCTTCCCAGGTCTCCTGGAAGTAGTCTCTACCCACTGAGGTCAAGCCTACATACTTCAGTCAGCAGTTTACCAAACACAGGTCTGACACTGTCACTCCTCTAAAAGGTCTGCGGTAGCTCTCGATAGGATGCATATGAGCCTTCATATGCAGGGAACCCTTTTTTCTGACCTCATCTCTTTATATCCATTCTTACACCTTAGCTGGTAGACCAGTGTCTCCCAAACTTGAGTAATTTACGGGCTCTTCTCAAAGGGGGAAAAAAAACCAAATCTCAGTTTCTCTTATGGTCACATTCAAGGACTCCAGTTTGAAAAACTTATATCCAGTTTAAGAAATTTATATTCGTTAATAAAAATGTCTTTTATTGCAGATTGTTTAAGATAAACAATTGTTTACAATAATAACCAAAGTGAGGACAGAATCCTAAGATCTTCATGTATCTTGCACACCATGAAGATGAAGCCAAGGATCCAGAAACACTGCACATGAATGAAACGACTTACCTACCCGGGGAGAGGCCCCTGCTTATCTGCTTCTGCACAGGCCTTCACTCTTGTTCTTCCCCGATTACAATCCTCAAAATTCTACTTAGTTTAACTGTCACCTCCTTCATGAACTCTCTTTTTTGATACCCTCAGCTAAAACTCCTTTCCATCTCATGAGGTAATTTAACCTCTCTGCTATGATATTAAGGGCACTATATTATAAATATACTGTTATATATTATTTTTTCGTGGTTATTATAAGTGCTGGTAGTATAAAGATTAATTTGTTTCTTTTATTTCCACAATTAGTATAGCACTTTCCATATAATAATAAACTAAATTAATCATCACATGGGGTAAAAATTCTATAAATGTGACTCTATGGATCAAAAAATGGAACTACTTACTGCAGGCTTATAATCAAAGATATATAATATATTTATGCTAAATTAGACAAATATGAGAAAATCTTTCGAGTTATTCATAGGATTTACCTTCTTCTAAGCATTAAGTCTGACACAGGTATGCATCTTAGACCAGTACCCAAAACCATAAGGAAAGATGTCAGAAGCACAGTTACTCGCAGACCTAAAAGGAAACAAAACAGCCAGATTAGTTTCACTGTCTCCTAAGTAAGTTCAATGTTAATAATAAATATTTTTCTACCCAATCAACTGATACATTTTAACATACGGCTTTTCTCTGTAAACCTCAACATGAAAAAAACCAAACCAACCCCACATGCTGAATATGGAATGACTTTAACAGAAAACTGGAACTGGAATGATGACATTAAAGATAAAGGAAAAGTTCTATTAGCTCTAATTTTTCATTCTGAATGACTAGAATGTTCAGATATAATATTAAAATTATAGTGTTATGGTTTGGGTCTGCATGTTCCCCGAAAGCCTCATTCAGTCATAGGTGGCTTTTTCAGAGGTAGCCGGATCTAGAGTGTGTGATGCCAGAATGAACAGCGTGTGATTACTAAATCAGTCCTCTCATTGGTTTGCCACTGCCCTAATCCCAGTAATCTAAATAAGATAAAAGGAGCAGAAAGACCCTGTTAAGGTTCCCATGTTACTTTTGCTACTGTGTGGGTGTCATGAACTGTTTCTCCTCTGTGATGCCCCTCTGCCATGCCACTCTGCCTTGGGACCAGTCAGCCAATTATGGACTGAAACCTCTACAAACTATGAGCTAAAGGAACCCTTTCCCCTTTAACTTTGGGTGTCAGGTATTTTATCTCAGCAACAAGAGAAAAGTAACTAACACATATAAAAAATAATTTTAAAACATTATTATATATCTCCAAGTAAAAATTCTAATGTTCAAATGCAATAAAACAACACTATACTGTCCCTAAAAAGTATTGTAAGGTGATAGAGTACTACTTGAAGTTTTCTCAAATGAAATAACAACTGGCCAACTACATATTTTATTTATAACTAAGAAAGCCTAATGTTTGTTACAGGGCCATAGAAAGTAGTACCCCAGGACTTCACAATAATAGTGTACGACTTTTTCTTGATTTATCAAATGGTTTTCAACATAGAGAATGATGTTCTTAAAAAATAAAAAGCATGGCTTAGGACTTCAGAAGATAATATGGGTCACACAGCTTTTTCCTTTGTAACCCAAGTAAGATCAGTTATTTTCAAAATGTGTGTTGGTGGTTGGTCACAGGATAAAAGGGCAGAAGAGAATATAAAAATATGTACCCAAACAAGGTAACCAGAAATAGATACAATATTTGCAGAGTATAACAGAAGTCTATCTTCCTATTTTGGGATCATTTTATTTTATTAATACTGAACTAGTATAATCTTACTGTTGGTGGCAGCTATATCATACAGGTGTCTCATGCCAGGTCTGTGGCAGAGATGCCTACATGCCTTCAAACTTTTCTAAAATCTAACATCTCCTTGAAGCCATTTCACGTAGTGAACAGATATAAATGATTCACATTTCTTTTTTCTAGAATTTTTTGTGGAAGGAGATAGTTAAATGCTTGGTTTTGAAATTGCTTCTCTGCTCGAAGGAAACAAAGTCAGTAAAACTAAAATTATACAGATCCAACATGGCAAGGAAAACACATCTGAGATCCAGATTAGGTGCATATGTGCTACACTAAGAATAACTTGTGACATGAACTCAGTTAACTTTATAATATTCTTATATAACCTCAATATGATTAATATAATTTGGCAGAAGGGATACCAGAGAGAACTGAGCTTCTCAGTAACAAGTAAAGCATACACATTGCTCATTTGCTGTTTCTACTAATGGAACACAGACTTAAAACCACATTATACATACAAGAAATAGAATGTAATTATTTAGAAATAAATACACTGTCATAAAAATCCTAAAATCACACAACATTCCTCTTATAAGATTACACTGGCTATCCAATAAGCTACTGAATAGAATTCTGTAGATTTGGGCCTGTATGAGCCTTACAGTATACATGATGTTTATTTTTTCTAAAGATTTTGTTTGTCTAGGGTAAGAGCTAGTAAAGAAGTAATGGGGCATAGTTTATCACCATATGGTCCAAATCATCAGGCTTTCTACTGTTACTACTAAAAGCTAGTACACTTTTCTACTCAAATGTGCTTTTAATAAACACATGACAATATAATGCTAATTAAATTTTTAAGAATGAAGAGGTCATGAAAAGCAGATTACTAACACAATTTTACAAAGATATAGCAATGTGGACTGGGAATTTAGCTCAGTGGCATCATACCTGCCTCACAAGCACCTGAGTTTAATTCCCGGCTCTAAAAAGAAAAAAAAATATATATATAGCACTGTGGGTTTCTTGTTTAAATGTTGCTTAATCTATCCTAGTTAGATAATCTTGAATATATTCTTTTCATTCATACCAAGACAAGTCATGACTCTAATTCCATGTCATCAACGAGATATCAGCTCATCCAGGAAAGAGACCTAATAAGGACACTAGCAAATTATGCTTAAGAGACATGTAGAACTTTTATAAATAGAACTCAGATGGTCATAGTATTCAGATGAGTGCAAAAACCATGTGATGACAGGTATTAGAACAAATTCATATAAACAAGAATGACTGAAAAAATAAATTTTTATTCAAATATGGCCCCCAGACCCTGCAGGAAGCTTCCTTTCAATATATGACATCATTCCTTTTGTTGAGAACACATTGGATACAGGGATAGAAGTCTCTACAATAGGTATCTAAAGAATCAGGAAACAAAGCTGTTTGGAAAACACACACTTTGGTAAGACCAGTCTTGCCCAGGCTCCACACTTCCATCAGCAGAGTGAACACAACCTCTGCCTCTTCCCTGCCCACACAGTCACAGCCCAGCCACCTCAACCTACCTTTGAGGCTGTCAGAACTAGGCATATGGTGCTTGTTTATCCTGATTATGGACAGAAGGGATCCAAAATTCAGAGGTCATCCTTATCCCACTAGATGTTTTTCCATCTCCCAATCTGACCTCCCCTCTAACTCCAGAACCCTCAGCACTGTGTCTTCTGGGCATCAGTGGACTTGCTCAATTCTCAAACTCTTCTCTCAAAGCTATGTTCTTTCTTGTGCCGAAGTCTCTCTCCTGGGGACACTGCTTCTGTCACCACTTCTCATTCCTTGCTACTCTGTCCTAAGGCTTGCAGTCTGTTCTCCTTCTTCATGCTTTAAAGATTTTCTCTTTATCACTGGTGTTAAACAATATCACTATGATGTGCTTTGGTATAATTTTCATTTCTTTTTTTCTTCAGGGATTCCTAGATGTATGGGTGTATCAGTCACTTTCCCCTTGCTGGGACAAAATACCCAACACATGAAATTTAAAGGAGGAAGGGTTTATTTTGACTCATGGTTTTCAGAGGTTTCAGTCCAAGGATTCAGGGGATAACCTAGCTCCAAGGCAGAAATGGCAAAAGAGGAAAAGCTGCTTATCCACAGCAGCCAGGAAGTAGAGAGAGAGAGAGAGAGAAAGAGAGAGAGAGAGAGAGAGACACGGAGCCAGGGAGGAGAATATACCCTGCAAAGTCACACCCTCCGTGACACAGCTCTTCCAACCAGGCCTACCTCCTAACAGCACCTGAGCTATGAACTCATCAATGAGTTACATCACTGCTGAGTATAGTGTCCCCATTATCCCAACACCTTCTAAAAGTCCCACTTCTGAACACACAAGATTCTGGGGGGAAAGCATAGATCTAAACCACAACAATGGGTAGTTATCAAGTTTGGAAATTTTTCTGACATTATTTCTTCAAAAGGAAAACAATTTTTTTCTATTATCCCATCTTATTCTATGCCTTTCTACCTTACCTCTCTCTCCTCCTTTTAGGGTTCCAGTTACATGCATATAAGCCCACTTGAAACTATTGTACAGCTCATAAATGGTCAAGATTTTTGTTAATTTGTTCCTCGTCTTTATTCCTCTCTGTTCCATTGTGGATAGTTTCTACAACTAAATCTTGGATCTAAGGAATGTCTAATCTGCTGTCAGATCCTGAACAGTTAATTTTGTTTCATCAAACAGTGGTCAAATTTTTCATTTCTAGACATTTAATGTTGGTCTTCTCTTATGTTTTCTATGTCTCTTCTTAATATGCTCAAGCTTTCTTTAACTTTCTTGAACATATAGAATGCATTCACAGGGGTTTTTGCATTCTGGCTGTTGGGAATGTGAACTATCCCCAGCTATATGTGAACTTTGAGAACTGCTCTGCCTGCTCCTTTTGAGAGGTTCTTTCTCTAGTCTTCGGTAGTTTCCTCACCATCCACTGATCAGTGCTCAGTTGAAGACTCAAGAGGGACCCCTGTAGTTCGAGAACTTTCTACGACTCTTCGTCCACTCTGGGAGTCTCCTCTAAGTATTCTAGCTATTATGGCCTCTTCAAATTCTCAATTTTGTCTCAACTTAGAAAAACTGCTGGACTCTATCTGGGTTCTCCATCTCTGTGCTGCTGCCTAGAAATTCTCCCCAGGAAGTAAACTAAAGCCATTGTAGGAATCACTGTCCTTCCCTGTCTGTTGTCCAAAGTCTGAGAACCATTGTTTCATATACAGTATTTTAAATTTATTTGTTCTTAGTTATTTAAGATAGAAGGATAAGTACAATACTTGCTTTTCCATTATGGCTAGACAGCCTTTGATCTATTTTATCTGATTATAATACCTACCATTCTTGCTGTGGTTTTCTGCAGATCACCACACACCTACCTCCAGACAACTCACTCTCATTGCTTGAAAATGTCTTGGTTTATCATTACTCCTCCAAGAACCACACCTTTCACAAATCTGATTTCAATATCTACTAGATGATCCTTTCAACATCCTGATTTAACAGTTCAAAAACCTCTTACTCCATGACCACGTCCTCCAACAACCAGGTTTTCACTCTCTTGGTTACACTCTGACCTTATCTTTATCATAATTGCATCCATGATATAATCTCAATTTCAAGAATCTTATTCTTCAAGCGTTATCTCCTGACTTTCCCATTTATTCCTTCTCATGTACTAACAACAACAAATTTTTGATGTAGTAAGAAATAACAATTTTGAAGTCTACTACTTTTTCTCATTCAGCTCAGGATATTTTCTCTTTTCCATATTGAGCTTCGATTCCACGATATCTTATTACATCCTTGCCAGCACAATCCTCTATTCTTGGCCTGAACTTTGTTACTCCTATTCACCTGGGAAAATCTACAACTCTGGTAAATCAAATCTCTTTCTCTCCCTCTCCCTCAGGCCCTCAGTACTTCCCAACAATTCTACTACAATTTCCCAGTCCATGTGTTTTCTCCTTTCCTAGAAAAATAGTCTCATTGTTATTCTTCTTCCAATAACTGCTCTCCTATACTAACACATCAGGTATTTATTTTTCATTTTTCTGACATACAATCAAAGAAACATCCACAAGTTCCCACAACCCACCATCTGCATCTGTATTTATATACTCTATCTTCTGTTGCTACTAAAGAATGAGCTGTCAATGCTTCAAAGGCCAACCTGTGCCCAGGAAGACCGTATTCCATCTTTCTTATTCAATGACATGGCTACAGAAGTTTCTTTCTCTACCTCTAACATCACCAATTTCCTCCTTCTCCCGGATCCATTAGGGTATCACATTACAGAGATAAGCTTTAATATTTCTTAAAACAAAATGAAAGCCTCACTATCCACATTCTCTCTGACTCCCTGCTCCATTCTTCTCTTGCCCTTTATGGCATAACTCCTTGAACAAAGTGTCTATACTCATGGTCTCCAACTCTCCTTGCATTTTATTTCTTCTCTTGCCCTTTATGGCATAACTCCTTGAACAAAGTGTCTATACTCATGGTCTCCAACTCCTTGCATTTAATTTGAACACTCCATACCACTACAGTGAGAACTTTTTTTTTGAGTGACACCAAAGATTTCCATGTTGGTAAATCCAAGTCTCTATTCTCAGTCATCACTGGCTGGTTCTTTTTTGTTCATCTCCACAACTTCTAAATATTGGAATGCCCCAGGGCTCAGTTCTCTTTGGGAGCTACACTCCTCTCCTCAGTGATCTCATCTAGCCCCCAGATTTTAAACGTAATTGTAAACTCCCAAATTTATTGCACAGGGCTATCCCTAAAAATCCATATGTGTATATCTGACATCCGACTGATAAGTTTTACCTGTCTTCACAGCATTTCAAACTCCTAATCTCTAAGCCAAGTTGCCTCTTCTATAATCTTGAACTCAGTAAAGCAAAACTCTATTCCACTAATTACTAAAACTAACAAGCTAAGAAATATCTGAGACTCTTCTTCCTTTACATCCTACATCTAATCCATCAACAATTCTACTGCAATCTAACCATTTCACACATCTAACACTACTATCTCCTGGGTTGTTCCACTTGCCAATGGTGGTGAACCTATGGCATGCGTGCTGCAGCGGGCACACACACACAGCCCTCTCTGCATGTGAGCCAAATCGTCCCAACCAAGGTTTAGCAAATTATAAGCATGCATACAACATCAAAGATCACATTAACTGTGTAAAAGCTTGCCAAATGCAAAAACTGTTTGCATCATTGAAAGCTCTGCTACTGTGTTTTTCTTTTTAAGACAAAAGATGTTAATATATGAGCTGTTTTTTCTAAACTAAAACCTCAGTATTCAGGTTTAATTGCAGTGTTGGCATTTCGTGATACACAAGTGGGTGCTGGCCTGCCCTCAAGGCAATAGCACAGTAATCACTTGACTCTTGTGCTCCTTGATTTCCATGGTAAGCCATCCTCACTCCTAAGTAGCCAAGTCACCTTAACATGACTTGCAAGGCCCTTCATGAGCCAGCCTCTTACTGCTTCTCTGACCTCGTCTCCCATCAGTTTCCCTCACTGGCTCTCCTCCAGCCACACAGGCCTCCTTGCTCTTTCTTGGATATGTCAAATTTTAGTACCTCTGATGTTCCCTTTGAATCAAATGGTCTTCTCTAGAATCCACACATCAGCTGTCTAGTCAAACAACTTTAGGAGTGAGGCCTTCCCTGACACCCTCTCCAACATAGAACACTACCCATTCACACACCCTTCCTCCATTAGCCTGCTTTATCTTTCTTAAAGGATGTGTCAACCTTTGACACCCTAAATATTGAATGATTAAACTTGCTGCTTAGATCCCCTCACTAGGTGTAGACTCTGGGGATCTGCACCCAGTGCCTAGCACACATTTGGCTGTCATTTCCACAAAGTTTTCTTCATTTGGTTTCTAGGGTACACTTGTTCTTGGCTCTCCTATTTATCTCTTTTACTTCCTGGCTGGTAAGTGAAAAGGGGGAAAAGGCACAACACCCATTTTAGGAAAATAACAGGTCTTCTTTTGTGCTAGGCTGGCTAGGATCTCTTGTAAAATGAAGACCAGATCTTCTAGGGAACAAGAAGCATCCAGAAAAGATGAGAACTTGTTTTTTATGTTTGCAGGCCAACCAACACATTAAAGTGTACTATCTATCACCACTGAAAAAGAAAACTACTTCCTAAAAGAGACAACTGTTTAAATCTTCAACCAACCTAAAATATAAAACTCAAGTCACTATGTGATTGCAGAACTATGAAAGAACTTCTACCTATTCACAACAGTTTCAAAAAAATTCAAATACTTAGGAATTAACCTAACCAAGGAAATAAAAGACCTTTATAGGGAAAATTATAGTATTCTGAAAAAAAAGAGAGAGAGACTGCAGAAGATATCAGAAAACGAAAAGACACCCCCTGTTCCTGGGTAGGCAGAAGTAGTATTGTCAAAATTATCATATTAACAAAACTGATCAATTCCAATCAAAATGCCAACTGCACTGTTCACAGTACTAGGAAAAAAAAATAACAAGTAAAATTTATATGGAATCAGAAGAGACCCGGAATAGCAAAAGCAATCCTGGGTAACAAGAATGGAGCAGGAGGAATCACAATCCCAGACTTCAAGTTATATTACAAGGCTAAAATGATAGAAGCAGCATGGTATTGACACAGTAATTAACACGTGGAACAACAGAACAAAATAGAGGATGTAGAAAGGATCCCAGGCACATTCAGCTATCTGATCTTTAACAAAGGGACCAAAAAAATAAAAATGCTGGAGAAAAGATAACCTCTTTAACAAATGGTGCTGGGAAAGTTTGCTATCTACATGCAAAAAGACTGAATCTAAGACCCCTATCCCTTAAACTGTACTAACATAAAATCAAAATTAAAGAGCTAGGTGTTAAAACACAAACAATCTGCTGGGAGATAAACAAACAAACAAATAAACTTCTGCACAGCAAGGAAAACAACCAAGAGTGAAGAGACAACCTACCGAATGGGGAAAAATTTTTGCCAACTATTCCTTGGACAGAGGACTAATGTCTAGAACAGAATGTAAAAAATTAGACCTCCCCAAAAACCCAAATGAAAAATAGGCAATCAAAATGCATAAATATTCTCAGAAGAAGAAATACAAATAGGCAATAAGTATATGAAAAATGTTCAGCATCTTTGGCCATTAGAGAAATGAAAGTCAAAACCACACTGAGATTTCGTCTTACTCCAGAAAGAATGACTATCGTCAAGAATTCAAAAAATTATAGGTCAGTTGTAGAGAAAAAGGAACCCTTCTACATTGTTGGTGGATGTGTAAACTAGTGCAACCATTATGGAAATCAGTATGGAGAGTACTCAGAGCACTAAATATAGAGATTCCATTCAACCCAGCTCTACCTTTTTAGGTATCTTCTCCAAAGAGTTAAAAGACATTGTATTATAGTGAAACATGCACCCTATGTTTATAGCAACACCACTCATAATAACTAAATCTTGGAAACCCATATATTCATCAAAGATGAATAAAGAAAATAGAGTACTACTTAAGCATAAAGAAGGACAAATTTAATTCATTTGTAGAGAAATGGATACATCTTTAGACCATAAAACAAACTAAATCAGGCACAGGTTAAATATCACATGTTTTTTTCATATATCAGATACACAAAGCATACATAATTTAAAGAAAGAAGTAAAAAAACCATAGGATACAGGGAGGCAGATATTTTGCTGATGAGACAGGATTAGTGTTGGAAGCAGAGGGGAGGGAGAAAAGGGGAAGTAAAAAGGATTAAGATATGATATGAATATGCACCATCTCTCCAGATGAAGGTATTCACCATTCATCATACACATGTACTAATAAAAATATATTTAAAAAATAAATTCTAAAGTAAAAAATTTACCTTATGAAGTGAATAAGCAGCTTCTAATTTATCTGGCCAAGGACTACAGATACAATAATAAAAATAAGGGTGAACCCTAACATTTTTCTATGATAGAAAACAAAGCTGGCTAAAGTTAGAGAATAATATTGAAAACTGCTTTTGATGAAAAGAAACCAGAGAAGAGGATGTCCTTATTCAACAAAAATTACAGGAGTTCCTGGGATTTAGCTCAGTGGTTCTGCTGTCTGCTCAAAAGCACAAGATCCTGAGTTTGATCCCCCAGTACAAAAAGAAAAAAAAAAAAAATTACAGGAGGTCAATGATTTGGGTTGGGCTCCTGCACCAGGACCCCAAAGACCAGACAGAAACAAAATGGAACCATTCATGATAAATAATCAAATTGAAATAACAAATTGAAACTGTAGAAAAGCAGAGAGACCACTAAACAGACCAGTTTTTTCCCAAAAGCAAGAGATTTCAGTCTACTTGAGTCCGCATGACAAGGAAGTCTCTGCTTTAATCTTTACAAAAAAGTGAATGGCCATAATGTGATGTCAGCCAACCTAGCAGGCTGTGGGTGTGTGTGTTCTTAACTATTATTCTGTTTCCTGCTGCCACCTACGAACACCTCTACTCTTCTTTTTCCCAGTGTGAACTCTCATTTTATTGTATAGAATGGAGGATGCCCAATTCACCAGTCAGGACTAAAAGCCAGTTGGACCAATAGTTGTATTTGTTGCAATTTAGTCTTCAGACACCCTAAACTGGTCAACCTTTTAAATAGTGACCGAGGAATTGCCAGGTCGGGGGAGAGGACTAAGAAGAAATAAGAAATAAATGCAATAAGAGACCCCAGATTGAATTTTAGAAAAGGGGAGAGAAAGAGTAGAAAAATGATAAAATCCAAATAAAGTCTATAATTTAGTTTAAAAGCAAACAAAAACTTTCAAAGGAAAAATAAAGAAACTCAAAGAAGTTTCAATACACAAAGTCCTTTCTCAGGATTTAGCACTCATCCCCTGCATAAGCACCTGCTCTGCCTGGAATCCTAATCAATCAAGACACACCCTTCTAAACCTGGTGTGGTGGCACACGCCTGTAATCCCAGCACTGAGAGGCTGAGGCAGGAGGATCGCTGTGAGTTCAGACCAGCCTGGGCTAATAGCAAGTTCCAGGTCAGTCTCAACTACATAGTGAGACCCTATCTCAAAGAAAAAAGAAAAAAGATATACCCTTCCAGGAACTGGAAACCTTTCGCTGTTAGGTTCTTCCTTCCTTGTATTGAATGAGTTACTTCACTCAGTTTAGTTCTTCCTCTTTAGAACTACATATACTCTAGTAAGCTAGTAAACCCAATTCCTCTTTTACTTGATCTTTACGTAGTGTATATTCTAAATCAAGTTTCTTTCTGAGGACTGACACACCCTGATCTCTTCATCTTGTACATCATGATTTTTACACCCTTTATCATTCTTGTCACACAAACTTAAAATCTGCCAAATGACCTGAAAACCAATGCTTACCAGTACAGAGCATTTTGAACTATTTCTCTCAAATGACCTGAAAAACCAATGCTTACGAGTAAGAGTATTTTGAACTATTTCTCTCGTTTGTTTCAAACACTGTGCTTTTGTGCCTAAAACCGTCCTCCCATTTTAGCAGCTACATCATTGTTGGCTGTGGATGAACTCACAATCACCAATTCCTTAAATCTTTTTCCAAGTGGATTCCTATGATGGAATCGTTAGGAATCAGGATGTCATTTATCGTCAGGAGTCATTTATTCTCTCATTAACAAATAATTTGAGTGCTAACTATGTACCAGACAATTGCAATTCTATGTCGACCTACCCTCGAATTTGCTATGGTCTCAATGTTTGCATTCCCCTCAAACTCAGATGCTGAAATCCTAATCCCCAAGGTGAAAGAATTAAGGGGAGGTAGCCTTTGGGAGTGATTTGGTTAGAGGACAGAGCCTTCCTGAATAGGGTTAAAGGCCCTTTTATGAAAGACCCAGCGAGATCTCTAGCCTCCTCCCCTGTGAGAAGTTACAAGGAAGAGAACACTGTGTAGGAAGCAGGTCCTCACCAGACATGGACTCTGCCCAGGCCTGCATCTTGGACTCCCCAGCCTTCCGAACTGTTACAATTAAATTTCTGTGGTTTATAAGGCATCCACTGTGTGGCATTTTGTTACAGCAGCTCCTGTGGACTAAGCTAATTATCCAAATCTAACCCAATAACTCGTTTCAATAAAACTTATAAAAGACTAAACAGAAAATATACAAAGTAAATCCCAATCATTATCCAACTCATAAATCTAAAATCTTGCACAACAGCCTGTGACGAGTTGATCATCATTACCGATCATTTACCCAGACTACTTACGCGGGATAATTCTGTATCTTGCTTCTCAACCCTAAGGCCATTTTTCCCCTCCTCACATAATAACACTGGCAAGTGGTAGTGAGACATCCACAGTACTTTTGTATGAAAGAGAACTTTTGTTCATCCATGAGCTTTATCTGAGAGTCATAAACTGCACCTGAACAAACCATACACACATTTTTAAAAGCTGTGGTGCAACCCCTTCCAGAAACCCAAGCGTCAGATCTAGGATTCCCAAGTGCTCATCCAGGGCGGGACTCCTCTATTATACAAAGCCAACTCATTATTACTTCCTCACATCTGGCATCATCAATTTCCTGACCTTTCACCCTCAACATCCCCTAACCTCTTTGAAGTCAAAGCATTTGCCATTTTTGTCTGGTGTAGAAAACATATATAGCACATGTACTGCAATGCTCTGATGTCCACAATAAGCAAAAACGTGCTCATTTGAGGATCGCTTAAATTCTCAGTAACTCAAAAAGAGTGTCGATTTAAAAAAAATGTATAGGGTCGGGGATTTAGCTCAGTGGTTCCAGTGCTTAAGGACCGAGTTCGATCCCCGGTATTACCCCCCCCCAAAAAAAGTATTGCAAAGCAGCCTCCCCCTACTTGTCGCTTTGGGGACAACGGGTTCCGCTGTCAGGAGCGGCATGAGGGCTACCACAAACACTGGGTCACTTCGCACGACCCCTAAGGCCAAGCGCCGCCTCGGGAGTGACAGCGCCGGCCGGCGACCCCCGCCCCATGCCCGGCCCTCACCTCTCTTGTCCAGGAGCCACATGAATGCGAAGCAGGGCAAGAAGCCGATGGGCCCCCACAGCACCAGCAGCGCGATGTCCCAGCTGGAGAAGCCGTA
>NW_022900936.1:66398302-66404942 GCF_012274545.1 Fukomys damarensis | reverse complement strand
CGGGAGACCGCGAGGGGCGCCGAGCCGGACCCCGGGCGTGAAAAGACGTTGGGCGGGCTGCAGAGGGAAGCGCCTGGGAGGCTGTGGCGGCGGAGGTTGAGCAAGCCGGGGGTGGCCGGAGGAAGTGCCCAAGTTTACATCACGCGCCTAATAAACAACTCGGTGACCTCAGGACACCAGCCTAATGCTTGCTTCTATATTGGGTTGACTTCGTTTTTATTGGGCTTATACCTTCGGAAATTACAGGGAGGATAGGAAAAGATTGAGATGTACGCAGGCCAGGAAAATAATTTCTTTGTGTGTGCTGGTTAGTTTTAAAACTAATCTTATTAGTTATCTTTTTTTGTGCCTTACACAACCAGTGAGTTTATGAAGTAGCCAACTGTATTCATATATATGAAGGGTGCATCACTCAGTAGGTTACTAATGTTTAAGGGTGGAAGATTTGTGCCCTGCAGTGTCCTAGAGCCTTGTCGATGAGGTGGGCTGGAGGAAAGGTGAGCAAGGGAGGAGAGTTGTTGATCTCTTGGCCCGGCAGTTTGTTTTTCTTGATACACAATCCCTGAAGCCGGACAGCTGGCAGTGTCCTTGGAAACCTAAATCCAACAGTTGTGGCTTGTTTGGGTTGGGAAATGAGTCACTGCGAACGCAGTCAAAGAACACCCTGCCCGAGGTTCATGTTCCTGGGCTACCTCGGAAAGCAGATGAGGTCACCTTGCAACCAGAAGGGTCCCGGGGTGGGCGGGAGGCGTGAGCTGCCCTGGTACCCAAGCCTGGCAAAAGCGGCTCAGAGCCACTCCTGAAACTTCAACCTACTGCGCGGGGAAGGCGAGAATGGAAAGGAAGAACAGGATTAGACAACAAGGAGAAGCAGGCAACGCCACATCAGGCTAGGGTCCGGGCAGGCAGAAGGCGCCCCACGACAGAGCACGTGCTGACAGCCCCACCACCACCGCAGACCAAAACAAACCGGCGCGGCCCCGCCCCGCGTGCACGTGACCGGGAAGCGCCGTTTCCGGGGGAGGTGGCTCGGCGCAGTGAGTCCTTCCGGTTTGTGGGGGGTGTTGGGGCTGCAGACCCCTCAGCTCCGTGCTCCGCGTATTCGCGTGGAGGTCGCCTCACGGTGACCATGGCTGCGGACACCCAGGAGAGCCCTCGCCTGGCCCCAGCAGCTGGAGCTGGCGGGGACGAAGGTAAGTGCCAGGCTGGGGCCAGCGCCTGGGGCAGCCCTGTGCGTCAGGAGGCTTCTGGTCACATTCTGGACCTCTGGGTCCGTGCTTTGGGCTATGGAGAGAGTGGCTAGTTTATAGTAAAAATGGCCTTCCTCCTCCAGTTGTTCTGTCCATATTTTTGTTCGACACACAGGACTCGGGTTCCCTCATTCTAGCAGTACTGTTGCACGCACGCACAGGGTGTTTTGAAAGAGTTGATTAAAATTAAGTTTGTGACATTTGGAGGCCACTTCTTGAGGTAACAAAATAAATTGGTATTTTTGTGGGCAGGGCTTAGGAGCTTTTATTCAATTATCTGTAGAACCCTGGTTTAGCAAATGGGTGAGGTTTGCAGGTCCGTGAGCTGGATGGAGATCACTGTTAGCATTTAGGGAGTGACGGCTCCGTGTACTGCACTGTTCGGTAAACTGTTACGGTATCTATGGACTTCGGAACGTTCATACCAGTGACTCTCTTCAAGGAGCTCACAGTGGGTAAAGGAACCTAGAAGGGAAGAAAAGCATGACGAATTTGTGGCTCCTTGAGTACTATCTGTAGTACGCACTCACTGTGTAATGGCTGTCATCAGGAGGAGGCATCCTAGAGAAGAAAACGGAAATGCTTCTTCTAGGAGGGAGGACTTTGAGGTGGGTCTTACGCTTAGATGAGATAGTGACCGGCTAAGGTAGTGCTGCTGAGGGCTCTGGAAAATGGAGCAGGAGGTGCAGGATGGATGTGTTTGGAGACCAAATAGTTTGCCTAGAGGAGGAGCTTCCCATTCCTGGCAAAGAAATGATAACCTCCTGCTGTGACCACTTTTTTTTTTTTTCCCCCCTACCTTAACGCTCACTTGCTTATGCACCATTGATCCTTCCATTTTTCTGTCCACTGCACTCCTTATCCAGTTTGGGATACATGCCATTGTTTATCATTTCGTGTCCGGCGTCTTTCTTATGATGTTTTTTGAGGCTTATCTGTGTTTTGTGTATCAATACTTAATTTCCTTTTTGTGGCTAAATAATATTGTCTGCATCGATGACATTTTGTTTACTCATCAGCTGACAGATGTTGGAGCTGTTTCCATTATTTGTCTGTAATTAATGTTGCTATGGAAATTCATTCATGTACAAGTTTTTTTGTGAACATGTTTTTCAGTTCTCTTGGTCATGTATCTAAAAGTGGAATTGTTAGATAATACCCTAAGTTCATGTTCAACTTTTTGAGGAAATCACTGATCTTTAATCTGATGTCTGAAGTCTTAAGGGGCAGAAAAATCTTATGAAAAATTAAAATATCGGTCTTCCCCAAAAAAGCAACATGTATACACATTTTGAGAAGTAACTTCCAATTTTTCATTAAAGGATCCTCTGAATCATTTCTGTGGAACGTTTGACCCTCTCTTAAACTGTCAGCCTGTCTAGAAATACCACTTAGTAATAGTTTTGCATGTTATCATTGCAAAGTAAGTTACGTGGGCAGAATACTTCTGTAGAAGAAGACTGCCTTAGTAAGGCTGATGTGAACAAGAGGTTAAAAAATACATAAAAGCATAAATAAATACATAAATAAAAGGTGAAAGCTACTTGCAAGATCACGTGTTGGTTGAAACATTTCAGTGAAATTACAAGTTATAGTATTCTGTGTCTTTCAGATGTTATGATATTTCCTTCAGTTGAGCTTTTCTGTTTTCAATTGTGGCCAGGCCTATGCCTTGTGTAAGAGAAGAGCATATTCTCAGTATTCTTTTTCCAATCCTTCCAAAGAAATAGCTCATCCCAGTGTTGTAGGAACTTGCATTTCTAATGGAGCTAATGCTCCTAACTGTATTTATTGCTCTTCAGTTGGAAACACCATGTTCTATGTGTCATCTTTGCTTTTATTTTTAAAAGAGAAGGCAGAGATTAGAGAAAGAAAAAAGCCTGTGTAATCTAAAAATATACTGTAAAGAATATCCATGCTAGAACACATGCGCAATTCATAATGTAGTAGCTAAAATACTGTATATTCAGTAATTCTGATGAATATAGGAAAGACCATACAGTTGAATTATTTTTATTGTCGTAAAAACACATAATATAAATTAGTCCATTAGTGTTACTATAAAAAACATCATTGACTGGATAATTATAAAGAAAATATATTTATTTTCTTATAGTGCTATATTTAAGATCCTTGAGTCCAAGATCAAAGTACCAGCAGCTTTCTTGTCTCATGAGGGGTGCTCTTTCCTTTCAAATGGCACCCTGTTGCTATGTCTTCTGGAGAGGAAGAACGCTGTGTCCTCCCAGGGCAAAGAGGAAAGAGCTAGCCTAAAGTTGAGTGAATCCTCTTTTATAAGAGCTTTACTCCCATTCATGAAGAAGAAGCCCTCATGGGCTGATTACTTCTAGATACCACTGAGGAGAGAAAATGGCATTGTGAAAACTGGCAGCGTGCTACAGCCTCACCAGTATACCTGGGAAACAACTTAGTGAAGAATAAGCAAGAAAACTGAGCAAGAATACTAGAAATCACAGAGAAACTGAAGACAATGCAGAGGAAAGAACAAAGCAGGCTGGAATACTAACCCCAGCTCCTGGGGAGGGAACCTGTCTCCGGCTACAAAAGGTAAGCATGGAGAGGGTTGGCAGCTTCCAAGAGAAACAGTGGACTGACTGCTGTGGTCCCAAGAAAAACTCTTGATATTGTAAACTGTAAATACAGTGTGGGATTTTACTCAGAAAGGGATACCTTCCACATGGCAGGATAGAATTGGAGAAGAAATCCAGTGTGACACCTGCTGTATTTGGGAGGTGATCACGAGCCATTTTGTGGACAGGTTCATTGCTTAAGACAGCTGCTGTAGTAATCGGAAGTCACAGAAGAGCTATACTTTCTGGGGCCACCCTGTCACAATGACTGGGTGGGAGGTAGTCTTGAAGGAGTGGGCTAGTCACAGATCCCCTCCCCTGCTGAGAAGTTTAGCAGTGGCAAGCTCAAGCTGGGAAGGACATTGTGGTCCTGCCCTCTGTAGTAAAAAGCCAAACCAGTTGCATGTGGTTTTCACAGGGGGCTGAGACTGCAAGTAGTGGCGTTAAGTCCAACACATTGCTTGACACTTCTTCAGGGTTGTGCTGCAGTTTGTGTGGTTTATCACACCTGGGATGTATAGACATACAGGTCTCTGGAGCAAGGGACGTGGATACCTCACTGCACACAGCTACACAGATTTAATACAATTCCAATCAAAATGCCAATAGCACCCTTCTCAGAACTAGGAAAAAACAATCATAAAATTTATATGGAACCAGAAGAGACCTGGAATAGTAAGAGTACTCTTGGATAACAAGACTAAAGCAGTAGGCATCCAGATTTCAAGTTATGTTACAAAGCTAAAGTGATTAAAATTTTAAAAAAGTGTTGTACTGGCACAGAAATAGACATGTGGATCAGTACAAGAAAACTGGGTACAGAAACAATATCAGGGTGGCTGGGAGTTTGGCTCAGTGGTTCCAGCAGCATCTGCCTCATAAGCACAAGAGCCTGAGTTTGATCCCTGATACCAAAAAGAAAAAAAAAAAAATCAGAAACAATATCAGGCACATTTAGCCACCTAATCTTTGACAAAGGGGCCAAAAACATGCTGGAGGAATAATAATCTCTTTAACAAATGGTGCTGAGAAAACTGGTTCTCCGTGTGCAAAAAGTGAATATAGGCCCAAATATCTCACCTTGTACTAAAATAAAACAAAAATGAATCAAACATCTAGATATTAAAACAGAAACAATCTGCTGGAACATAAAGTAGGCAGACTGTTTAAAGACATAAGTATAGGCAAGGACATTTTGAGCAGAATGCCAGTTGCACAAGAAATAACACCAAGAATCAAATTGGATTATATCCAATTAAAGAGCTTCTGTACGACAAAGGAAACAACCAACAGAGTGAAGAGGAAAAGTACAGAATGGGGAAAAATATTTTCCAGCTGTTCCTCAGTCAGGATTAATATCTACATTATAGAAAGAACTAAAAAAAAAATCAGATTCCTCAGAAAGACCCAATTAAAGAAGAAATACAAACGGCCAATAAATACATGAAAAAATATTCAGGATCTTTGGCAGTTAAAGAAATGCAAGTCAAAACAACACTGAGATTCCATATCCAGAAAGAGCAGGTATAATCAAAAAACATATGGAACCAGAAGAGATCTAGAATAGCAAAAGCAATCCTGGACACCAAAAGCGAGGCAGCAGGCAATACAATTCCAAACTTCAAGTTATAATACAAAGCTATCATGTTAAAAATAGCATGGTACTGGGGGAAAAAGACACGTGGATCAATGGAACAGAATGGAGGATGCAGAAACAACTTGAGGCACATTCAGCTACCTGATCTTTGACAGCTGTTATGGCTTGTATCTAGGAGTCTTCCCAAAACTTTACATGATGATAGGTGTGGGGTTTCAAAGGTGGCTGGATTAGGATGTGTAAATGTAGATTAAAGATATGATATGGAGTTTAAGTGGGTTGATAAGGAAGGCCCACACTGAGTGTGGTTGACACCACCCAGAAAGCCAGTAGCCTACATGGGATAAAAGGGAGAGACAGGCTTTGTGCTGCTTGTTGTTGCTTCCTGCTTCCTGCTTTGCGTAGTCTTTCTCCTCTGCCATACCACCTTGCCTTGGAGCCAGCTGTCTGTGGGCTGAAACTTCTACAGACTGTGAGCTGAAATAAACCTCTTTTCCTTTAACTGTGGGTTTTGGGTATTTTGTGTCAGCAATGAGAAAAGTAAGATAATAAGAGTATCAAAAATGTACGCTGAGGAAAAGTTAGCATCTTTATCAATGGTGTTGGGAAAACTGACTATCCTCAAGTAGAAGATTGAATCTAGACTCTTATCTCTCACCATGTACTAAACTAACAAAATGGATCCAAGATCTAAATACTGAAATCAAATACCCTGCTGGAAGATGAAATAGATAAAACTCTTGAAGACATAGGTGTAGGCAAAGTCTTTCTCCCAGTTACACATGAAAGAATACCAAGAGTCAACAAATGGGATCATATCAAATTAAACAACCAACAGTGCAAAGCAGAATTTCCAACCTACGGAATGGAAAAAATATTATACCGGCTACTCATTGAACAGAGGACTAATATCCAGAATATATAAAGAACTCAAAGAAATTAGAGCTTTGGTAGGTGATAGGATAATAGTACATTACCGCTGATTTCCGGATAGGAGGTGGGGCCTGGTAGGAAGAGGTGGGTCACCGTGAGCATGGCATGGACTTACATCTCCCTTCCATTTCCTCCTCGATTTCTCTCCGCTTCCTGACCACCACAGCTGTTTCCTTTGCCATGCACCTGTGCCATATCATCATGCCTTAGAACCAGTCAGCTAGCCACTGAAATGTGAGCTAGAATAAACCTCCTTTTTTTTTTTTTCA
>NW_022900936.1:66388613-66394666 GCF_012274545.1 Fukomys damarensis | reverse complement strand
TCCTGACACATGGAGAATTGTTTTCCATCCTTTCACTTTCAGTCTATGGGCTTCCTTTTGCACTAGGTGTGTTTCTTGTATACAACATATTGTTGGATTTTGCTTCTTAATCCATTCTGCCAATCTGTTTCTCTTGATTGGTGAATTGAGGCCATTAACATTGATGGTTATAACTGATATATTCTGACTTATTCTTGTCATGTTATTGTCCTTTTGTTGACTCTTTTTACTTTTTCTCCTGTCACCTCTTAGTTTCTTGCCTTGCCTATTTGATTTGGTCTGTTGGGCCTCATGTTATTGTGAACTTCATTGTCCTTTTCTAGGATATTGTTTAGAATTCCTTGCAGTGCTGGTTTAGTGTTCATGAAATTTCTCAGGTGCTCTTTGTCATGGAAGTATCTTATTTCCCCATCTATTTTGAAAGAGAGTTTTTCAGGATACATCAGTCTAGGTTGGATAAACCTCCTATCTTTAAAGTTTTAGGTGTTAGGTATTTTGCCCCAGGGATAATGCCTAATAATGCTAAGTGAAATAAACCAGACAGAAAAGGTAAAATATCACGTGATTTCTCTTATATGAGAAACCCAAAGGATAAATAATTTAAAGAGCAAAATTAAAAGACAGATGATACAAAACAGGGAGGTAGACCTTTTATATGGGAAAGGATGCTAGGGATGTGGGGAGAAGGAAGGTAGAAGAGACGTAGGAGAAATAAAAAGGATCAAGATATATATGTGCCAGCTCCCCATGATGAATGTATTCTTGATGTATCACAAACACATAGTAATAGAAAAAGGAAAAAAGATACCACCTTTAACGCTGTGAGAGTGGCACAGGTCTACAATCCCAGCACCCTGGGAAATAGACAGGAGGATCTAAAGTTCATTCTTAGCCTACGCAAGTTAGCAACTTAGCGAGACCCTGTCTCAAAAAGAAAAAGAGTGGAGGCTGTAGCTCATTGTGAATGACTTGGGTTTGATGCCTAGTATCACAAAAAACAAACAAACAAAAATACCGCCTTTAATATGATCACATTGACTGTTAAGTTTCATGCCTGAATTTTGACGGGAACACATTCAAACGGTAGCAATCATCTTCACCACTTCAAAGTATAGAATTCGGTAGTGTTACATAGATTCACCTCGTAATAGAAATCTCTATAACTTTTTTATCTTACATATCTGAAATTGTTTATTAAACAACCCCCTCCCGCCAGTAGCTGGACATCTTCCACTCTACTTCCATCTCCTTAAAAGTTGACCACTTTAGATACCTCACATACAGGGAATCATATAGTGTTTATCTTTTCATGGCTGGTTTATTTCACTTAGCATTTTATCTTCAAGGTTCATCCACATTGAAGTATGTGATAGAATGTCCTCCCTTGTACAGGCTGAATAATGCTCCATTGTGTGTATAAACATTCATTCATCTGTGGACATTGGGGTTGCTTCCACCACTCTGGCTGTTACGATGATGCTTCTGTAAACATGAGTCTGCAGATATCTCTGAGAACCTGTTGTTAAGTATCTTATTGAAAGTATGGTGAAATGCTGGGTTTATTTTGACTTATGAAAAATATACTTAGAGGAAGCTACAGTTAGATGAAAACATTTAGGTAGAAATTTTGAAGATACTTTGGAGCACTGCAAAAAGGAATAGTATTTGACTCACCATCTTTCTAGTCTTAGCTTCACTTTCCCTTGCTTTCAGTTTAAAACCAGTATATTTTTTAAACTTATAAGTACTATTCACGAGCCATTTTTGATAAGCAAATACTTCTGTGTTAACCTGGCAAAATATATGTGTAGGTGGATAAAAAGAATCCAAAAGGCTCCTGAACCTCTGATAACTATTTAGCCTGCGGTTATCTCCTACATCCAGCCTGAACCTGGTGTTCACTCAGCACCAAGCTTGTCACTAACAAGATTATACCAGTCTGAACACTAATGTTTGTGGTTTCTTTGGTGACAAAAGACTACCTTGTTGTCTTTGAAATTCAAAGGATTCACGAGAATTTGTTAGGGTTTATATCTAAATGACCCCCTAAAGTCTCATGTTCTTATAGTTGGGGCTTTTGGAAGTAGCTGGATCATGGGTATGTGATGCTGAATTAATCCACTGATGGGTTTATAGTTGGGTGTGATGTTGGGAGGTGAAACCTGGCTGGAGGAGGTGGGTCACTGTGGGTGTAGCCTAGAACTGTAAGTCTCCTTATCTGTTGATCTTGGCGCTGCTTCCTGTTGCCCTGCCATGGACTGTTTCTACTCTGTGATGCCCTTCTACCATTTTGAAATGCGTTGGAGCCAGCTGATTATGGATTGAAACCTCTGCAGACTGTGAGCCAAAATAAACCTTTCCTTTTTAACTTGTGGATGTTGGGTATTTTGTCCCAGCAATGAGAAAGTAATTAAGCTGGTTAGGTTTTGTTTTTTGTTTGTTTGTTTGTTTTTGAGATAGAGTCTCACTATGTAGACCAGTCTAGCCTTCACCTCAAACTGTGTAGCTTAGGCTGACCTCAAACTTAAAGCAGTCCTCCTGCCTCAGCCTTCTGAGTGCTGGGAAAGACAGTTTCTCTTGACATTTTCTTTTTTTTTGTTTGTTTGGTGGGGTTGGAACTTGGGTCCTTGTGCTTGTGAAGCAGGCGGCCTACTGACATTTTCAAATAATAGCTCCAAAATGAAAACATTATCTTTGTTGTAAGTTTTACTATTTACTCTTTAGTATTAATTTTGTTGGATATCATTTCATCACAGTTTTCTGATAAGGCCCAAGTGATAATTATTTTTTACCCTAATACCTGCCATTCCAGTGATTTTAAAATTACATATACACATACACATACTCAACAACACACAGTATAGTAGTTGTCAGATTCATGAAACCATTGTGGACCTGTATGTATGTATTCAGTGGTATGTTACCACCCCATGCTAAGACTCAGTGTTTATTGGTACTGTATCATAGTTGTGATTCTCTGTATTGTAACTCATCTCCTTCTGAAAGTTTTTAACCTGTATAATTTTCCATTAATGCTATATCTGACATGAGAAACAAATTTAATTTCAGGATCTTTGTTTTTGTTATTTGGAGAATATTCTGGAGACTTGGTAAAAGTTCCTTATTCTTACCTTAATTCTAGATCTCAGATACATTTCCAAGCTAGGTATTAATAAACCAAATTGCTAGCAAATTCAGAGAAATTAGATTTTAAATTATCTTGTACTTTGCATTAATTTTTTAAAAAATTACTGAGAAAAAGGAAATTTGCTCTTTGATGGTGTTTCACTCTCTCCTTAGAACTTGTTGTAACTCATTATGTAATAAATGGATGAAATATGCTACTTTTGAAGGGAGAAAAGTCTGTTGTGTAACACCTCCATCAGTAATCTGTTCTTTGTAGCAATTTCTAAACCTTCTAATTAGAAATTGCTACTTGCTGCAAGTTTAGACCTAAATACACTTATCCTTTAAAGATAAACTCTTGAGGTTACTGCAGAATTTTTATAGCTCTTTGCAGATATTCCTTGTGTGTAATGGCTAAGCCATCTAATTAATACGATATAGCCTTGCATCCTTTTTTCAGGGTAAGACTTAAACTTGTTAATTTAATGATCCAGTTCATTGTTGATTAAGCTATCAGAAACCAATTTAGTTTTATCTCACAACCAACTGGTTGTTTTATTTCATTGATGGGCCTGAAATTCTGTACTATATGCTAATTTTCTATCATGCTGAACATCCTACTGTTTAATTGTATTTAACTTTATAGTGCTTTTCATTTATTTAGCAAATGTTGGGGGCATTAACTATATACCAGTTACTTTAGTCAAGTACTTTCTCAGCAGATTTTAGTTTTGAAGGTCTTCTATTAAATGATCTCCAGAATATCTAAGATTTTTTGATCAGACAACTAAATGTATTTTTTTAAAAAATTTAAAGAAAATATTTAGAAATTTAGAAGGAAAATTACTTCTTTGAAACTATTTTGTCAAAATAGTATTTCTGTGTTACCAACGCCTGTGCATGTATTTGCAGAAAGGTAGCAGGTATATCCATCCAAACATAAGGACTGTCTTGAAAATATTCAAAGCCATGTGATCTGTTGTCTCTGACTTAAAATGAGTAGAATAAATAAATCCCTACCCTGAAAGGACTGGCACTTCTGTTTTGCTCTGCTCTTTAATACTCGAGATGAGAAGTGTTCAAAGGTTGAATGTCTTACAACCTCAGAACTGAAAGATACCACTGTGGCTTAGATGAGCCATGCTTTATCTGGCCTAAGCCACAGAGCACTTCAGAGGGAGGCGTTGCTTGTCCTTGAGAATATTCTTGCCTCAGATGGAAGAGTGTTCTTCAGTTTTGAGCTGATTACAGTCAGATTGTAAACTTTTTTTTTTTTTATGCAAAAGGATTCAGGAGTAAGAGGTTTGCTGATGTTGGGTCAGTAGTGCAAAGTGGACATCTTTGTACGATTGGGGAACAATCTTCGTGATTTTCTTGGCCTTTAGTTTCCCAAGCTGACTAACCATTATGTCTGCTTTCTAGGCAGTATATTTATAGGAGAGCAGGATAAGGACAAAGAAGGCTGATTCATCACTTTCCAAATATATTATTGTCTACTCCTGACTGCAAAGGAGTCTGGGAGATATTATTCTTCAGCCATTCTCTTGCAGAGTTCATCTAGTGAGGAAGAAGAGAATGGGTACTGGGTGGGAAGGCATTTAGGTCCCTACTGCCCATTTACACTCCCCAGCATTTCCTTCTCTCCCCAAAGCACATGTGGATTATTATCTATGAATTGATTTTAAGTTTTCCCGAGGGGCCGGGGATTTAGCTCAGTGGTTCCGCTGCCTGTCTTGCAAGTGCAAGGTCCTGAGTTTGGGCCCAGGTACCAAAAGCAAAACAAAACAAAACTAAAATACCTAAAATCCAGACACTCCGTGGGGCAAGATTTCATGTGTTGCAATCTACATTACCTTGTTCTGAATATTGATAGGCAGGTTTGGATTCAGACCTTGAATATAAAGTTAGCGTACCCAACAAAGTGAAAGCAAAACAAAAACCAACCATTTTAAGATTAACAGAAAAAGTTTTAATCCTGTTCACATCATAATATAAACTTGGAGTTTCTTTCATATTGTTGTTAAGGGGTCTTCTCATTCTGTGTGTTCGCCAGCTCTTCTGCCTTTTCTTTCTAAACATCCACACTGATCTCCCCCAAGAGTGAAGGTCATATAAAAAGAGATTCTTTTGAAGTATCTAGTACAGAGAGGTTGGAGCCTGCTCACTTGTACCAAGGGCTTGGGAAAAATCCCAAATGTGTGAGGAGGCCAAACTGATTTAAATTTTCTTTAGAAAATTTTTATTGATACATGTTTATAGTGTATAATGATTACATTCATTGTGGGGAGTTGGCATATGTACATGACATTCCTCATTCTTTTTTATCCCCCCTCCTCTCTCCCTCTCCTGAACTCTTACTCCATATATGTATTACATTCCTCTATTCCTATTACATATGCATTTGCATTCCTCTTAGGGATTTGGTTCATGTGCATAGTCCCCCTGTCTTTTAATCTCAGTTCCCTCCATCTCTTGGTTCCAGTGCCATTTGCCAAAGATCCTTCTCTCTTCTCATATTGTCTTTTATTTTGCACTTTATACTGTATATTGGGTTTCTCATATAAGAGAAATCATGCAGTATTTATGCTGTGTGTCTGGTTTACTTCACTTAACTTTATGGTCTCAAGGTGCATCCATTTTCCTACAAATGACTCAAGTTTATCTTTCTTTATGGCAGAGAAGTACTCCACTGTATATAAATGCCACATTTTATCTGTTCACCTATTTGTGGACATATAGGTTGCTTCCAAGAGTTAGCTATTACAAATTGTACTGCTATAAATGTGGGCATGTATATATTACTATAATACAATATCTTTAACTCTTTTGGGGTGATACCTAGAAGGGAAAAATTTGGGTCAAATATAATTGCTACTTTAGTTTGTTCAGGACTTGCCATACTGATTTCTTCTTCTTTTTTTTTTTTT
>NW_022900936.1:66351225-66384697 GCF_012274545.1 Fukomys damarensis | reverse complement strand
CCCGCACGGCGCACGGCTACCTTCCCAGCGCTTGAGCGATGGCTGCTGGGTCGGGAGCAGGCATGGTTCTCCTTCACCATACTGATTTCTGTAGTGCTTGTATCTGTTTACACTCCCACCAACAATGAAGCCCCCTCCCATAGTGCGGGGGGTGGGGGGATTATGGGGGTTCAGGGGTGCCCGCACGGCTACCTTCCCAGCGCTTGAGCGATGGCTGCTGGGTCGGGAGCAGGCATGGTTCTCCTTCACCATACTGATTTCTGTAGTGCTTGTATCTGTTTACACTCCCACCAACAATGAAGAGTATTCCCCCCTCCCAGGAGCTCCAGCATTTTTTATTGTTTGATTTCTTGAAGATAGCTGTCTTAATTACTTTTCTCATTGCTGAGACAAAATACCTGACACCTAAAGTTAAGGAAGGAAAGCTTTATTTAGTTCACAGTTTGTAGAAGTTTCAGTCCATAATTGGCTGGCTCTAAGGCAGGGTGGCATGACAGATAGGCACCGCAGAGGAGAAACAGTTCATGGCTGGCAGAAATTAACAAAGCAACAAGGGTACAATCACAGTTCTTTCTATCCCTTTTATGCAGGCTACCTAGGTCCTTTACTTAGGACAACCCTTAGGATTAAGGGTAACACTCACATCTTCAATCTTCTTGCTCTCGAGCCTAGCATGGTACCATGAATCAATCCCAGCATCACATACTCTAGAACTACCTTTGAGAAAGCCCTACCTATGACTGCATGAGGCTTTAGGGGGACATCTAGACACAAGTCATAACAACAGCCATTCTTTATGGACTGAGATGCAATCAGCATTGTTTTAATTTGCATTTCTTGAATGGCCAGTGATGTTGAACATTTTTTCATATATTTATTGGCCATTTGTATTTCTTCATCTGAGGAGGTTCTATTCATTTCAGATGCTCATTTTAGAATTAGGTTTTTAAAGTTGGGGATTAATTTTTTTTTTAGTTATTCTAGATATTCATTCTTTCTCTGATGAATAGCTGGCAAAGAATTTTTTTCCTGTTCTGTAGGTTGTCTCTTCACTCTATAGGTGGTTTTATTTTGGTACCAGGGATTGAACTCGGGTACTTGTGCTTGCAAGGCAGGCCACCGAACTGTGGAGCTAAATCCCCGGCCCGATGCTTTTTTAATTTGATGTGACTCCATTTGTTGATTGTTGATGTTAATTTCTTTATGCAACTGGGGTTCTGGTCAGAAGGTCTTTGCCTACACTTATGTCTTCCAGCAGACTGTTTCTGTTTTAATATTTAGATTTTTGATCCATTTTTGTTTTGCTTTTTGCTTTTTGTTTTTGTACTGTGGATCGAACTCAGGACCTGGTGCTTGCGAGGCAGACAGCAGCACCACTGAGCTAAATCCCTGGCCCGATCTATTTTGATTTTAGTACAAGGTAAGAGATATATGTCTAGGTTCAGTCTCCTACACATGAATAGTCAATTTTCCCATTATCATTTGTTAAAGAAACTATCATTCTTCCAGTGAAAGGATTTGCTCCTTTGCCAAAGATAAGGCAGGTGAGTGTGACTGGAGTTGTTTCTGCATCCTCTATTCTGTTCACATTGCTGCACAGTTTGGTTGGTTTGTTTTGGTTTTTGGTACCACAGAGTAATGTAGTTTCATTGTAGAGATCTTACATTTTCTTGGTTTGTTTAATTTCTGAGTTTTTCATTTTTCTATTGTGAAAGGTATTATTTCCCTCTCAGGGGGCTTTTTTTTCCCCCCTGGTGTTCAGGAACCCTCTTGACTTTTAATTGTTAACTTTCTATCCTGCCATACTACTGAATTTGGTTATTAGTTCTGGGAGTCTTGTAGAGGAGCTTTTTAAGTCTTCTACGTAGAGGAGCATGTCATCTGCAAATAATGATAATTTAACTTCTTTCTTTCCTGTCGTTATCCCTTTTATTTCTTTCTCTTGCCTGATTGTTCTAGCTAATGTTTTGATAACTGGACTGAACGGGAATGGTGAGGGTGGATACCTGTTCCTGATTTTAGATAGAAAACTTTTAGATTCTGTCCATTTAATATTAAGTTGGCTATTGGTTTGTCATAGATGGCTTTTGTCAGATTGAGTTGAAGAGTTTCTGTACCTATTTTCTTTAGGATTGTTATTGTGAATGGATTGGATTTTGTCAAGTGCTTTTTATCCACCCACTGAGATAATCATTTGGTTTTTGTCCTTCTGTTTATGTGGTATATTACATATATATAATTGCATATGTTGAACCATCCCTCCCTCCCTTGAATGAATCCTACTTTGTCATGATGTGTGATCTTTTTGATGATTTGCTGCAATCTGTTTACAAGTGTCTTATTGAGGACTTTTGCATCAGTGTTCATTAAAGAGATTGGCCTATAGTTCTTTTTTTCAGTTGGATCTTTTTCTGGCTTTGGAATCAAGGTGATGCTTCCAAGAATCACTTTGGCAATATTTCTTCCCTTTTGATTCATTAAAGAATTTGAGGTATAATGGAATTAGATCGTCTCTAAAGTTTTTATAGAATTTAGCAGTGTTTATCAGGATCTAGGCTTTTCTTAGTTGATAGTTTTTTGTTGTTTTTTACTTCTTCAGTTTCATTGCCTATTACTAGACTATTCTGGATTTTTATATCTTCTTGGTTCAGCTTTGGTAGTTTGTATGTATTTAGAAATCTATCCATTTCTTCTGAATTTTCCATTTTATTAGGTACAGGTTGTCAAAGTAGTTATCAACGATCTTCTGGATTTGGGCAAAATCCATTAGGACTTTGCCTTTTTAATTTCTAATTGCGTGAATTTGGGTCTTTTCTTTCTTTGTTTTGGCTAAGATTGGCTAAGGGTTTATTTTGTTTATTCTTTCAAGGAACCAACTCTTCAATTCAGTGCTTCTTTGTATTTTTTTTAGTTTCAACTTTACTAATTTCTGCTCTTTATAATTTCCTTCTTTGTGCTAGCTTTGAATTTGGTTTGTTCTAGTTCTTGTTTTGCTAGAGCCTTGAGGTGCATCATTAGGTCATTTATTTGTGCTCATTCTTTTTTTCAGATGTGGAAATTTACTGCCATAAACTTCCACGTTAGGACTGCTTTTGTTGTGTCTTGTAGTTTCTGGCATGCCATATTGGCATTCTTGCTTGATTATAGAAACTGTCTTCTTTCTTTAATCTATGATCTATTGATTATTCAAAAGGGCATTAGTTAAATTCTGTTTGCATAGTTTTTGTGGTGTCTTTGGCCATAGATTTCTAGTTTCATTTCACTGTAATCTTTTTTTGGGGGGGTACCAGGGATTGAACTCAGGACCTTGAATTTGTGATGCAGTTGCAGCACTGCTGAGCTAAATCCCTAGCCCCTCACTAGGATATTTTGTATTTATTTAAGCATGCTAGTATGTGGTCTGTTTTGGAGAATGTCTTGTGTGCTGCTGAGAAGAATATATATTCTCTTGTTGCTGGATGGATTATATCTATTAAGTCCATTTGTTCAAAGATTTGGTTCCACTGTGATATTTATTTGTTGATTTTTTTTTTGTCTTGTTATCTTTCCTTTTGTGACAGTAGGGTATTGAGGTCCCCTATTAAAATTGTATTGGTGTTTATCTGATTTTTCATGTTCATTAGTGTTTGTTTTATGAAGTTGGCTGTGTCAGTATTTGGTGTGTATATGTTTATAATTGTTAAATTGTTGAATTTCTCCCTTTACCAATATGTAGTAAACTTCTTTGTCTCTTCTGATCAGTCTTGGCTTGAAATGCACTTTGTCTGAAATTAGGTTAACAACTTCCACTTTTTTATAGTTTCCTTTTGCATAGAATATTGTTTTCCTCCCTTTCCTTTTTAATCTGTGAATTTGGTTTTGGGTTTGTGTCTCGTCTACTGCACATTGTTGGGTTTTGTTTATTGGTTCATTCTGGCAATCTGTGTCTTCTGATTGGGGAATTGAGACCATTCAGATGTAGGGTTATTGCTGAGAGGTATTGACTTATTCCTGTCATTGCATTATTTTCCTGTTGCTAATTTCCTTATTGTTTCCCTTTTAATTAACAGCTTATCCCACAGGTATATTCATTCCTTTTGACTTATTGGCATTGTTGGCTTCATTGTCTCTTTCAAGGATATCCTTGAGATTTTTGTAACGATCTTTGGTAGTCATGAATTTCTTGAGGTGCTCCCCAACGTGGAAATACCTTCTTTCTCTGTCAATTTTAAGGGAAAGTTTTGCAGGGCTTGAAACACTTCAAGCCCTCCTGGCACCTAAGGTTTGTATTGAAAATTATGCTGTAATATTAATGAGTTTATCTTTATAAGTAATTCATTGTTTTCTCTAACAACTTTTAAAATTTTGTCCCTGTGATGGACTGTTGGTACAGAAGTACCCTCAGTTCACAAATGCTTTTGTTAGTGAATTCTGCGCTGGGTGACGAACACGATCACAGCTTGCACAAACACACATGTGGCCATCTTCTTCAGAATTGTGAAATGAATTAAGTTCTTGAACCAAATAAGTTATTGACTTATTTTTCCCCTGGTACCAGGGATCGATCTCAGGACCTTGTGTTTATCAGGCATGCATGGCACCACTGAGCTATATCCTTGGCCCAGCCATCATTGACGTTTAGTTCTTATATTTTGATATAAGCTTTAATCGCCCGGATTTCTGATTGAAATCTTTTCATGGACTCTACTTCTTTGCTTTCTGGTCATTCATGTTTTGTATCATTTTGTTTAGTTCAGCTAGCTTTTTATTAGAGTGTTCTCAAAGTTCCTGGATCATTTTGGTTATTACTTCCATTATCTGTTTAGTTATATCTTCTGTGATCTGCTGAGTACCTCTTTCATCTGTTTCTAACCTCCTCTTATCCTTCTAAGTAATTTGGGTGTGTAATTTTGGTAATCTGGCCATGGGAGCAGCACTTGTATCATTTAAATCCACCAGGAGGTATCTTTCAACCCACTCCCTTGGCTGTGTCCTCCCTTGGCTGCCTCTCTCCTAGTCACTGTGGGAACGTAACATAGGTAGCCCTGAAGTAAACCATGCAGCTGCCCTGAGGCCGGGCAAGCAAGCAACCCTTCCCTGGAGTGGTGTCTGACCAACCATTCTCTCAAGGAATCCATTGGGGCTTGTGCTATAGTATTCACCAGCTGTTGTCTGTTTAAGGACCCCATGGGAGCAGAATGCTGCACTGTCCCATTCAGGGCTGCATTCCTCCCGAGGCCCCCTGGAGTCTCCAGCATTCCCTTTGTCTCTGTAGGTTTGGTCTCCCTTTTCCAGCAGTTCACAAGCTAGAAACTGGAGAGAAAGTGCACATTGTCCCTTCCCTTCTAGTGTTGTTTTCTGTCTCTTCAGTTTCTCTGCAGTTTTTAATTTTCCTGTCAGACCTCTCCTGGTTACCAGAATCTACTTCTCTCATTATTTCTTCCCTAAATTGTTATTTTCTAGTGTGTGGATTCCAAATCTCATAGAGTCTGAGTTGTTCTCACTCACCACTCTGCCATATTTTTTTGTCAACCTGATTTAAGTTTTAATTTTCTTTAATAAGAAACTTTACATTTAAATGAGCATAAGTTACTCAACTTCTTTGATAAGCTCTTCACCGTTCCTGTTTCTTTTATTAGAGGTAGGGGAGAAATTTGAACTATTTATAAGATTTTCTTAATTTTTTTGATCAGGTATATTTGCTGACTAGATAACCAAAATACAGAGGCAGCTAGGGCTTTTTGAGATCATAAGTATGTTTTGCAGAGCAGAGAATGAAGCTATTAATCCTTCCCCCAAACTTTCAATTTTAAGTTATCTTTAAAGAGAAACTTTCTTTCTGGGGGTATAAGTTAGTGGTAGAATGCTTGCCTACCATATGCTAGGTCCTGGGTTTGATCTCCTGTAAAGGAGAGAGAAAAAGAGAGAGGAGAGAGAGGAGATAGGAGAGGGGAAAGAAGATGGGAGATGGGAGGGAGAGGAGGAGGAGGAGGAGGAAGAGAAAGTAGAAGAAGAAGGAAAAGAGGAAAGAAACTTTCTTGTTCTTTATTTAAAAAATAATAATCTTCACTATCTTGTCCAGGAATAACATTCTGTGATTCTGTAAAATTTATTTATGTATTCAGGAAGTCACAATTCAGAGACACATGTATCTCCAAATATGTATCTTGGAGGCTATATGTGGACCTCCTAAACTGCTTCTAGATGCACTGAAACCAAGATTAATACTGATCGCCATTTTAGAACATCTTTTATTCTTAAAACTGAAACAAAAAATACACTCTCCCCTTCTAGCTTGACTGCTACCTTAGTTCATTAAGTGTTTTTTTGTTTGGTTGGTTTGTATTTTAGCTTGGCATTAATGTAAACTGTTACATACTTCAACAACTCTGGTCTTTCCAGAATAGTTCTCATCAGCATTTCTTACATAAGCCTCCAACAAGTAATCATTTACAGAAGTATTAATTTTTTAAATTTAAAGTAGTTGGAAAGCTGTTTTTAACACTCAGGTTTCATTTCTGACGTTGAAAATTATACATAGTTACTACCATTCAAACATTTAAAAATTGAAGTGAAAAAAGTCATTTTAAGAATTATGATTCTTTGATGCCAAATATTTATATAAATGATAATCAACAAAGTGTATGTGCAGTGAGTGAATTTGCACAGAAAGATTTGCCAAAACAGAAACAATATTAGCTTTTGTTTTTTCAT
Source organism: Fukomys damarensis (assembly GCF_012274545.1). NCBI lineage: Eukaryota > Metazoa > Chordata > Mammalia > Rodentia > Bathyergidae > Fukomys > Fukomys damarensis. Next base: position 66,378,004 of record NW_022900936.1, on the reverse strand, counting down.
GTGGTATGAGATAACTTTGTAGTCATCTGTTGCTTGATTTCGTCTTTCCTCTAGGTGAATATATCAATATCAAGCCTTTTACACCAGAGAAAGCAAAAGGAATTATAATGTCTTTACAGCAGCCTGCAGTCTTCTGTAACATGGTTTCTGACTGGCCCTCACGACACTGGACTGCTGCATACATTTCTGAGGTCCTTCATGGCAGACAGATCCGATTCAGAATGGGAATGAAGAGCACACACACAGGTGGGGCTGGAGGCAGCCAGGCTAACACTGCTGTTCAGTAGCTGCCCGCTTCTAGCGGTGCTCTCCTGTCTCAAGAGATCCTTTATTTTTAATCTTCTTTTTAATCTTTCATTGTACAGAAAGGAAAATTTTCCTGGAATGTATGGAAAAACAGTTTGGCCTAAGGTTTGTGTGTGTATGTATTTTAGACTAAACAGCCTATAGTTTAAACCCTCCTACAAAAGGGTTTTTTTTTTTTTTAATTTTGTTTTTTTAAGAAAACATTTTTTGTGACTTCCAGAAGTTTAGATCTAAACCATAAGATGAGATAACTGTATGTTTAACATTTTAAGAAACTTCCAAACTGTTTTCCAAAGTAGCTGCACCATTTATATTCCCACCAGCAGTCTATAAAGGCTCACATCCTTCCTACACTTACTCTGTTGTTTTTATTAAAGCCATTGTAGTGCATGTGTTCCTCACATTGCCGTTCTGATTTGCATCTCTCTAGTGACTAATAATGTTGATTATCTTTCCATGCGTAGAAATGAGCATTCAGTTATTTTGTTATGTTTTGTTTTGCTTTTTGGTACTGGGGATCGAACTCGGGTCCTTGCGCTTGCAAGGCAGGTGGTGGAACTGCTGAGCTAAATCCCCTTCCCTGACCATTCAGTTATTTTGCTCATTCTCTAATTGGAGTTTTTGTCTTTTTGATGTTGAATATTAGGACTTCTTTATATATCATGGATTTTAGACCATTATCATATATATGAATTGCAAATATTTTCTCTGATTTTGTGAATTACCTTGGTAATTTGTTCTTTTAAAAAATCATTGCTGGGCATGGTGACGTATGCCTATAATCTCAGCAATTGGGAGGCTGAGACAGAAGGATCACTGCAAGTTGGAGGCCAGCTTGTGCTACGTAGTGATTTCAACAAGGCCAGCCTAAACTACATAGCAACACCTTTTCTCAAAAAAAGAAAAGGGGAAAAACAAAGATATTATTTCACTGAATATAAATGCAAAATTTCCATAGTCACTATAGGATAACAGTATAAAAGAGCTAAAACTGGAATCAGCCTGCATGGATTTAAATGTTGGCTTAATGTGTAACCTTGGGCAAGTCAATCACTTTTCTTTATATTAGAAATATTTTCAAGATTAAATGATTTTATATGCACAGAATATTTAGAATAGTATAGTGCCTACTGCATAATAAATACTTAACAAATATTACTTAAAGATAAAATAATATTTTTTTCCAGTACCAGGGATCAAACTCAGAACCTGTGTTTGTGAGGCAGGCACGGCGCCACTGAGCTAATCCCCGACCCCTAGAAATAATTTTAAAATGATATGTGACTTTAATGTATAAAAAATTTGAAAACATGGGAAGACCCTTGGAAACTTAAAAATACCTTTCTAGCTGACCTGTAATCCCAGCACTCAGGAGGCTGAGGCAGGAGGATCACTGTGAGTCGAGACCAGCCTGAGCTCAGCTACGTAGTGAGACCCTGTCTCAAAAAAACAAACAAACAAATTTTTTTCCGATTAACCAGAGTTGATCACTAGTTACAATCCATCCATGCAGGCCTTCTTGTATTAAAAAAAAGATGTTATTAATTTTTACAGCGTGCTTCTTTTTATTTAGCATACTGTGAGCCACTACTCTTGGCATTAAATTTGACTTAAATGCTACCTTATGTCCCTTTGAATGGTAGTGCCATAAATTATTTTAGAATGCTCTTGATTGCTTACAAGTTTAAAATTTATAAATACTACTGTAGTGAACATCCTTGGAAACAAATCTTGTCCAGGTTTCTGATATTCCTAGGATGGAGTCAAGGGGTATGTGAATTTTCCTACCTCAGAAACCTCTGAGTCTTCCTGATTGTTTTGTTATCCCGGTGTCTTGTGACCTAGACTTTTCGTATCCAGCGGCCCCCTGCTTGTCTGTCTCCATGGCTGTCCTCTAGTCTGTATTACCTGGCCCTCTCACCTCCAAGCTGCAGTGGCCTTGTCTCCCCAGGGCTAGTCTCTGCATCCCTGCCTTCCTCTCCCCTGCCATTCTGCAAATGGTAACCAGAGACAATTTGTAAAAATCAGAAATTTAATCTTATATTTCTGCTTAAAACCCTTTCATAGCTTCCCATTACTTTTAGGCTAAAGACCAACTGTTTGGGAGGAAGGGTCAATCTTGCTGAGCTCAGGCTATTTTCAGTTTCTGTATTTTCGAGAATTTGCTTCTTCCCCCTCCAGAGCCTTTGTGTATATATATAGTTCTCTGTGTCTAGCCATTCTTCTTGCCCATTTTTTTTTCCCCTCTAGCTTTGCTTGGTTAATTCCTCTTAATCCTTGAGCTTTTGGTTAAATGACATTTCTTCCTGACTTTGTCCTTCCCCATTCCCCTAAGTCAGGTGTGGCTATCAGAATATGTCAGAACACTTTGCTTGTATTCTTTTCCTCTTCCCCTCCCCTCCCCTCCTCTCCTGTCTCTTCTTCTCTTCCCTCTTTCCTCCTGAAAGTACTGGAGATTAAACCCAGGAAACAATGAGCTACAGTCCCAGCCCCTGAGTTGGTTTCTTACTATATTGCTCAAATTGGCCTTGAACTAGTTATCTTCCTGCCTCTGCTGCCTGAGTAACTAGGATGGTAGGTGTGCGTCACTGTGTGTGACACAATGTATTTTCTTAGCAACACTTAGAACAGTTAAAATCACATGGTTAGTTCTGTACGCAATTACCTGATTAAAATCTCTTTTTTCAAGGTAACTGTCATGAGGGCAAGGGCCATGTCCCATGGTGGACGAGCAGCTAATGGACACTCAGGTATTCGTGGAGTAGCAGAAAGAGAGGCCTTTGATACCTAGGACAAGAGCTTTGCGGAAAAGTGGTTTCTATTTGGAATCTTCAGGACATGTGTTGATAAATATTTTGCCACTCCTTTGCCAAAACTGAGATTTATCTTTTAAAAAAACTGTGATGGGGAAAATGGTATCTCATTATTTTAATTAACATTTCTTTGATTGCTGGTAATCTTGAATGTAAGTGAATATTAGTAATTTGTATTTTTTTTCTGTTCTTTAAGTATTATAGCTTTATGGTTTCAAAAAATTTTTAATAAATGATTTCCATATTAATATTCTTGGCCCGGGGATTTAGCTCAGTGATTTCACCACCTGCCTTGCTAGTGCAAGGTCCCAAGTTCAATCCCTGGTACCCAAAAAAAAAACCAAACAAAAAAACAATATTCTTGTTATATGTATTTCCCAGCTTATATTTTACATTTTTATTTTGCTTCACATTTTTATAATCTAATTTGATTATTTAATAATTTAATATTAGCCTGTTAACATTTATCATTTATTTTATCCTTATGTATATTGGCCTTAGAAATTATGTTTCCTGAAAATAAATATTCTGTTATCTTCTCCTAATAGCTTATTGACTTCTTTTTCTACATTTTACTTTTTATCTATTTTATAATAATATATATTGATATATGACATTCACTGGATTTTTTAAAGTACTTAAATTGGGAACTTTAATTCTAGCATCATTTACTGAATAATAATTTTTTCACCTTTCTAGCTCTGAAAACTATTATTACATGACTATATTCTTGGGTATTTCAGCATTAGTTTCTCAGCTATATATTAAGCTGTCAGTTTTGGGGCCAGTAAAACAATTTAAAAATAAATCTTAGCACTGATATATATTTTACTGTTTGAAAGTACAGTTCATTCTGCCTAATTACACTTTATTTTCATTTTATTTATATTTTAATTGGTATAAAGTTGTATATATCTATGTAGCATGGGATGTTTCAATACAAGTTTGTATTATGTAATGCGCAGATCAGGATAAGCATATCTCTCTCTTTAGACATTGGTTATTTCTTTGTGTTGAAAATATTTAAAATCCTTTCTACCGGTTTTAAAATAAACATCATATTTTCATTACCCTACTGTGTAATAGCACACCAGAACTGATTTGTCCTAACTGTAACTTAGTACCCATTGTCTAGCCTTTTTTCTGTCTCTTCCTCCCTGCTACCATTTTCATCCTCTACTAACAAATATTCTGCTCTCAACTTCAGTAAATCTTTTTTTCTTAGATATTGTTGAATTTTATTCATGTAAATGAACTTTAGAGTTATGTGGAGTACTCACTTTAAAGAAACCCTGTTAGGACTTTAAGTGAAAGTTCATTAAGGTCTAAAAATTAATTTGGAAAATTACATTATGTAATACTGTATATTCTTACAGAGGAATGTGTAACCTTTGCATACTAAGTCTGTTTCTCAGCAAAAAGATTTGTAGTTTCATATAGATAGACACATTTCTTAAAATACTATAAATTCATTATAGTGGGTATGGCAGGAATATTGCTGCCTGTTACATTTTTTAACTGATTCTGATTGTTACATAGATAAAAGCAGTTTCTTTCTGTGTGTTTATTTTTTATGCAGCCACTTACTGATTTTGACAGTTTTGTTGTTCTTGTGAGTCTTCTTGATAGATAGGCATATAGTTTTATAAATAAGGATATCTTTGTAGCTTCTCTGTTGAATGTATTTATTTCTGTCTTGGGTTTTGTCTAGAATATTTCTAGGTTACTGGAAATAGTGTTAGTAAGTGACTTTTTAAAGAATTAACAGCATTTTTTAATGTAATGCCTTTTTATTTTTTAGGAAGAAGATAGTGAATATCATATAGGCCTTTTTTATAATCCTTTAATATCACTGATATCATAAAAAATTCTCCCTAATAGCATAAGAGTAAAGATTAATATTGACAGACAAAAATGCATGTGGCAAGGAGACATTTCTAAATCTCTCAGTAAACTCCACTGTGATTCAAGCCACATTACACTGTTTTGTAAGTTTTCACTTCCTGGAGTTTAGTCCAACTGACTGAATACTAATGCCACTAACTGAGCCACTTGCTGTTGGTGAGGAAGAAACAGGAACCTGTTCCTGTTTAAAAATACAACAGGTGTGTGTTTGCAGTATATAATGATTACATTCAGTGTGGGGAGTTGGTACGTGTACATAGCCCATCTTTTTTTTTTTTTTTTTTTTTTTGAGACAGGGTCTCACTATGTAGTTGAGGTTGACCTGGAACTCACTTAGCCCATTTTTTTTTTTTTTTTTTTTTTCTTTTTGAGACAGGGTCTCACTATGTAGTTGAGTTTGACCTGGAACTCACTAAGTAGCCCAGGCTGGTCTCGAACTCGCAGCGATCCTCCTGCCTCAGTTTCCCGAGTGCTGGGATTACAGGTGTGCACCACCACGCCCAGCTACATAGCCCATTTTAATCCTGTTTCTTAATCCCTTTTCCCTCTCCCCTCCATTCCTTGTTCCTGTTTTGCAAAAGATCTATCTCAGTTTCCTATTATCTGGCTTTTATTTGGCTCTTTAATTTACTTATACTCTGAGTTTCTCATATGAAAGATTCCAGGTTTGTGTCATTGATTCACTTGACACTTGTCTCAGGGTGCATCCATTTTTCTACAGATGACGGTGCCCACCCTTCTCTATGGCAGAGTAGTACTCTTACCGTGTGTAAACACCACATTTTCTTTTTGTTCATCTGTTCGTGGACACATAGTCTGCTTCCAAGATTTTGCTACTATGAAGTGTGCGGCTATAAACATGAGTGTGCATGTGTCACTGTGGTGTGATGTCTTTAACTCTCCTTGGATGATACCTATAAGAGGCATTGCTGAGTCAGATGGGATTTCTATTTGTGGCCTTTTGAGGAATCTCCATAATAATTTCAGTAGTGGTTGTACTAGTGTGCATTCTGAAGCTAGTTTGGATCCCGTTTATTTTTCAAGATATGTGATCAGCGGTAGGGTTGTACCTCAGCTGGCAGTAATTTGGCAGTGGTTGTGGAAATGCTCCCTTAAACATCTGTAAGTCGGGAGTAGTGATCAGAAACCCTGTTCAGAGCTCACATCCTATGTGTTGTTTCTTGTTTATGAGATGATGATAGTCTGACAACATGGAGAAATAATTATTTTCCTGCTGGGCAAAAAAATATTTTAAAATCTTTTATTATGATCATTGGAAGAGACCTTGGACAGCTGAGCTGCTTCTTACCTAGCATCTGACAGTAAGTGCCTGGTAGCTGCCTGGGCTCCTTAATGTCTCATTAAATGAAGGAACAGTGATGCTGAAATTAGAAAGGAATATTTCCATTGCGTAGACTAAACTTAGGAAAACAACTGTACCACCCAGAGAGAAGGTGCTGTTGTAGCACAGCACAGTACCTCTGTGCTGCTCCCACCAGGGCTGAGTGAAAAGACCTTAGTTTGAGGTCATCGTGTAAATGAAAAAGACTGTCATTTCTATTCACTTTAACCAGTAGTAAGAATTGTCACGTGTAATTTTTACACTTTTACTTTCATTTTTAATGTGCAGAATTTGCTATGACAAAATGAAGTCCTCTAATAAGGGCAGGTTCTGGGAGCTACAATGCAGACTTTTTTGGGATAACTGCCCCTAACTGAAAAGTCCTGTTCCTTCCTCACCAAGAGCAAGTGGCTCAGTTAGTGGCATTAGTTTCAGTCAGTTGGACTAAATTCTAGGAAGTGAAAATTTAACAAAACAGTGTAATGTGGCTTGAATCACGGTGGAGTTTACTGAGAGATTTAGAAATGTCTCCTTGCCACATGCATTTTTGTCTGTCAATATCGGTCTTTACTCTTATGCTATTTCAGTGAATTTTTTATATCAGTGATATTAAGGGATTATACATATACTGAGGCTACCAAGCAGTGTTCTAAGTGTGTCACAAAAATAATCAGAACTTAGAGTTCTTGAGCATGTGGATGTTAATCTTTCAGATAAACTTTAGTAGAACTCTCCTTCTTAAAAGCAAGTGACACAGTGGACTTAGAGTGATTCTTTGGTATACATCCTGCTTTTTAACTCTATGCAGTTCTATAGTTTTAAGAAAAAGGAGGGAAGGGAAATTATAACTCTAAGCAGTTCAGGAAAGAAAAGGAGGAAAAAGATAAAAATGGTGAAAGGAGAATTTGACTACTTTCCAGTTCAGTTAAGTTTTAAAAGGTTCCAAATACCGTAGGAATGATGGAGCACCAACCATGATGCTTGGCGTGTACGTAGCACCCACTGTGCTGACTGACCTACATCCCTCTTGGAAAGATTTCATGCTCTGCAAAGATTTTTTTCTTTTTCTTTTTTCTTTCTTTCTTTCTTTCTTTTTTTTTTTTTTTCCTGGAGATTCAGCCCAAGGAGCATTGAGCTGTATCTGTAACCCTTGAAAAAAAAAAAATTTCTTTATTTTGAGACAGGGTCTTGTTAAATTGGGCAACCTAACCTCAAACTTGCAATCCCCCTGCCTCAGGCTGCTGAGTTGCTAGGATTACACGTGTGCATCAACACACCTTGAGTGTGATTTCTTAAATATTAACTTCCCTGTGTTCATTTAAAATATTTCACTATTTGCAAAGCAAAAAAATAATTTCAGCGCTTTTGGAAAAATAGTTCTTGCATTAATCCAGGACTCCAGTCTTGACTCATTGGTATCGTACCTGTACCAGCAAATCTACCTATGCACAATTAGTAGATCTTCCTCTCAGATGCGCTCCCCTCCCACCATGACCACTCCCATGTTTTTTTGAGACAGAATCACACTGTGTAGTTTAGGCTGACCTTGAACTCATGGCAGTCCCCTTGCCTCAACCACCCAAGTGCTAGGATTACAGGTGTGTGCCACCATGCCCAGTGGTCTTTCCTCTTCTTAAGTGTTGTTAATACAAAATTTTGTATTTCATTATATTTCTCAAGTTCTGTCACTCTGCTTAAAGCTTTATCTTCCATCTAAAATATTCAAAACTCAAGTGTCCCTATTTCTTTTATATTCTTAGAAGCCTGAGCACCATATCCATTACAACTGATATTCTCAGTAAATGATTCTGAAATAAATGAATTAATGAATAAATGAAAAGACTTTAAATTGTCGTGGTCCGCTTAATATTCAGAGGAGCTGTGTATGCTAATTGCGCAGTACAAAGTCAGAAAAATTTTCAAAAGTCTACGTTGCTTTTTAAGAAACTTTAAAATCAAATACACTCTTTGACAGCAGGATCCTGTGAGTAATTTTTGAGTACCCAGTGTGCTTTTGCTGGTACAGGTATCTCTAGTGATACTCATCATGTTAGAAACTAAAACAGAGATATTTAAAACATAAGAACAAGCACCCAAGTTCAGTCCCCGGTACAAAAAAAAACAACAACTTCAGGTGACCCACCAGCTGATGTCATGTAGTCTCTGGACAACATGGCAGACTCATGCCGAATAAGAGTAAAAAAGGCAACTAATGTCTTGGTGTTACTGTAAAAGTGGTTTTGACCTCACAGCCCCCTGAAAGGTTCTTGAAGAATTGGTAATCTCCAGGGTGCCATTGGTTCACTAAATCGGGATGTAATAAGGGCAATCCTTAGTCTTAAAGTTCAAACCATGTTCTTAACCTTTATGTTTAATTATTAGTACTGTGGTATTATGAATGGTTCTAATTATATAGTAGGCACAAAATTCATGAAATATTTAATTAATGTTAAATTATAGATCTCTTTTGGTTGAAATTAACTTATTTTTTAAAAAACCAGCTATTTCTGTGTTTCTTATACATTTAAAGCTGCGTTCTCTTGCATTGCAGTTCCTCAGTTTGAAACCACATGCAGTTACGTGGAAACTACCCTGGAAGAGTTTCTGACCTGGAACTGCGACCAGTCTAATGCTTCTGGGCCATTTGGAGATTATGACCATTCACGATTCTGGGCTTACGCTGATTATAAATATTTTGTCAACCTATTTGAAGACAGTTCAGATATTTTCCAGGTAAATAATACTGTACATTCCTTTTACTCTTGGTGAGAATGTGAGAAAAGATCCTACATTAGAACCTCCCCACCTCCTTCTTCTGTGGCTGCCTTTTTCTTCCATAAATATTCAGTGAGTCTTGAGCATTTTTCCCACTGGAGCCGAAAGATCTGCTCAAGGGATGTGAGATATTTGGCTCACACAGGTGAGCGACCTTCTCCGTTTGCTTTTCAACCAGACTTCTTCCGCCACACCCGTCCTTTCCTTTAAACATGCCCCAGTGGTTTGGAGAATACCAGAAGCATGATTGTGTAAAAAATTTCCATTTTCCACCGACTACACAGCATGTCGTTAGGTATAATGCAGATTCTATGTAGGAGCACTTCTCAGGTGAGTACCAGGCCATCTCTGCCATAGCTGTCCCCTTGGAGGTTTGTTCAGCTGTTTGAGCCCATTGTTTGTGGCGTGATGCAGAGAACCCTGGGCTCCTGGTATTCAGGGTGGAAGCCCTGCAGGGGTGTGGGATTGCCTTGGAGAAGTAAGACTGAACATTCATTGCCATGTGATTTAATTGACCACAGAAATCGCAGACTACCGTAACCTTTTTCCTTTTAAGTGTATTTGGCTTTAAACTGTGAGTTTATTTTAGGGGGTGATTCTGAAAGCTCTCTTCTCTGGTTTCTCTCTTGTGCTAGACTGAGGCAGGAATGAATGTGGTCCCTAGGAGCTTGTTTGGATGACTCTGCCTTGCCCCTAAGCAGGACGCAGCTCCACAGCTCCTTACTCTGCCCCTAGGCCACTGGGGAGAGAGGTATTTCATCCTCAGACAGGCTGTCCACCCCTGCTGTGCTCCTACTGCCTGCCCCCAGCCCTTCTCTGGACTTTGCTCTCATATGAAATGATATTTTTTGTTTTATTTTGGCTCTGGAGCAGTTTCTGTTCAGCTTGTATTTTTTTCTCTTTGAGTCGTGTGTGTGTGTGTGTGTGTGTGTGTGTGTGTGTGTGTGTGTGTGTGTGTTGTTTTTGCTGTACCAGGAATCAAACTCAGTACCTTCTGCTTGTGAGATAGGCACAGTGCCACTGAGCTAAATCCGCAGCTGTGTATAATTATTAAATACAGCAACCAATATTTTGTAGCTTTCCTTTATTACCTTTTAAAATATTTAAATAATTTTGTATTTTAATTTGGAAAAGAGGAAAAGTATTCCATTTTATCCCTTGTTAGTTGTGGGTGTATCTTAATTCTCATAGCCATAAAATATATGCATTGACTTTGATAACATTCAGTAAATGCTTCTCAATCCAAAGTCTATACCAAATTTATTTACTCACTTTTATTTTTTTTTATTTATTTTGGTTTTTTTGAGACAGGGTCTCACTATGTAGTTGAGACTGACCTGTAACTCACTATGTAATCCAGGCTGGTCTCAAACTCACAGCAATCCTGCTTGAGTCTCCCAAGTGCTGGGATTACAGGTGTGCACCACCACACCCAGCCTCACTTTTAAATAATTTTGAGGTAGATGTTTATTCTTATAACCCTAGGTCACATTATGGATCTTTAACCCTGCAACTCATAAATTTTGTAATTAACTTTTGAGTATTTTGTTATATTTTGTTGTATTTCTCATACCCCCATCCACTCTGGATTGGACTAGTACCTTTTTTAATTCTACATTTCAAATAAAATACCGTGTAACGGTAATTCTTATCAAGTATTTACTGGCACATTTGTTTTTTGGTGCCAGGATTGAACTCAGGACCTTGTGCTTTCTAGGTAGGAGCAAGGGCCACTAAGCTAAATCCCTAGCAGCCCCCCTTAGCACTTTTCTAGTGTCTTACATTTATAATCCTCACAGTAATGCTATAATTTAATAATTATCCCCATTTTAAGAAAAAAGAGGCACAGAAAGATTATGCAGCCTAGAAGGGGCTGACCCAGGCTGTGTGCTTCCAGAGCTCTGTCCCCTGCTCTCCCTTCAGCAGGTCTGGCCGCCTGTGTCCCTTGGGAGCTTTTCCGACAGGACAAAACACTCTGGCTGTGAACGTCTGGCTCACTCTGCCTCAGGTGAATCTCTCTGACCCCATCCACTGTTCCATCCCATTCCGGCCATGCTGGCACTAGGGAGACATGTGACCCAGCCTTGAGGTATGGGCATAAAAGGCAATCTTTCACTAATGGGCTGTAATTGAAACTGTAATTAAGCCTTTCAAAATCTGATATTTTCAGTAAATGAATTTTCAGTCTATTCACATTATGGCCATTAATTAGGCAATGAACAGCCAGTATATTCAGATTATATCATCTTTTATGTCAAAGTTTTCTGGTCACCAGGTCTTCTCACATTATAGGTACCTAAGTTGTTGTTTTCTTTTCCCTTCTGTAATTCATTCACCAAATATTACTGTCAAACTGTTCTACATTGTCATGAAATGATAGGTAAACATTAAAACTGATATATTAAAAATATAATTAATTTAAACTATAAATTCATAATATGTTAATATAAATAACATTCTAGAGAAAATAACCATATAAAAAGTGTACAAAATGTCATTAGCAGAATAGATTGCAAGTCTCTCCTATCTGTCTGGCCACAGAAGACAGCTGGATTCTCCTGGATTCTCCTGTCTGCATTTCCAGTCAAGCTGTTGCATTCTGCTGTTGTAGGTCTGTTTAAAGGGTATGAATAAAACGTTACTGCAGAAACATGTTTTTATGAAAAAAAAAGTATTTTAACATATTCTTTTCAGAAATTTTGAGGGGGTTTTCCATACCACATCAAACTTACTGAGGGATAGTTTCTTAAAGGTTCATTAGCTGCAGTACAGAATCTGAATCCACAATGAACAAACCCTTTGTACTCTTATAGCAAAATCCATTAGTCCTTGCATAGAATGGTCTTACATAATGCCGTTCGGTGGACTTTTGGAAAATACTAGCTTACTGAGTTCTGTAGATCGTGCAAATAATGACACATTTCAGTGTATATGATACATTTTGTTATTTTAAAAGTCACATTGTCTTAGTATTCTGAAGTTTTCAACTCTGTGTGTCTCAGGATACAGTTTCCCAACCCATTTTTATTCATTTCAAAATACTTGGCTAATTTCTGTTATGACTTGGATTATTTAGAAATACCATTTTTGATTTTGAAATATTCGGGGATTTTTTTAATCTGTCTTTCTGTTAACTGATTTCTTATTTAATTCTATTGTGATCAGAAACATACTTTTTATGATCTCAGTCCTTTTAAATTTATTGAAATTTGTTTTATGGACCAGAATATAGTTATCTTGATGGGTATCCCACGTATACTTTACAATAATGTGTTTTCTGTGGGGGGAGATTCCATTAATCCAAGTTGATTGTTCAAGTCTCCTATATCTTTACTGGTTTTCTGTATATTTATTCTACTCGTCAAATGGAGAGAGGGACTAAGCCCTCCCTCAGTGATATTTTGTGTTTATCTTTTCCCTATTTTAGGTTGGTAACTTTTGTCTTATGTATTGAGAAACTATTACTAGACTGTCACATATTGAGAGTCACAATGTCCTCTTCAAGAAGTGACCTTTGGTCATGATGAAATGACCCTTTTTACCTTGGGTTTGTCCTTACTCTGTTGTTTACTTTGTTCAGTTTGCCTTTGACTAGTATTTATATTTTTAAAAAATACTACATGCTGGGTGAGGTGGCACACATCTGTAATCCCAGCACTCAGGAGGCTGAGGCAGGAGGATCGCTGTGAGTTTGAGACCAGCCTGGGCTACATAGTGAATTCCAGGTCAGTCTCACCTACAAGGTGAGATCCTCTCTCAAAAAAAACAAAAAAAAACAAAAAGAAAACCTACACAACTCCACATCTGTATAATTCTAGAACTTGCAAACTGTATTGACAGGATAAAGTCAGTGGTGCTCTGAGAATTACGTGTGTAGGGAGAAGCAGATTGTGAGGGAAACTGTGGGACATTTTAAAATGTTTGTCATCTTGATTGTGGCACTGGCTTTTCAGATATATGTGTATTTTAAAATTCGTGAAATTAAACACCTTAAACATATACTATTATTGTATAGTAAAGCTTTCTGTTTATTTTTTACCTTTGTTTTATGGTAGTTAAAAGATTGAACCGAGATTCCTAACACGTAGCTATATCTCCAGCCCTTTGTTTTCTTGTTCGTTTGTTGGGGTTTTTTGTTGTTGTTGTTGTTGTTGTTGTTGTTTTTTGGTACCAGGGATCGAACTCGGGTCCTTGGCACTTGCGAGGCAGTCCACTGAACTGCTGAGCTAAATCCCCAGCCCGCTTCGTTTGTTTTTGAGACAGGGTCTCACTAAGTCTCTGAGTTGCCCTGGCTGGGCTTACGTACAGTCATCCTGCTTTACCCTCCCAGAGTGCCGAAATTGCAAGTTTGCACCACCATATCCAGATAAGCTTTGTTTTTGTAATCCATTGCTACTAGAATACTTTGGTCCCACTGCCTTGACCCTAGCAGTTTCATCGCCCAATGCTTCTGTGCCATCACTGAGAGCATCAACACAGTGAGTAGGTGGATGACATCTTAGCAGTACTTTGAAAATCCTCTTGACCTCACAGATCTTCAGAAAGGATCTCAGGGAATCCTCTGGTGTCCAACACCGTTTCTGAAATCACACTATTACCCCAGTTCTTATTCCTCCTCTGATTTCTAAATATTCTGTAAGTTGCACCCTGGTTTAAATGTTAAAATGCAATAGTCATGTTCACAAATGCTTTATGACTTAAAAGTATGTAAGGATAGCGCTTAAGGCCTTCCCCAGTGTGCAGTCTGGCCTGATAGTCTCCTCTCGGACTGCTGCACATGCTGTATCCCCTCTTACCTCATGCCCTTTGCTCACGCCCTTCTCAGTTTCTGCCCATTAAAGTTCTCCTGTTCAAGGTGTGGCTCAGACTCAGCCCTGACTCACAAAACCTTCCCAGCCCCTTTACCCACATCCTTCTACCCCTGGGTTCCTTGTTGTGTTACTTAAATGATGCAGAACATCGAATACCTGTGTGTTGTTCTTACCTGACTGTAAGCTCTTTATATAAAATTATATTTTATTATTTTAAAGTCCTCAAAATTATTAGCACAGTGCTAAATATGTAATAAGTATCTGAATGATTATACAAGTATATTTTTTCCTAGTTTTACCATTTCTTGTTTGCCATTTCCTTAGTCATTAGGTCCCTTCGGACAGTGTTTTGACTTAAATCCCTGCCTTCTTGCATGTCAGATCTTCTGTGGCTTCTGGTTAATGGATTTGTCAATCTTTGTAAGAAAGTCCTAACTCTCTTCAGCCTGCTACTAGTTTTTACTTATAATTTCTGCTTCATGTTTCCACCTAATAATCCTCTTTTTAGAAATTAAATCTACCCACTTGTCAATATATATTTATAAGTGGATAAGTATATACATATACAAGTATATTTTATATATGGATAAATATACGTGTATGTACATGTCAGATGTATATAGATAAATACACTAATATGATTGTGAAGTATCTAATGGACTAGAATTTGTTTGTTTGTTTGGTACTGGGGATCAAACTCGGTACCTTGTAGAATTATGTTTTTTGACACTAACTTTTATATATGACAAATAAAATTAGCCTTATTGTTTAGTTATACGTCATATTATTGACTAATCTACCTAAAGGAGTTTTGAATATTGTGTTGTCTGTATTTCAAGGAAAGTAGAGAATTTGAGACAGAACCATATAATTTCTCTCTGGTTACAGAACCCCAAAATGCAGTAAATGAAAGATTAGTTCCAACTTGTCTTGGACTTTATACCATAACTATAAGAGTGTGTTAAAACCAAGGCAGGTGGTTTGGTAATGATTAAAGGGATCTGATAACCAGGTCTCATTACGTTACCTGGTCTGGGCTCACATTTGCAATCCTCCTGCTTCAGCCTCCCAGAATGTAAGGATTAAAGGCATGTGCTGCCATGCTCAGTTTATATTTTCTTAGAAAAAAATTTTTTTTACTGCAACTGGAGTTTTTTTGGGTTTTTTCTTCTTCATCATCTTCTTTCTGGTAACAGGGATTGAACTTGGTCCTCGTGTTTAGGAGGCAGGCAGAGGCACCACTGAGCTAAATCCATGGTCCTCATTGTTTATGTATGTAAAGAAATGTCTCCATCATCCTGAAGTCATTTTTGGTGGATGCTTAAGACTGTCCTTCCTGGCAAGGGAGAGAGCTTTTGAAGTAAGTAGGGGGCCATAGGCCTAGCAGTTTTAAGATCAGCCCCTTGTCCAGCTGCCTGGGACAAGCTGCCTGACAGTCATTTTATTTATTGGTTAATACATTGGCAGTCCGTCCTCCCTGAAGCAAAAGATGAGAAAGGAACTTCAGTATAAGTAGCAGTATTAAGTATTAATGCATTGATTTCCTGATGAGGGCCCAAGAAAAAGAGCAAAACCCAGATCTTAACCATTCTTGACCTCTTAATTGTGCAGTGATACAATAACAATAGACACTGTCTTCTAACTTTTCGGTAATGTTTATTATTTCAAGTGGATGTGTGCAACTAGACTGTAAAGTTGCACACATCCACTTGAAATAATAAAAAAATAATCCTGTCCCTGGCCCCCAAAACACTCAAGTGCATCTCTATGCAAAAGGCATTTAGTCCATTTAGTCCAGAGTCGCTTAAGTCCCCGCACTTCCAGCATTGCTGAAAAGTCCAAGTCCCAAATCTCTTCTTGAGACTCAAGGCAAACTCTTAGCTGTGAACCCCTGTATAATTCACAAAGAAGGTAAACACTTCCAACAAACAGTGGCACAGGGTACACATCCCCATCCTGAAAAGGAGAAATAGGGAAATGGAAAAGAATGGGGCCAGAACAAGACCAGAACCAACAGGGCCCACATTAAATCCTATAGCTCTGCATCCAGCACCCAGGTTATGGTAAGATGTGAGCTCCAGACAGCTTGGCCGAGCCCACCTTTGTGACATTGCTGGTTGCAGCCCTCATGGCTCCTTTGTTTTTGTTTTATGGAGACAGGATCTTGCTTAGTAGTTCAGGCTGGCCTTGGACTCATGATGCAGCCCAGGATGGCCTTGAACTCATGGTCTCTCCTGCCTCAGCCTCCCAAGTATTCATATTACAAGGTATGCCCACCACACCTGGCTGACACTGACATCCTGCTACCATCAGCAACAGTGACCTGAACAAATGAGTCACTCCCTGGCTCAGCCCGTACCTTAGGCCCTTTCACTTCCCAGACATCTCTCCCATTCTCCATCTCACTAGCCAGGATCCAGTTACACCGGCCTCTTTTCTCTTTTTCCAGGAACACTTTTCCCTTTTTCAAGGCCTGTGCACATACTATTCAAAATGCTTAGAAAGCTCTTAACCCTCTCAGTGTGGCTGTCTTCTCATGTTTTATGATCAACTTAAATATCACCTCAGAGAAAGCTTCCCGGTTTACCCCACCTAAAGTAAATCCCTGTTATGGTTTAGATCTAAAATAGTCCCACATCCGCATGTATTTGGAACGTGGCTTGATGGTGGGGGTGCTGTGGCTGACTTGCTGTTAGGAGGTGGGTCACAGGGGACCTGACCTGGAAGGTATATTTCTCTCTCCAGATCCCCTCTTCTCACTCTGCTTTTTGGCCACCATGATAAGAGTAGCTTCCCTTGCCTGTGCTCTTCCACCCTGCTGTTTCTGCCTGGTATGGCTAACCATGAACTGAAAACCTGAGCTAAATAAACCGCTCCTCTTTTCAGTTTGTGTCTCAGTGAGTTCAAGACCCCGCCCCCCCAACCCCAAAGACTGTTCTGTTTATTGGGAATCCAGCAGAGACAGTGACTGGCTTGGCATGAAGAGGAGTGAAAGGGCTCAAAAGAAGTCATATTTAAGTTGAGTCTTGAGAAAGGTATTTGAATGGGACTTGGGAGGATTTGGGTGGGAAAAGACCAGTGAGGCAGAGGGAATGGTGGGACCAAACACAGGGAGGAAAGTGGCCACTTATAGAAATAGTATCACAGTGGTTCTCGGATCTGTCCAGAAAGGTAATGTGCAAGTAATATAATTACCCTCACCTGTGATCTTTAAAAACTATTAAAATGGACCAGGTGTGGTGATGCACACCTATAATCCCAGCTCTTGGGAGGCTGACGCAGGAGGATCACTGCAAGTTCAAGGCCAGTCTCAGCTACATAGTGAGTTCAAGGTCAGCCTGAACTGCATAGTGAGACCCTATTTCAAAAAAAAAAAAAAAAATGCCTTTCTGTAAAATACACGAGAAATGAAGCAAATAAGTGTTTTACTGGGTACTCACTCATTTCATGGCTACACTAGAAGATAAAAATGAACTAATCAGAAGTTCTACCTGCCTTTGAGGAATAGGTTCTGTGTAAAAGAGCCAAGATTCATTCCATTAATGCTTTGTAACATTTGATACATTGAAATGATAACTAAAAGGGCATATTTGTATATAACCAGGTGGCATATTACCATAGTGAGGTGATACCCGGAGTGTACCAGTGTACATTGGACTGACCCAAATGTCACAGTTTGTACTAGTACTATTTTTCAAAATAGTAAACAACTCTGTTACAACACACAAAGTACAATTCTCCCTTTATTTAGTACTTAGATTTCTGGAAAATTCAACACATAGTAAAACTATGCCCTGCCCCCAAAATTATTTGATCATTTGTGAAATAGAGTTCTGGTATCTGGTAATGAAAATCAGATTTTTCAGCATTATGAAAACTGCGAGAGGGCCGGGGAATTAGGTTAGTGGTGCTGCTTCCTACCTACCTCACAAGCACAAGGACTAGAGTTCTGTCCCTGGTACCAAAAAAAAAAAAAAAACCAACATGCGAGATGCAGGATCTCTTTGTTGTGTTGAACTGCGTCCTTGGCCCCCATGCACTTGATGGCAGTGACAACCTCTCCCCTGATTCATGACAACTAGACATATGTCTACAGTTTTGCAGCAACATCAGAAAGGTGTACTGCCAGGTGGGGTGGTACAGGTCTGTAATTCCAGCTACTCAGGAGGCTGAGGGAGAAGGATCATAAGTTCAAGGACAGCATGGGAAGCTTAACAAGACCTTATTTCAAAAAGGCTCAAAATTGTAGCTCCGTGGTAGAGTGCTTACCTAGTCTACAAGGCCCTGGGTTAAATTCTCAGTATTAAAGTAAAACAAAACAATACTATTCTTAGTTTCCCAATGATATAAAAGGATGCAACTACCTTCAGTTTCATAAAGATTAAATAAGACAGTACATAAATGTTAGGATCGGGGCTTGGCCTACTTTAAGGATTAGATAACTTGTCAGCAATCGAATGCAAGTTTAGCTGTGAATTGGAGAGAAATTATAGCTGGAAATAAACATTTGGATGTTATGTGAGAGGTTGATCTAAACATTGTCGAACATCACACAGAAATTAACAAGATTAGAGCTAGGATTTAGCTCAGTGGTGCCACTACATGCCTCACAAGCGCAAGGTCTTGAGTTCCATCCCTGGTACCAAAAAGAAAATAAAAACTTAATCACAAGAGTAAAGAGTAACGGGGCCACCGCCTGCCTCGAAAGTGCAAGATCCTGAGTTCAGTCCCCAGTACCAAAAAGAAAAAAGAAGATTAAAGAGGGATGAGTGTAGTATCTCTTGGTCATTTCGTAAAATCCTAAAAGTTGAGGAAGGCTAGGGACATGGATAAGTTGTCCAAAAGAAAAGAATGGGTTGGCCCAATGTGAGCCTCAGTATAATTCAGTTGCTTAAAAATGAAAGTGCTGTGTGACATTGCATCAACCGTACGGAGTACAGAGTTCTGGCCTCGGAGGGTGCAGTCCATGTGCTAAGGGCTTAGGTTAGGGACATTGACAAAGGGAAGTAAAGAGAACCAAGTCTAGGTTAAAAAATTAAAAAGTAGCAAAACAGTTTTCCATATAAAGATAGCACATATTGGTAGAAAAACTAAGCTCATTCTCATATATCTATAGATTTTAGATCATCTTAAAGTATAAGAAAACATACTGGTTTGTAGTAAGCAATCAATTAGATACTTAATTGCTCTTTTTCAGGATGGTGTATTTCCTGGGGAGAGACAACTTCTAAAGACTTCTCTATTGGATGTGAGAGTAGACTCCCTGGTGGGTCACTCCACCATCCACCCTTGTGTTTTCACTACTAGGGCAGTCAAATAGGGTGCCCTAATTGTAGCAGGACTCAAAAAAGATTCCCCCGGGCCTGCTTTGAATTCAGACATTGAACCACACATAAGGAGCCGAACTTAATTGGGAAGAAGATCCAAACAAAATAGGAACATTAAATGCTATGCCTACTTTGTGACTTTTTTTTTTATTCTGCCTACTCCCCATTTTGGTTTTCCTATTAGATCACCATGATCTAATCATTACAAAATAATTTTTGCTTTTTTAACACCATTGCTGTGCCAGGTAAGAGGTCCCCGGCTGCTCCTCACTTTCTCATACAGTAGCCCCTGCCTTGTAGGAAGACCTGCCTTCTGGGCTTTCTGAAGTGGGCCTTTAGGCAGGGTCTTCTGCCTGGGGTCTTCAGTCAGCTCCCTGAAGTGTTTGTGAAGTCCTGCGTGTGCTTTTCTCTGAGGAGGGGGCATTGGCATCATTGGATTCCCAAGTGGGGTGTGTGTTCCAGGTTAAGAATCATGTAAACAATCTTAGTTAAGGTACCATATCTCTTTTCTCTCTTTTAAAAAATACTGTCTCTTAGCTGCTTATAGTTAAATTCCTCAGATAGAGGGGTGGTAAATTGTTCAAGGCAGCCTAATTGGAGGGTTCCCCCGAGCTCCCTGCCTCTGCTTGATCTTAGAGCATCCTCTGCCTGCATTGGTCAAAGCGCTTGCTGTGTTACACTGAAAGGTTCTGTTAATGGGGCCATGTGTATTACATTATACTGATATTTATATTCCCAGCACCCAGCATTTTGAGTATGGTGGGTGCTCAGAGGTGTTAGTGACTTGAATCCTTTACTCCTGGGATGTCAGCAGGACTGCTTCCTCATAAGCAGCCGGTACATTTCCAGCACTGTCCCTCAGCCAGGTGCTGTATTAGGCATCCAGAATACAGAGGCGAGATCCCCTCCTGGAGTTTATGAGCTGTATCCAGAGGGAGCATGATTTTGCCGCCTCTGAGCAGCCACATGTGATCCTTGTGCGTATAGAATGGTGCTGGTCTTGCAGAAACTCTCCCGCTATTACAGACAGCCAGGCGCAGCTACATGCATCACTCAAAACAAAACAAAAATGCTCTTTCTGCACTTCTACAGAACCCTCCATTAAGTTCCTCACTAAAATCCTCTTTCTCACTGAATATAGCTGTAAATGGTTTACCTTTAGAATATAGAAAATTTGAATTGCAGATATCAATAAAAGTGTTGCGCCAAGTGTTGTAGTGCATGCCTGTAATTCCTTCACTTGGGAGGCTGAGGCAGGAAGGTCACCATAAGTTCAAGACCAGTCTGGGCTACATAGTTCAAGGACAGCCTGAACTACATAGGGAGACCCTATCTCAAAACAAACAAACAAAAAGTAGCATCATTTAAGACTGCACATAGAAATGCCTTTGTTTTTTTAAAACTCAAAGGGAAAATTAATGATTAAAAAAATGAGGGCTGGGGATTTAACTCAGTGGCACCATGTCTGTCTTAACAAGCACAAGGTCCTAAATTCAATCCCTGGTACTAGGAAAAAAAAAATAGCAGTGACCTCATACCTGGATTGTTAGTATGTTTTCTTTTATAGCTTGTATTTTTAATCCTGTGGATTTGGGTTTATGTCTGACCTTTTTTTCCTGAACTACAAGAGACAGTATTGAATTCTAAGTGTATGTTTTCCCTAGAAGTGGACTTGGGCAAGATCTGAGAACCAAAGCAAGTGTAAGGAGAGTCCAGGTCCAAAGCTCTGTGCTGTGTCTGTGCTAAAGTTCATTAAACTATACAGAGTTCATACTGGGAGGGGGTCTGTGGATCTCAGGGCTATGTTGTGTTGCCCCACCTGCTTTGGTAGGTACAGGCACAACAGGAGAGGGTGTACCTCTGTGTGTGTGTGTGTGTGTGTGTGTGTGTGTGCGCTTGTGGTACTGGGGATTGAACTGCTTACATCTCTGTCCCTTAGTTTTTATTTCGAGATGGTTTTGGTAAAATATCCAGGCAAGGCTCAAACTTGTGATCCTCCCATCTCAGCCTCCCAGAGTGCTGGGATCACAGGTGTGCAGTGCCGTGACTGGCTAGCGAGGACTTTTTTATGTGGTCATTGAGCTACAAAAGGTTAACAAGATGCTTATGTCCATAAATACGGGCTCTGCTTAAAGGGACCATCACTTTCTGACTTCCTAAGATGAGCTTCAGAAAGATTTCCTGTGCTCTGTTCCTGCTGCCATAGGTACTTTTCTCCCAATAGCTGCATAATTGTCTGTCCCTAGTAGATGGAGGCTTCATCTAGGTGGGTGTTTTTTTATTATTGTTTTATCCATTAATCTACAACAGATTCTGGCATGTGTTAAGTAGCCAGTAAATATTTGTTGGATGACTACTATTAGTGAGGTTATTTACATATGCTGTTGGTCCAATGATTTCTTACACCTGCCCTGGAAAGCTCACCTTCTCTATTTGTAGCATTTCCTGTTACAGAACATCCCAAATGCCAGCACCAGATGTGCAAGGGAAAACGTACAAGATTTCTATACAGAGGAAGGAGCTCACTGGTTCCTGATGGACTGTTACTTTATTCTAAAACAGGACGTGCTGTGGTCTGACTTCGGGTTTCCTGGAAGAGATGGCCAGGAAAGTACACTGTGGATCGGCTCCCTGGGTGCACATACCCCCTGTCACCTGGACACCTACGGTTGTAACTTAGTCTTCCAGGTGCAAGGAAGGTAATACACATAGACTGTCTCTGTGCATGGGTGCATGTGTGTGCATGCAAGCGGGAAGACAATTAGGACAGCAGACCTCAGTCCTAGCCTTATTCTGTCCCAGGGCAGACCCCTAGCCTGCCACTGTTTCCCCTTTTGTGAAACAAGGGGAACAGTTGAACTGGTGATTTCTGTGTGTCTCAGTCATGATCAGGATTGTCTTCTGAGTTCCCAGATGAGTTGCAGTTCTTTGTTTAGCGTTTTTACGTAAGAGTAGATGCACGCTATATATATAGAATTCAAACTTTTCTTGAAAAGCATAGCACCTTTCTTCAGCTCTCAGTAAATAAGAGCAGGTGGTACCTGTGATCCCAGCACTCAGGAGGCTGAAAGAGAAGTCTTTCTGGACTGCATAGTAAGACCTTGTCTCTAAATACACACATATATATGTGCACATGTACATGCATGCAGACGTACATGCTGGCGAGCCGGACATTGCTAGGAGGCATCTGCCCTCTGGTCCTCAAGTTCCTGGGGATGGTGGGGCCAGATAGTTTCTGTGGTCCTTTCCAGCCACCAGTAGATGCAGTGCAGTACATTTCTGCCTGCGGTCAGTTTTCTCTCCCTCTCTCTCTCTCTGTCTGGATTCTCAGGGATGTAAAAGCCATACTTTTGGTAGACCTCATTCCTGGAGTTCATTGAGAGGGTAGGATTCATGCCACCTACAGGATATACCAGATGTTGTATGTGCAGCCTTGTTACCCAAGTTAATAATGCCCCAGTCTTCTCTCCTGGCCTTTTGGGACATTTGCAGGGCATCACAGAAGGGAAAACTAGAAATGGCCACATGCAGGTTCTCAGAACAGTTAGGCAAAAACCATGCATGAATCCAAGAGAAGCAGTCAGTATGTATGTGTGTCCATGTTGCCCATGAGGCACTCGGAACTGCAGAGTGCTACAGGAGAGCCTGCGGTTAGAGCTGTTGAGTCTGTTAAAGGACTTAGAATGTCTCAGGTCCCCCACTGCGTGCTGTGGGTGCAGCAGTGAACAGAGTATGTGTGAACTCTGCCCTTGTCAAATTAAGAATCTGCCATGAGGCAGATCGCAGGTTTGAGCCCAGCATTGGCACTTAACTGTGAGACCCTGCCTCAGAAGGATTGCAAAGACCCCAGGTTCAGGCCCCAGTACTGAAAGAAAAAAGTCTGAAACCTGAGATGTGGTAAAAATGGGGGCATGTTTTTAAATGGCCTTTTCCATGTGTTTTGAATTGGGGAAAAACCCAAAGAAATTCACCTTGGAAAAACATCACCCAAAGTACCCAGAGTTCTTTCTGTGATGCAAAGTTGGTGTCGCTTTGCCGTGATTTTGTGATAGAGACATTTTTCTGGAGGAGTGCGCTAAGTTCAGTGATACCCTTTGCAGGTTCAGTGTGGTAGAGTAGTACTGAGGCAGATAAGAGCACGCACAGCTGGGGTGCAGGCAGGTCAGCCGACAGCTGGGATAGCGGTCGAGGACCATGTTTTGAGGACCAACCAGAGGGCTAGAGCATGCCATCAGAAAGATGGAAGAGAGTGTCAGGAGCTGCCATGTGTGGTGGGCTTTGAAGGGTGTCAGTGTTCCAAGGACTCAGGTGAGTGGACGGGTCCCCAAAAGCAGGAAGGATGGGCTTGTTGTACAAAGACCCTAGGAAAAGTCTGGTGTGAGTTGTGCAGCAGGGACAGAGGGATTGAACAGGAGAGTCGGGCTGGGGCCTGAGGGTCTCCACTCCCGAGCACACACTGCTTTATTCCATTCTTTTAGGATTCAGAACCATGAGGGGTTTTGAGCAGGGGCTGGTGCAACTGAGTCTCTTTTCTGGTAGAAGGACACACACATTCAGGATGTGAAGTAGAGCAGAGCAGATTGGAGGGGGTGGCTGTGGTTATCACTCTTCTTCTAAGAAACGCTGCTGTGGTCAAGGGCTGGAGCCAGGATCTGGAAGAGCCTGTAGATCTGTGTCTCCCTCTTGGTTTTGGGTCCCCTACTCAGTGGGACCCGGTGAGAGATGCAGGCATTAGGTCTCTCTGCCACTGCTTGGAAACGAACTCAGACTAGTGGCCTCTTCAGAGCCTTTCCAGGCCTTGCTTACAGGCTGCCATAGGCACAGTGGAGTGAAGCAGTCCTGTCATATCCAAACTTTGAGGCGAAGCCATCTGCTTTTGTTAGCTGATGGCTATGTAAACTGATAGGTTGTGCATAGTTTCAAAGCAAATTTCTCTAAGATAAATGTGTGTGTATTGTGGCTTGTGTCTAGATGTTCCCCAAAGCCTTATGTAGTCATGGGTAGGGTTTTTCCAGGTGGCTGGATCTAGGGTGAGTGATTCTGGGATGGAGGGCGCCCCACCCTGGTGTAGGAGGCACCACCCAAAAGGCAGGTAGCCTGGGAGAGATAAAAGAGAAAAAGCAGGCTGCTGCTGCTGTCGTCATTGCTTGCTGCTTTCTACCCTGTGCCTGCTTTGCCATGGACAGTTTTTCCTCTTCCAAGCCACTTGCCTTGGAGCCGACTGATTATTGACTGAAACCTCTACAAACTATGAGCCAAATAGACCTTTCTTTCCTCCTTTAATTTTGGAAATGGGTATTTTGTCTCGCCCACAAGAAGAGTAAGACTGGTTTACCTAAGGTCCACACACTGAGCTCCATCCCCAACACTTACCCCAACCCCTTTTTTCTTTTGAGACAGTCTTACTAAGTCACTAAATTGCCCAGGCAGGGATCAAACTTAAGATCCTCCTGCCTCGGCCTCCCAGACTAAAGATAAAATATTTTGTTATTTCTATAAAATCTTCCAGTTTCCAAAGCAAAATAAAACTTTGACACATAATTCTTAGTTTGAAAATTGCCACTGCTTTCCAGTTCTGAAAGGACTTGAGAGCCCCAGTGTAACTGCCAGGAGTCACAAGAGGGCTATGGTGCTTCAGTTTTCAGAACTAGAGCATATTTCTCTTTTTCTTTTTGCTTCCTCATCCCTGACTTCCTGTCTCTCTACACATCTCCCTCTTTCACTTCAGATGACCTCCCTCTGCTGGCATAAAATAGAGATGTGTTTAGTGTTTGGTGAATTAAGATTTATCATTTCCATTTTTCAAAACTTTTTAATTGACTAAAATATTTCAGTTTTTTCCTTTGGATACTCTGGATTATACCATTTTTACTTATGTGGCCATTATTTATGCATTTCTTTTCCTAGATTAACTTAACAAATGTTTAAGTTAAAAAATTTATAACACAGGGCCAGGGATTTAGCTCAGTGGTTCGGTGGCCTGCCTTGCAAGCGCAAGGACCCGAGTTTGATCCCCGGTTCCAAAAAAAAATTATCATGCAGAGAAGATGCCTGAAAGCTATTTGACAGATGAAACTATTCTGGATAAGAATGCAGATATTTGAAAGGGTAGAGGGTATTCTGGGTAGCTCTAGAATCGGGGATAAACACAGTGTATGAGGGGGCAAACTATGATTTGAACAATGGAAGAATGATCTTGCAGACTAGGTCCTGCCTGAGCCATGAAAGGTGCTGCTTGTGGGGGTCCCGAATCACCACCAGCTGTCTGCTCAGGAGATTCCAGCATTGAATGGGAGACCAGGTGTGTGTTCCTCTAGGGATTGAATTTAAATGAGTAAAATGAGCGTTTAGGTCCTGCCTTCTTACATGTTTCATCCCAAGTTCCGAGTACTAACTTGCATCTATTTTTTCATTAGGAAAAGATGGCATCTCTTTCCTCCTGAAGATACACCTTTCCTTTATCCAACTAGAATTCCTTATGAAGAATCTAGCGTGTTCAGTAAAATCAATGTTGTCAATCCTGATTTAAAGCATTTTCCTCGATTCCAGAAAGCTCGAAGGCATACGGTCACACTGAGCCCAGGACAGGTAATGGGCTTTACAGCGTCAGTGTCCTGTCAGTGGACATCACAGCCATATCTCTCTCAAGTCCCTCATGCCACATGTTTCCCCCTCAACAAAAGAGATCGGTTTCCTTCCTACTGCCCTGCTATTGGTGGTGGCCTCCCCAGCCGTTTAGAGTTCCTGGAAAGGAGAACGGAGAAGGGAACACAGCTTCTCTTGTTTGTGAATAGGCATCAGAGGGACAAGAAGAGCCCACAGAGCCGTTTGCATGGAGATTTAAGAGAGAGCATCAAGCCTGGGTACTGCAGCAGCTCTGGAACAATTCTTATAGTTAGTAAATGTTCAAGTAGGACAGAACAGAACCCAGGCACATAAACCCAGGCTGGGTTGTATATAGGAGCAGACCACCAGAGTTAGAGATTTGCATATGAGCAGGAACGGGTGACTATGTCTGAACCATTTCCAAAGGTATTGTACTTACTGCTACTCCCTAGCGGGAGTCTCCTTTGCAAATTGGCATTTGCTGTCTGATAGTTCATTAGCAAATGAAAGATTTTTCTGCTCTATTGAGAGACTTTATTCCCTGGATTGTCCCTCTTCCCTGCCTGTCTGCCTTCCTTGGCTCCCTTCCCTCTGACTCTCTTCTTGGTCCCTTCTAGCTCCTCACTACAACTCCAGCTGTTTGACGTGACCAAGTCACCTTGCCCCTTGGCAGTCACCCCCCATTCACACCTCTCCTCCCAAGCCCCCCACGACACCTAACTTACTTTCTGTGTCCACAGATTAGTGTATTCTGTATATTACCTACAGGTGCAACTGTACAGTATATAGCCTCCATGTCTTTCATAGAGCATATTATGTTATCAATACTTCATTCTTCTTATGGTTCTTTATATCTTTTTTTTGTGTGTTTTTTTTTTTTTTTGCACCGGGGAT
>NW_022900936.1:66294841-66350988 GCF_012274545.1 Fukomys damarensis | reverse complement strand
CCCTCTTCCCTGCCTGTCTGCCTTCCTTGGCTCCCTTCCCTCTGACTCTCTTCTTGGTCCCTTCTAGCTCCTCACTACAACTCCAGCTGTTTGACGTGACCAAGTCACCTTGCCCCTTGGCAGTCACCCCCCATTCACACCTCTCCTCCCAAGCCCCCCACGACACCTAACTTACTTTCTGTGTCCACAGATTAGTGTATTCTGTATATTACCTACAGGTGCAACTGTACAGTATATAGCCTCCATGTCTTTCATAGAGCATATTATGTTATCAATACTTCATTCTTCTTATGGTTCTTTATATCTTTTTTTTGTGTGTTTTTTTTTTTTTTGCACCGGGGATTGAACTCAGGTCCTTGCACTTGCAAGGCAGGCCACCGAACCGCTGAGCTAAATCCCCAGCCCATTTTATATCTTTTTATATCTTCCATGATGTAGATATGCCATGTGGTTATCCATGCATCAGCTGATGCGAATGTTACTGTTTGTAATATTCATGTACACGTTTTTGTTGGAATATATATTTTCAGGTTTTGGGGTATATACCTAAGTAGAATTGATCACTCTGTGTTGAACTTTTTTGAGAAATTGCCAATCTGTTTTCCACAGTGTCTATTCCATTTTATCTTCCCACCAGAAATATATAAGGGTCACAGTATCTTTCTGTCTTACCCATCTTGCTGATTTTTATGATTGTAACTCTTGTAGACATTCTAATGGATACGTAGTGGTGGTTGCCAGTTCAATTTTTTTTGTTGTTGTTGTTGGTACCGGAGATCAAACTCGGGTCCTTGCACTTGTGAAGCAGGCACCAGAACCACTGAGCTAAATCCCTGGCCTGAGTTCAGTTTTTCTTCCATCTTTAATGGCTAAATGTGGATGATTTGTTTTGTCGGTTGTATTTGTTTTCTTTACATCTTGTCCATTCTTTGATCTACCCGAAACAGCTGTTTCTCGCCACTTTACTGAAACTGTACTGTACAGTAGGACGTGCATAACTTCTGCATTAGTGTCTGTCACTGTGACAAAATGCCTGAGAGAATCAGCTTAATAAAGGAAAAGGTTTATCTGGGTTTTACATTCCTGGTTGCTTGGCCCTGTCACTTTGGCCTGGTGGCTGCACAGCAGCCCCTAGTGCGCCGCAGGCTGGCAAGCATGCCTTCACCACGGGGCCTCTGGGGAACCCTCCAAACTGTGGCATCCTCTTTGATTAAACCCATGGCTTTTTTATGTTCTTTCTCCCACAAGGAGCTCTTCCCACCTCCAGCCCTGCCCCATCCAAGCCTGGATTTCCTAATCCAGAGCTTCAGGTCATCTCTATGTGCCGCTGTGGTCTCAAGTCTGGATGGATGCCATCCTCTGTGCCCTGCCCAGTGCTCCTGTCTAGTAAACCTTCCTATTTAGAGTTCAACAGTCATGGCACGGACCACTGCAAGAGTCTCCTGTGCTTCCCAGTCCCTCAGTTGGTTTTAACCATCCTCCCACTCAGAACTGCTCAGCAACGCTATGTGCCTCCAGGATAAAATCCACATTTCTTTCTCTGGATTCAGGGTCCTCTCCTGGCCCTGCCTCCCATGAGTCCCTCCGAGACCAGCCTGCTTGCTGCCTTCTCTCAACAGCCTCACCCACTCTGTCTCTGCCACTTCTCCCTGTGACATCCTCATTCTTTCTCTAACTTCTCTCCTGGCCTCATTCAAATCATATCTGCTCCTTCCGGATTGTTCCTGGCTTCCTAGCTCCAGCCTGCTTCTCCCACCCCTGCATTCTCAAGCACTGGACATTCTGTCATCACACTTATGTTGTGCTCCCTTCTGTACCTCACCTTCCCGTTGGCTAGATTTTGAACTATGAAAGAACAGAAACTGTGTTCTGTGTAGTTTTTGCCTATGCCCTTTCTCAGAATGCATAAATTTTTTTGTGATGGGAAGCAAGAAAAATTAGAATCTCAAAAGTCTTTGCTAAAATTTAAAGGTAGACAGAGGAGGCCCAAGGTTAAGAAGAGAAAAGAAGCAGGCAGAATCCTTTCTACAATGTGTGAATTTGTTGATAAAGAGAGGAAAAAGATGATAGGGTTTGGGGTTTTTTGTTTCCTTTTCCTTCGGCGCTATTATTTTGAATTCATTTTCTTACTTTTTCCCCAGCAGCTTCCATAGGACTTTTGCTCTGACATTACGGTGAAATGTCCTATTCTTGTGCTATTTTTTGTTTTGTTTTCAGGTCCTGTTTGTTCCCAGACACTGGTGGCACTACGTAGAATCCATTGATCCTGTCACTGTCAGTATAAACTCATGGATTGAGCTGGTATGTTTTTGTTGTTTTCCTTTTAAAAATACATTAAGTCCTTGTTTTTAAGAAACACAAAGACCATCTATAAAATTTGATGAATTTTCTTTAACCAACACTCTAGGATTATATTGTTTTGATGTACTGTGATTCTTGTCCTCTGTTGAGGTTGGAAATAGAATTTTTAGAGATGTGCCACTTTGTTTCTTTAAAGGACACACAGGCTTGGCATGGTGGTGCATGCCTACAATCCCCTGCACTTGGGTGGCTGAGGCAGAACAGTCAGTTGGGGTTCAAGGCCAGGCTGGGCCACATAGTGATTTCACGGCCAGCCTGAACTACATAGTGAGACCCTGTTTCAAAAAAAAAAACTAGACAAGACAGGTAGTGGGCCCTGACATTGAGTACAGGTCCACTCCTTGGTCAGCGTTACGAAAA
The DNA here is from genome assembly GCF_012274545.1 of Fukomys damarensis. Classification (NCBI taxonomy): domain Eukaryota; kingdom Metazoa; phylum Chordata; class Mammalia; order Rodentia; family Bathyergidae; genus Fukomys; species Fukomys damarensis. The sequence goes on along the minus strand of NW_022900936.1, from coordinate 66,348,267 downwards.
TTATTTTGCGCCTGGCTGGATCTATCTGCCCTCTGCTGCCAGCATCACCCCACACCATTTGAACTGGAAATAGCCACTCCTTGTTCAGGATTCTCATTAGTAATTGCAAAAATCTCAGTCTTGGCTTATACATTTCCTCAGAGCACATGGTTTGTTTTTATATCTGCCAGAAGCCTTTCCCCACCAATATCCTGTGCCTAATTGTGGCTCGTGCTCTATTTGGCAATTACAATTGTAGCCTGTTGTGCCCAAGTCTGTCGCTGTCAGCAGGGCCTGGAGTGTGCCAGTGCCCTCATTAACCCCAGACCCTGGCTGCATCTCTGCTCTCCTTAACCCAAGCCCTAGATTGCATCTCTCTCCTGTCTTTGGCAGCTGTACCCCCTCAGTCAAGCTTCCTCTCCTTTGTTAATGGGAAGGGCTTTGGGATAGGTGGAGCATCAGAAATATGACAGGAAGCTGTGGGTGTGCACTTAGAGGAGAGACGGGGTGTCGACTTGGGGGCATAGGTGAGAGCATGGTGGTCATCGGTAGACTCGTGGTTAGAAATGCTGCTTGTAGCGTGCAGCCTGGTGTCGCAGCCGAAGCTGCAATAGAGTCCATGGAGTCCCTTCTTCCACCAGCACCAAAGTCACATCTGCAGCAGCCCTGAGGGATGCTTCGCCTTCCAGGCAAGCTCATGAGTGTTAAGCAGTGGAGATGTCATCTGCCTGCCTGAAGCCCTATCCATTATTTCTAGAACTACACATTCTTTGTTAAGTATTTGAAGATACCTGCCATGCAGGCCTTTACACTGTTCTTCGGAGCCCAAAGCTCTTAGCTTCTTTAATGGTGTGTGTTTATAAGACTCCCCCCGACTCCCATTCCCCACTCTTCACTGTCTTGGTCATGGACTTGGAATCAGGAAGACTTAAGTGCTAGGTCACCTTTATGAGCCAGCTACATGGTACTTATTCTTTTCAAGCCTCAGTTTTCTCACTTGTAAAACCCTGGCTTAAGAGAGTTGTTGGGAGGCTTAAATTCAGCAATCAGTGTAAAGGCATCCAGTATAGCACCTGGCCTACAGGAAGTGTTTACATCACAAACTGCGGTGAAGGGCTGGGGATTTAGCTCAGTGGTAGTGCTGCCTGCCTCTCAAGCACAAGGACCCGAGTTCAATCCCTGGTACCAAAAAGAAAGAAATTCTGGCGAGAAGGCAAGGAGAGCTGTGTGTTAAGTTCAGAATCGCCCTCTCCACACAGCACCTCACACTGAATTCCAGCAGCCTTGTTTATAGAGCTAGAGCATAGGATTTCTGCCTCACGTGAGTCTCAAGCTGTGTCTCTTCAGTGCTGCTTATAGTATTTCATCAGCCTTGTTAGCCTTATTCACTTCAGGTTCCTCCTCAGCTTTAAAATGCCCATGTTTTTTCACATCATCTGCTGTCCCATCAGGGTGTTCCTGGTCTTACATTGGTAAAGCTGATTCTTCAAGTCTGAATCCAGCAGTTCACAATCATCCCTACCAATTTTCATCGCATTGGCTCAGGTGAACTTTCCAGCTGGCTGAGACAATTTTTATTTTCAGTCTCATCTGTGCCTTGGTGAAGCCCTTCAGGCTGGCCATCCGAGTGTGTCCTTGCTCTGCGACACCATGGGCCACCTTTCTCTGCTCGAGACTTGGGAGCAATCATTTCCACAGCAGCCATGGTTCCTTTTAGTAGGGTCTGGTGTTTAGAAACAGATCTGGGTTCTGAGGTGATTCATTGCTGCTGGTTCTGAGTCCTTCAGTGATGCAGCTGGAGTGATACAGGTAGATGATAGAGCATTGATATATTTATATTCCTAATTCAGTTTTAATATAGGGCTTTTAATTTGTTTTCTGTTAATATACTGAAAATCCAGATATCCTTATGAACAGTAGCATAATTGTTTCATCCAATTTTTTTTTCTACTTTTTTGAGACAGGTTTTTGCTGTGTATTTCAGGCTGGTCTTGAACTCACTGTGTATCCCAGGCTGGCCTCAAACCTCCTGCCTCAGCCTCCCAAGTGCTGGGATTATAGGCGTGTGCCACCACACCCATCCATTTTAAACAATGTATTTTTTAAGGTGTCAGATTTACAATTGAAATTCCAGTACTAATAATTACCACTAGCCATAGGTTTACAAGTAAAATTCTTTGCAGTCCTTTTTATCATTATATTATATCCCACTAAGGAGGTGGGTACAAAGTACTTCTTTCACAAGTCATTGTAAAAAGTTGGACATGGTGGTGCAGGCTTTTAATTGCAGCTACTTAGAAGGCTGAGGCAAGAGATTCACAAGTTCCTGTCTCAGAATAGGAAAAAGGGAGGGGGGGGCTGAAGATGTAGGTTAGCATTGTCTGGAATCAATCCTCAGTTCCCACCCACTTCCAAAAAGAAGTCATTAGAAAATAATAGCTGTGTTACTAATTTGATATTCAGGTCCATTTGTTTCTGTTTTACCTTTTAATTTTAGGATTTAATAACTTTTTCATTTTCAGTCTAATTTAATGTTTTGAAAATGTAAAAATTTAATTTGTCAAAACTGTCTAAAAGGTACATTCAGAGAAGTATCCCTTTCATCCCTGTCCTCCACCCACCTCCTCCCAGCGTCCACAGGGATCCATTTTTATTCCTTGCTAGTTCATCATTCCAGTCTGGCCATGGGAGTAAACATGTAAATACAAAAATAAGTAAATGAATACATACATTTATATTTTAGTAAGTCTTTATGTATTTATATGCTTCACCATAGATACTCTTTCATATTCCCTTTTCTTTCTTATAAAGTAATAATCTATAGGGTTCTTTACCTTGGTTTTCAATTTAATAATATCCTGAATTTGACTACTTGACAATTTTTCCTCAAGAGCTACAATCTAGTGACCCATGACGGGAGTATTGTTCAGTGTGTTCTCTGTGAGGATGTTGGGATTGTTTTCAGTCATGTATAATAAGAAACAGTGCCAGTGAACGACCTTCACATACGTTGTTTTATATTTGCCAGAGTGTGTCGCTGGAGGAGATTCTTGGCCAGGTCCCGGGGTAAAGGTATCTTTAATTTGATTAGGTTTTATCAAAGTCCCCTCCACTGTCACTGTGACATTGTTTTGCACTGACATTAACAGTACCTGCTGGGGAGGCTGTTACTCCCACAGTCTCCAGCAGAAGGTATTGTCCAACTCTGTAGGTTTTTGGTTTTGTAAGAAGACTTTTCCCCCTTTTTTAGGTCATAAAGGAATTCACAAATATTTTCTTTTAGAATTTGGACTGTTATGCTTTTTTTCTTCTTTTTTTTTAATGTGTTTAGATCTCTCTCATTTGGAGATTTTTGCTAGTGTATGATGTAAGGTTGAGATCTAATTATATCTTCTTTCCAAATGGTAACAGTATTGTCAGAGACATCACTTATTTTAAAGCCTGTTTTCCCCGATGATTCAAAATCACCTTAATCATATATTATATTAAATATCCTTACATCTGTGGCTGTATTTCTTTCATGGGGTCTTTCTGCCTAGTTTTCATCACTCTTTCACACTGCTTCTTTTGTCTTTCTTTCTTTCTAGCACTGAGGATTGAACCCAGAAACTACACCCTGGGCTACGTCCCCCGTTTTTTGTTTGTTTTTAATAGGTCTTCCTAAATTGCAGGAGCTGGGCTCAGCCTCCGAGAATGCTGGGATTACAGGCTTGAGCCACCACACCTGGCTGCACCCTGCTTAGTGAGAGCGTAAAGCAGATCTTTAATATCAGGACTAATTTCTGTCACTGATTTTCTTTAGAAATGTTCTCTTGGCTATTCATGCATTTATTTTTTCATATGACCTTTAAAATCAACTTGTCTAGCTTCAGGAAAACAACCTACTAGTATTTTCATTCATTCCATATTAAATTTTATATGAACTTTCTGGTGTTGAATTATCCCATCCAATAATGAGGTGAGTTTCCACTGTCCAAGTCCAGCGTTCTTTAAAGTTTTTTTATTTGTGCTTTGTACATTTCCTTTTTTTTTTTTTCACGAGTACATAATGTTTATATTCCTGTGTGCTTGGGTAGTTCATAATATGTGCATGACATGTCGTCCTTCCTTTTTCATCCCCTTCTCCTTTCTCTCCCTCCTCCCTCCATCTCTTGTTCTCTTTCCCATTTGAGAAAGACCTGTCTCCCTACTTCCTAGCATCTGTCTTTTGCTTTATATTTTAGGTTTCTCATATAAGAGAAACCATGCAATATTTAAGCTTGTCTGTCTGATTTAATTTATTATGGTATGAAGGTACAACCCTTTTTTATAAATGACACGTTTATCTTTCCTTTTCAGAGTAGTTCTCCATGATGTGTAAATGCCATTTTCTTTATCCATTCATCTGTTGATGGACAGATAGGCTACTTCTAAGATTTAGCTATTATGAATTGTGCTGCTGTAAACGTGGGTATTCATGCATGACTGTGATATAATCTTTAACTCTTTTGGAAAGATACCTAGAAGGGAAATGGCTGGGTTCAGTGGAATTTCTAGTTTTAGTTTGTTGTACATTTCTTTTTAAAGTTTATTACTGAGTATTTCATGTTTTTTGCAGCTATGAGTAGAATCTTTTCCCTTATGTCTTCTGGCCTCATACTGTTAAACTATATAATAGCTGTGATTTTCTTTTATTAAGTTGAATTGTAATTTTTAATGCTTTTCATGGATTTTCAAGTATCTCTCAGGTTACCTGAAAATTAGGGTCGTTTTATCTCTTCCTTTCCAATTTGCTGACGTGATTGTTTTCCTCTGTCTAATAGTATTGGCTGGTACAACCAATTCAGTAGTAAATAATGGAGAGAATAGGTATCCTTGTCTTGTTCTTCACTTTCAAGAGAATTCTTCTGGTGATTTCTCTGAGTATCCCTCGGTCTGTTCTCTTCACTGCCTTCATTCTTGTCCTTGAACAAAAATATCTGGTCACCCAGATACCCATCCACTTATTCTGCTTGTTCTCCTCTTCTGGAGAACATGGACAAGCCACATGGTGCAGCAGTTCCATCCCTAGATACATACCCAAGAGAAATGAAAATCCATATCCATACAAAAATATGTGCAGCGTGTTCACGGGAGCATCATTCAGAACGGCCAGCTCTATCCACTGATGAATGAACGCTTAGGCCAACTGCATTGTGTATACAGCGGGATATTTTTCAGCCATCGGAAGGAATGGAGTATCTACACATGGTACAGCATGGATCAGTCCTATGGTGTATGAGGAAACCAGTGGTGCACAGCAAATCGATAGCTAACCATCTCCATATTCTAGTGCTTCTTTTTCTCTGGTGAACATTGCTTGATATTACATTTGATCCAGCAGTTCCTTTCTTGGGTATATGTAGATATCTGTATTTATATATTATGCACATATATCTCTATATAGGTATCTAAATGATCTTTTCCAAGCCAGGCGTGGTGGCGCACGCCTGTAATCCCAGCACTCGGGAGGTTGAGGCAGGAGGATTGCTGTGAGTTTGAGACCAGCCTGGGCTACACAATGAGTTCCAGAGCAGTCTGAACTACATAGTGAGACCCTGTCTCAAAAAAACAAAATAAATAAATAAATGATCTTTTCTTATATAGAGATATATTTTATCTGTACACCTACCTACCTGTCTCAAGAAGCTAGATTCACTGTAACACCAAAAGGAAGTGCCTTGATTGTAGAGGCTGGCGCATGTGGCATTTGTCAGGCAGAGTGAGAGGCTGGAGATTTAGGCAAGAATTAAAGTCTGGAACCCAGAGTCTGTAGCACAGGCTGATGGGCTGGTGACTCACTTAGGGCTTCTGTCAGTCTTGGGGCAGAATCCCTTCTCTGGGAACCACCGTGTTTGCTCTTAAGGCCTTTGACTGAATGAAGACGGCTCATGTTAGAGTGTGTATTAATTTAAAACCAGCTAATCGTAAATGCTAATAACATCTTCTTCACCTACACAGCAGTATCCAGGCTAGTGTTTGGCCAGACATCCAAGCACAATAGCCTAGCCAACTGGATGCAGAATGATTATGTACATCAGTTCTCTCACCGGTGTGGGAATGCCCAGGCTGTTTTCCAAAGCAGCCACACCATTTTATATTCCACCCGCCCTGTGTAAGGGCTCTGACTTCTCCACTTTCTCACCCACACTGGTTAATGTCTGTCCTTTTGATTACAGCTATCCTAGTGTCTTATCATGGAGATTTGCTTTTCTTAAAGCTATGTCTCTGTTTTCAGGGTGATGTGATATTCCCTTTTGTTAAGGTACCATGATTTAGGTATTGTTCTGTTTATGGATAATTGAGTTGTTTCCAGATTTTTGCTTTCATAAACAGCTTTGTGCGTGTCTCCCAGCACACGCATTCAGGGTTTTCTCAAGAGAGAACGCATAGGTGTAGGAGCGGCGTCGCTGGTCTGTGAGGTATGCACTGTGAATCAGTGCTAGGGTGTTTCCAGTTGGCTCTGAGTCCAGGCTGCCACCATTAGGAAGACTTCTGTTTGGCAGTCTGCATTCACCCACCATTTGGAATTATCAAGCCCTCTCTTGCCAGTTTCATAATTTGCATTTTCCTGGAGGTTAAGCATAATTTGTTTAATAGTCAGATAACTGCTCTTTCTCAAATGTTAATCTGCGTGTGTTACCCAAATTAGGTCATTTGTCTTACTGATATGTTCAAATTCTTTTTTTTTTTTTTTTTTTTTTTTTTTTTTTTTTTTTTTTTTTGGTACCGGGGATTGAACTCAGGACCTTGTGCTTGTGAGGCAGGCAGTGGAACCACTGGGGCTTTAGCCTGTTCAAATTCTTTATATATTCTGGATATTAATCTTTTATTAGTTAATTTGTTACAGACATCTAGTGTGTATTTCCCTTGTGTTCTTTAAGTTGTTGCTTTTAATGTAATTTATCATTAACACTACAGTTTTGTGCCTATTTCTTAAGAAAGCTATGTTTAGCTACCTCATTATTGTAGTCAAGCTTATTTACTATAATTTTCCCTTTTCTTCAAATAATTTATTTCCAAATTCTACAAGGGTTATTCCTCTGTGTGTATGGTGCTTTTTAAAACTTTAAACATGTCAAAGAATGAAGAAGATAGAAAAAAATGGTAAGATTTATACCTGAGGCCTGTGTTTTATAGACAAAATACGTATTATTGGTGAAATATTCTATACCTCTTCTAGATGACAGCTAATAGTGAATTCCATGGCTTTGCCAGTAGCTTCCTCGTTGCTTCTATTACAAAGCACAGATCAGCGAGCGGGACACATAATCAGAAGACACAGAGTTCTCTGTTTTGAGCCGTGAAACAGATGCTAAAAGAGTGTCTTTTTTTTTTAAAAAAAAATCTCAATTTAGGAAGAGGACCACCTAGCCCGGGTAGAAGAGGCAATCACTCGTATGGTTGTGTGTGCAATGAAAACTTCTGAGGATCCACACGATATCCGAGCTTGGTTAAACCCCACCGAGGTATTCTGGTTTTTACTGTGGCTTATGGCCCCCCCAGAGCATTTGTTCCAACCTTAACTCAGTGTGCAGAACCATTCCAGTGTTTCCTTTCCCTCAGGTTGGGGCAACATCCCACGAAATCAACTGCCGCTACTTAAATGGAGCTGTTTCTGCCTTTTTTGATCATCACAGAACACCCAGGGCAGTAGAAATTCAAGCACTGAAAGCAAATGGGGAGAATGTGGAAAAGAAAGAATTAAATGGGTCCAGCCACATGGAGGTGGGCCAAACACATGGCCAGGACTTGAGCCTGGCAGCTGGAAAGCAGGATGTAGTGAGTCTCTTTGGCCCTGATCTGTTCCCTGTAAATCCAGGACCTGAAGAAGAACACCCTTCAGAAGGAGGTGGCATATTTGAAAAAGGTGGGAAAGAGTTGGTTGACAAAGATGGAGAATACTTTGCAAAATCCTGCTGTGCCAAGAGGCAACAAATGCTGAGTAAAAGTGAAAACGTGGTGGTGGAACAGACTGCTCCAGGTAGTGCTCCAGGCCTGTCTCAGGCATTCATTTCTACAGATGATTTGCTGGACTGCTTGGTGAATCCACAGGTAACCAGGATGGTGGCGCAACTTTTGATACAAGGGAAAAGCTTGTGATTCTCATAGAAAGTGGCTTTTTAAATAACACTTTAAAAATATTTTTGGGAAATACAGTATGACTTTAAAATAAAAGATGTGACAGCAGAAGTTCAACCTGCCTGTTTATAAGTTCTTACCTAATTAAATTTCATTGGTTGCCACCTCCTCCTGTGAATATTGCTTTCTCTCTTTGGTGCCTTTGCCTGTCCTTCCTGCCTCGCAGCCTGGGTCACATGTAAGCCCCAGGTGTTCCCAAGCAGGAAGCAGTCTCTCCATCAGCTTTCACCAGGTACTGACCTGCTGCTTGGTCTTGTAAGTCCAGCTTTCTGGGAACATACCCAGGCCACTCATCTCACATTGCCTATAGCAACTTTAGGATTACAATGAGAGCTGAATTGAGCTAGAGACTGTGTGGCTCCCAAAGCCACAGAGAAAAAAAAAATCATTATCTGTCCCTTTACCCAAAGTTTGCTGGATAGATTCCAGCCTGGATCTGAGATGATCCCATGTCTAACACCAGCAGAATTCTCACCAGTTAACTTCTGCCTTCTAAAGCAAGATACCAATCAGGAGGCTAGCAGGGGAGCTTCTGATGTGAGACCTCCTTATGGGAATCTTGGGGCACCGAGGAGTAGCAGTCGTGGGACCAAAGATGCTCCTGACCCCTGAGACAGTGACTAAATCTTAATTTAACAAAGTTGCTCCCACACTACATTTGCAAAACCGGGGGATAATTATTACCATTACTGCCCAAGTATTTAGAAATTAGGAAAGTTTACTGATGTCTGAGTAAACATGTATGACACAGATACACAACAAAGTCACCTGAAGTCTCCTTTTGAGATGAATGGAGTACTTGCCCTACCCTTCTCACCAGGGTATCAGTCCACAGAAAATGTGTGCAATCTAAGAGAGCAGGGAGGGAGCGTGCTGCTATGAGAGCATGTCCAGGGGAAAGAAAGATCTAGAAAGAGCCCTTGCGGACACATGTCACCAGCTGTCCACGAAGCAGGTCCACTGTGTATTGGTTACCACCTTGTCTTGAGTTCACTGAGACAACACCCAGCTACACAAGTTACACAAAGCACATTTATGACTTACAGATGGGCAGCAAGAACAACAGAAGCCTAGGATCCACTGTGAGCCAGGCCCACAAGGCCCCAGAAAGCTGCCCTGGACCCCCCTTGCACCCCACCCTGCAGTGTGTACCACACCTCTTGCCTCACTGATCACCCACCAAGCCTTACCAGACCCACAGTGGGCTTGTTCTGGCAGCTTGACAAGCTCGGTTTTCCCTCCAAATTTACTAAACTCCAGCTGCATTCGACCTTCCTGAAATTGCCAGTAAATATTTGTACTCTAAGGGCTCTCTTGCTCTCTCGTTTAGTTTTCAACAGCAGTGGCCACTGCTCATCATTAAGCTTCCCCTATATTTGCTCTTTAAGAGAAGTCGTTTTGACTGACATTTTTCAAGTAGTTTTCCTGAAAAAGAAGGAAAATGACATATTTGATACTCTAGATTTACCGAGTGGATCATCACTCTTCAGTGCAACACCCTCTGCTATTCAGCCTTACTCTGAGTTTGCCAAACCCCTGCAGAACAAAAGCAAATCAGAGCAAGTTATTTCCTTATTCTAATTCTTCAGCTCAGGTGCCAGGGGCTAGGAAGTCACTCCTAAGCCAGTAAAAGTCCTTGCCAATCCACTTATAAACAAACAGCTGCTTCTACAGTTTCAGGATCTGGCCCTGGCTGTCCTCACACTCCTTCCCTCGAGGTGAGGTGTAGATCCCAGGACAGGGAGGGAAGGAAAGCGCCTCTGTCCGAGGGCACCCCCTAGCGTCCGAGGGCGCCATCTGCGCTGGCTCCCACCAGAACTGGCTTCTTGGTTTACAGAAGTTGAAAAAAAGAGGCCAGAGGGAAAAAAGGAATACAGAGGTTATTTCACAGATTGTGAGATGTTCTGGAAGCAGTCCTTGGAAGCCATATTCTGTGGTGAGGGAGCAAAGGCTTGGTGTGTAGCCACCAAATCTTGCTGGCTTGGGAGGAGGGCTCCTGCCTAATGGGGTCAGGCAAAGAAACCCGAGTTCTGAGCAAGTTTCCTCAGCCCAGAAATGTACATGTAGTGCTTGCCTCATGGGAGTGTTTGTGCAAGTAAGGTAATGCATGGGAGGCACCTACTATATGACCTGGTCCAAACTAGGTCATCATAAGTGGTGTTGAATCTGAAATTTACATGAGTAAGAAAAAAAAGCTTTACTAAATTAGCAGATTAGTAATATGACTTATTTTAATTCCTTTGGTTTATTTATACACAAGGTTTTCAAAGCTTGTCAGGAGCTAGGCTGCAAAGGGAAATGTGCTTTTTTTTTGAAATTGGGTTTTTTTTTTAATACGGTTAACACTTTTAGATACATTGTCCATGTTGTATTACAATAATCTTTTTCTCTTTTTTCCTCTTGTTCTGACTTTTAGGAAATAAGCGATTTAATAACCTTACAGCTCGTTAATCATAGCACAGTAGTTTCCACAGAAGATATAGCACCCAGTGTCCCATTATTTTCACCGGACAGTGGGGAAAGCAGGTTTGGGTTTAACATTAGGAAGGACTTTCTGGCTTCCAGACAGCTCCATGAGATGCAATTCACCCAAACTGTGAGCTAAATCCCATTGTCCAGTCCATGCAGGGTGCGAAAGTGCATTACAGTCCCAGAGTCCTGCTTGCAGCTCTCCAGCCCCATGGCCTGGTCTGCTTTGTGATGAAAGAAGTTCCCATAATGGAATGGGTTCATCTGGAGCAAAAGTCATGGATGTTGAAGCGACGATTCCTACCCTGGATAGAAGTCTGACCAGGCCATTTCATTCTTTTTTTTTTTTGTACTGGGAATTGAACTCAGGTCCTTGCACTTGCGAAGCAGGCACCAGAACCACTGAGCTAAATCCCAGGCTGGGCTATTTCATTCTTAATTGTCTTATCAAATACTTACGGGCTATCCATCTCATAGGCACAGACCTCAACTCAAGGACAGAAACATGAATAAGACCCCTCCCTTGTTCAGGGGCGATGGTAAACCTACCCTTCATGCTCCACTCAGCACGATGGCATCCTGACACTCTTCCAGCCGTCAGTTTCCCCTAGCAGAAGCTAGAACTGCTGCCTGTGCCTTCTGCCTGGAAGACTGTTCTTCTGTCCTTCCTGAAAACAGAAACCTGCTCTTCCACAAATTTAACGTCCACACACTTGTGGACACACAGTTGTAACTCGTTATCTGATTTAAATTCTCAAAATGTGTTTGCTTGCAAGATAGTTCATTTCCAGCCATTATGAAAAAGAAGCTGAGGGAAGTCTGATTTTGGTGACAAAGAAGGATCTTTCGGGCTGGGGGGTGCAGCTCGATGGTGGGATATTTGCCTAGCGTGCACAAGGCCCTGGCTTTGATCTCCAGCATGTCAAAGAAAGGGGTTGGGGGAGGAAAAAAAGGATCTTCTGATCTTCGAAAAAGTTGTCGTTGGGGGCGGGGTTAAACTTGTTTTATAAGTGGCTCTGTATGATGTCTTTCAGGAAGGAAACCAAAATGTCATCTTCTAAAAGTAATGAGGTACTCTGGGTATGCTTGGTAGTCATAAAATACCACAAATAAACTCGGGTTGTGCTTATTGTCTGTGACTGTGTCGTACAGGTCAGTAGGATTTTGGGGGACTTTTGAAGGAGGCACAATTAATGAGCTGTGTCCATTTGTGTACATGCCGGTGAGTACTCGCACGTAATACATGTGCTTTTTCCCATTTGCATCTGGTTTGGAGTATATGTCATTGGCAGAATAATTGGCATTGACAGCAAAATAGGTTCCCTTTCCATATGCCACAGCTGCCAAGAGAAAAACAAAACACTTGTAAGAGTTTCAGTTTGGCGCCTTCTTTGACATGTTGGCCCAATATGTCAAGTCATGTAAAAGACGTGTTAGATTTCAACACTGAGGCATTTCATTTTTAAAAGTCAAATTTCCCACCTCACAGCCCACACAGGCCCCTTTTGGATGAAACACAGTGAGTCCTACCCTGAAACTTGGGCTACAGCCTGGCCACCAACTGTGGGAACACAATTCGCCTGAAGTTCTGGGTTCTCACAGCTGGCACCCACCTTGGGCAGCCCGACTCCCTGCTTCCTTACCGTTCTTTCCAGCGTAACTGCGGTTAAATCCGTTCCTGTTGACATAAGGCACCGAGTCAACATCGGTGCCGTGGAAGAGTAGCTTCTCGTTGGTGCCCTGGCCGTTCTTGCTATCCATGGTCTTTTTCTTTGCCTGGTAGCTATTCCAGAGATCTGGATTCTGGATCCTCTCAATCTACAAATCATCAAAGACAAACATTCTGCCAGTGCCGAGAGCACTTGGCAAAATGCAGCAAACAAGACACGATCAGTGTTTCCTAAATAAAAATTAATTCAACAGCAAACCCAGTGCCAGATAGCAGCTTTTGGCCTCCAGAAATCTTTTTAGATCCAGTGTTTTAAACATTAAAAATAGGCACTGCGACCAGTCTTGGTTTAACGTCTGACATCTTTTATGCACTGCATGTGAGCAAACAATGTCCAGGATGTTAAGTACTCACTATGTATTAGGCTGACCCAGGCCCTCCAAAGGCTCATTACGTGCGCTCCCGTTACTCCTGTCACTGCCTGCCCGGCTCTGTCATGGGCTCTTGCCACCCCAGCTTTCCTAGGACACTGGCTGAGCTAGCCTTGAACACAGGACCTTCACACTGTGCTATAACCCCAGCCTTTTTTTGTCGAGACAGGGTCTTGCTGAGTCACTGAGTTGCCCAAGCTGGACTCGATCTTGTGATCCTCTTGCCTCAGCCTCCCAGAGTGCTGAGATGACAGGTGTTCGGCACCATGTCTAGCAGCTGGCCATGTTCTAACAGTGAGAGAGGCACTGGAGCATCTAAGAAAGAAATTAGTGGAAAGATGTAACTCGGATCCACTTGGAAGAGTGTGGCATTAACCCTGCTGGGAGGGGATCATACTGTAGACCAGAGTGGCCATGCCTTTGGCTGCCTTTGAGCTGTGGCTGCTCGGGATGTGGCAGAGACTGTCTGGCTCCCAGGTCACAGGTCAGCATTTTTACTCCTCTGCTCGGCAAGTAGGGTTCCTTCCATAAAGCTGTGCTGGGGGGTGAGCAGTGGGCTGCAGTGGCCAGGGGCCTTCATGGAAAGGCGCTAACTAAAGACTCTGTGCTATCAGAATCCTTTTCTGTTCTGCAGAACTCTCAGGCCTAACACTCTTACCTGACTTCACCTGGTCTTCTCTGTTGCTGTCACTTCATTTTGACTTTCCTATTTTAAATTATGATAACTGTTTGCCCTCTAGTTCAGAGTCTCAGCATTACCCGCTAATTTTTCCATCTAATTGGATTTACAATTTTTTTTATTTTATGAAAAAATAAAATGTTATAAGCATTAAGGGAGTAACATTGTTAGACTTATCTTTTCCTCTTTTTCTTCACCTACAGCCAAATTTCCAATGTTCAAACTACATCCATTTTATTTCCTCCATGTACCTGAAGTCTTGTTTATTTAACTCAATTTTTAAAACTTTCCATTTTTTTCCCTAAAGTTTTGAAATCATTCTCGATTTCTTAGTCTTCATTCTAGATTTTACAAATGTTGTTTCTTAGACTTTTAAAATGTAATAAACACACAAAGAGAATACTTATTTCAAGGCTAGGGGTACAGCTAAGCGATGGAGCCTGGGTTTCCATCCCCAGTATGTATAACAAGTACACATCATGTTCCAATACTATTTCACACATTATTTCAATGTTTTGGGATCAAACCTAGGACCTCAAGCAGGCTAGGCAAGTACTCTACCTCTGAACTAAACCCACAGCTCTCAAATAATTTTGAACACAGTACTCTGCGTCAGTATTACCAATGGGATAAACACCAAGGTAAGAAAAAATTTGCAAATAAATTCAACCTTAAACTTTGTTTAGTAGGTTTATTATTAGAAACAGGTTTCTGGCTATGGTAGATTATGTGTATTAGACCAACGCTCTCACCAACAACTACCAGAAAAGGTAAGGGAAAAAAAAAAATGTGCAGACAAGGATCTGATAAACCAAGATGCCAGAGGGAAAGGAAATACCAAGCAAAACAATAAAGTCAGAAGATAGTGAAATAACTTCCTCCAAGTGCCTAAAGGAAACAATTGCCAGTCCAGAATGCTGTTCTCAACAAAATATCCTACAAGGTGAAATAAGGACATTTTCAGAAAAACAAAAACTGAGGAGGATTCACTACTACCAAATCTGCATGAGAAGAACAAAATCCATACAAAATCATCCTCGCTGAAGGATGGAAAAGCAGGGAGTGTTGCAGAACAGTGGGGGAAAAGGGTAAATATTTTGGTAGCTGTTAAAAGTGCAAAATTCAGGAGGGGGACAAATGTGGCTTAAAACATTCAAAGATCACTGCACCCTCTAGGAGATGATAAAGTATAATGGTTTACATATGAGTTAAATAAGTCAAGGACACACATAATTCTAGAGTAAAAAAATTAGAATACATAACCAACAATCTGATGGGGTAGAAAATACAATGATAGAAATGCCTGATCCAAAAGAGGGCAGAAAAAGAGAAAAAACAAAGAATAGGTGGGGTAAATAGAAAAAGATTAATGTGGAATATTTTAATCCAAACATATCAGTAAACATAGTAAATACAATAAACAGATTAAGCACTCTAGTTAAAAGATAAAAAGAAACAAGTCTGTGCTGCTAGTGAGAAACACATCTTAAATATTAGGGCTATAAAAAAGTTAAAAGAAAAATAATGAAAAAATATAGTGTACTAACAGTAATAAGACAGCTAGTATAGCTATTTTAAAATTACTACTAATAGTAATTTTGGTATCATAATTTTAAAACAATTTTATGTATACTGTAGGATAAGATAAGTTAATTACTATTCCTAGGAACCAAACTCTCTGTTGTACAGGTAAAGAACAAAACAAAATATATTAAGAAAATTTCTATATTACAGTTTGATTGGAAGCATGAATACGAGCTTGTGGGTTTCTCAGCTTTAACCGGGAAGCAGCAACACCTCAGTAGCAGTGAGTACAATCAGCCCACAGCTCTGGGTTTTTTACTGCTGTTCCCCTTTGCAAGGAGTCCAGGCCTTTAGGGAGATGTCTGATTGTGGCCTGGGACAGTATGAAAGACCTTGTGCCAGAAAGCAAAGAAATACTCCAGGATAATGGGGTCATCAAAAGAGATGGGAGCCAACTTGCTACTGGCTGTTTGTAGGATAATTTGTGTATCTAATAGGATAATCGCTGTAATTTAATATAATACTACATCTCTAAAAAGCAGGATGGAAGAAAACGTATTCTCTGAAAATTTACCAGATAAGAAACACAGAAAGAATGACAGCATTAGAAAATCTCCTCACAACCTCCAGTGTGATAATGGATTTAGGCAAGGATCCTCACTGGATGTTAAAATCAGTGGCAAGAGGTTGTTGGGTAGCTGCACCATCATGAACAGTGGGGCAACCTTGCCAGCAGGGTTCCTGATGGGATGTATCACCCAGGAGGTATTGCAAAAAAAAGTTTTTATTTTTATCTGAACTTAAGCCTTTAAAACTAACTCCTACTTTATTAGAAATAGACGATAGAGGGCCGGGGATTTAGCTCAGTGGTTCCACTGCCTGCCTCGCAAGCTCAAGGACCCAAGTTCGATCCCCGGTACCAAAAAAGAAAAAGAAAAGAAAAAGTAATAGAGGATAGAGAAATAAATGAAATGACACTATGATGAATGAAAGCTAGACTTTCATTTTTTAAAACTGGCTTGAATTTGTCCCAAAATGTCAAGGCACAAAAGATCCAGAATATGGGACATTCTACAATAGAACTAAGCTCTTTAAAACTCAACCTCATGAAAAATAAGTTTTAAAAATGTGAGAGGGCTAGCCTATATTAGAAGACAGGGAAAATACATAATAACCAAATATCGTGTGTTAACCCAAATTGAGAGGGGAACATAAGATTTTTTGAGCCATTGGAGAAATCTGATTTATATTCAATAATACGGATATTATTGAATTAATGTGTTTTACATGGTGTGATGGTATTTTTGTAATTTAGGAGAATATCCTTATTCTTGGTAAATACATAATAAAATAGTGTCATTATATCTGCAACTTACTTGCAAAAATTTCAGTAAAAACAAGAAAAAGATAATATGCAAAATTGTTGAATGTAAGTGGAAGGGTTATAGATGTTCAAAATCTTAATCATAAGACATAACAGTGCTGAAGGATGACAGATCCATCGTTTGGTGGGGGGGTTTCACATTACCAGGTAAAAACATTCCCTGGTGAGGTGCAGAGACAGAAGAGAAAGTAAGAGTCCAGAGCGTAAAGACCAGAGCTGGAGGTTTGAAGGAAAAACAAATGCCAGTGATATGAAAGGGAAATCGAATAAAAGTATGAAAGTAAACTGCCACAGAAGCCCAGGAAGAAGAAAATTCTAAAGGGCAATATTAGTAACATTTAAAGTGGAAGTGCGAAAATAAATGAGATAAACAAGGAAAGAGCCATTGAATTCATCAAGGTAATACACCCTCGGTCTGCAAACAGACAGCAGCAGAAAGGAATCCTGATTAGGAGCCTCTGTGTGTCTCTTTGTTGTGCTTATTAGCTATCAAATGCAACTTTGAACTTGTGGCTCTGAGTTTTTATTAGCTTGCTTCGCCAAGTACATACGGCATATCTTTATTATTCTAACATCACACTGCCGTCTAAGGTATTGCACAACTGACACACATAATCTGTCTCAGTAGTTATCGTGATGTTATAGAATCTAGAATCCACATTCTGTCCTCCGTAAACATTCTAATTCTGCATAGAAAAAAAGTGGTAGGAAGAGTCTGAAAGATACTTACCAGGGACCACAATATCACTTATTTCCACTGGCAAGAAACTCCACGTCAGCAGAAGGCTTACCTTCTCAATGACAAACTGTGAGCAGGTCTGATTAAACTTCCCTGCCACGGTGTTGAATTCCACGTCGCCAGGCTGCAGCTGGACCACACAGAGGTTCTGCTGCTTCATATCACTCCAGTACCCAGGAAGGTCAACTGCAAAGCAGATATGTGAGGACCCCCGTATGGTCCCAGTATGCTCTGAAAAACGGAGTATCCTCTGCGTTCTTGTGTTACAATCTCCTAATTCTCTGAGGTCAAGAAGTTCCTTATCTTTTTAGGAGAATTTGTTTTGTGATTTGTTTTGTTTTGTATTTGGTGTCAGGGATCGAACTCGGGCCCTTGTGCTTGCAAGGCAGGCGGTAGAACTACTGAGCTAAATCCCCGGCCCCTAGGAGAATGTTTTGCAAAGAGCGGACTGCAGGCCACCCATATCAGAACCAGCTCAAATGTTGGTTTCAAAAAGAAGAGGGGCTGGTGGCGTAGCTTGGTGGTGGAATGCTTGCCTAACTTACGCAAGGCCCTGGGTTAAAGGCCCAGAACCAAAAAAGAAAAAGAAGTCGCAGATATATTGAATCAGTCTCTGAGGGGTGGAGCCTGTGCACCTACATCTTAAATCTTGATGCTACCAGGATACTGGTAGGTACTGGTTCAGTACACCCCATCTGGATTTCCTGTTTAGCCTTCACTTTCATAATGCAACGAAAGATCACTTCCATGCCATGCTGCGAATAGTAGCTATTGTTTTGCTTCGGCATGGATTTCTGCCAGAATGCTCCACCATCACCACCTCTTCACTTTTTCTGAGATGTGGTTGGGTGGTAAGTTTTAGTATGTGACACACTGAAGTGGCAGCTCTATCTCCTACTCTGTTAAGCAGAATACTATAGGTGACTTGTTGTTTCCCAGGTGTGCGCAAAACCTGAGTTTTATGTGCTGCTTTCACAAGAGATGAATATAGTGTATTGGAAACCAGGTCGCTATTTTCTAGTGGGGCACTAACGTGGTTTGCAGGCAGGAAGGGCTGTCTACACAAGACAAGCTTTCCTTCTTGGGGAGCAGATGCAACCAGGGAATCTGAGGCTGCTCCCGGATGTGTACGCCAAGGAGCCTGCTCCCAGCAGAGTGACTTCTGGGAGGAAAATGAGGATCCTCCCTGGGTCATCAGTCACACACACAGAGAGCCCATTGGTCACAGCCTGTCCTCTCCATTTTGTCCCTTTGCCCTTTTGTTCTAAAAATCCTTGGGCCATTTTTCTTTTAAGCCTGTTGTTTTCCCTCCTCTGGCTGAAGAAGCCATTGCCTCCCTAGCAGAACTGGCTCTGGAGAGTATAAACCATAGAGGTGGGAACAAATGCAAGTCTTGGGCACTGTAGTCAGGATCCTTGTGCTGTTGAGTACATCCATGCCATGTTTTCCTGACCACAATGTAGGCTTTTTTGAACTCAGAGACCAAGTTTTCTAGTGTATTCCATTAAGGTTCCTTGAGCTTCATCTCCTTGAAATTTTGATGTATGTACAAAAATTAAGTCCAAAGCAGATGTGAAATAACGGATGACAAGCATGAAAATTTAAACTCACCTTCGGATTTTGTGAAGCGCTGAATAATTACACTGTGTCCATCTGGACTGCTGGCAGTGCTGTCCTTCAAGTTCACTGTGTATGACTGATTGTTAATTTTGACAACAGTACTCTTGTTCTTTGCTTTCCTTGCATCTTCCAATTGCAGATTGGTTATTTTGTCAAAACGATGAAAAGTGTTATCCTCACCATATCGCCATTCTATAAATTCACTAATACAATCTGCCCTGTTTTCTTCTTCTTTGGCTGATCTCACCTTCTTCATCATTTCTTCAATTTTATCTCTAGCCTCCATCACATCTCTGGTAATTCCCAAAACCTCAATGAAAGGTCTCTTCTGGTCTAGTGAAATGGTAATATTTAACTTCTTCTGCAGCTCATTCAGTTCCTGATACTCCTTTTCATCAAAATCTTTGATACACTCGTCTGTATTGGTGTAAGAATACTGCTCCTTTGCAATCAGGGCCTCTAACCAGCGGACAGCTTGGTCCACACAGTTTCTGTTTTCACCACACAACTGGAAGACCACCAGTTCTGTTTTCTTTTCCAAAACCAAGGCCTTCTTTTTTGGGTGAGGTGGTTTTGAAAAGCCAAAAAAGGCTAAAGAGAAAAAAAAGGTAGATTAGCTATTCCTCATGTAAACCCAATATTAGGAACATGCATTTCATAAAAATCAAGAACTCACAGGCAAATTTAGATATCAGCGATGGTTGGTGAGAAGCCTGCAATCCTTCTCTTTTTTTCATGCTGGCATAAAATACATCCAGTACTTTGCTCTGAAAGATAACAACTTTAACTTTTTTCACATATTGAACTGACTCTTTCTGGATAAAGTCTTCAATGGCATCAAGCATAGCTTCAGCAACCTTATTTTGGTCTTGTCCAGCACTTCCTGGAAAAGCAAATAATAAAACTGACTGGAGAAAAAAAAAACCCAATTGGAAAATGCAAAAAAACAAATTGGGAATGCCAGTTCTTACAAAATAAATGCCAGTGCCCCAACTCTTTAATCAGTGTACAATTTTCTAACAATATAGGTAAAAGTGGATACTTTTGAAGTCCTAGATGCAGTGGAGAGTTTTTGTTCCAGGATGTCAGGAAGCCAACTGGCCAGCAAGGAATAAGCAATCCTGAACCCCAACTTCTGGTCTCCGACTTTGTTTATCTGTCAGTTGATTCCAAATCACTGTGCTCCTTCCCTTCAGTTACAGGATGTACCAACTTGTCTTTTTAGTTCACTAGTGTTCTCAAAAAAAGTCATAAAAGACAAAAGATACTAATATTTGTTGACACAGCTCCCAAGACAGAAAAATATGATTTTCCTTAAGTCATTGCTTGATTATATGTATCTATATTCTCCCACGTGTATCTGGGGACTATATTTAAACAAAAGTAATTTTGTAAGACATGCAAAGTTGTAAGCTATTTGTTATAATCTCTAATTCTTTGGATACAAGTTATCCTAAGTCTCCAGAAAATCTTTACTCCAAGAATCCTTGAGATTCTAGCTGACCAGCAGGGCTCAAGGTTGCCACTGAGCAGACATACCCATGCTTCCGGCACACTCCATCCTGTTTCTCAAGCTACTAACGCCATTGTTTTGGCAAGCTCATGAAAAATATCTTTCTGGCCAAGGAAGTGGTTGCACATGAATGGCAGTTGGCGCAGTCACGTGACAGGTGATGTAAAAGCTTCCCGGCCATGCTGGTGTGATAGATTAAAAGCCTATTCAGATTATTCCTGTCGATGGTGCCCACTACTATTGCAGAAAGCGAGAGCAGACCTCTTTGACTTGGCTATGTACACAACTGTGGGAATGTAGCAAACCCTATACAGAATTAACAGAGAGAGTTTTTTCAGATTTTTTTTTTAAATCCAATGAAGAGAGAACGAGGGGAACCCTCATTTACAAATCTGTGATTTTTCCCATGGTATGTGGAAGGCTTTAATGGAAGTATTCAGATCATTTGTATATTCTCAATAAACGTCTGCCACGTCCCAGCATCCCAGGCCACTCAGCCAGGACACAGTGACAGGAAGGAGGAATGGGGGTTCAATAGGTGAAGTATGGAAAAGTGAGGGGAGGGCTTTGCCAGAGAGAACCGCGTCACAGGAGCAGAGGCAGTTCAGGCTGTCACAGACAGGGGAGCAACTGGTTTTTGAGAAAGAGGGCACTGATTGCTTCTTAGCCTTTTGTCTAAGATCAAGTGGAGAAAGATTAATCTGCAGGGGTTGGAGCAGGCAGAAAAGTAGAGAATACAGATCTAGGCAGGAAGCTAGCATAAAAGCTTAGACAGAAGACAAGTGCTGAACAGAGAGGAGGCTGGAGTGGGGAGTCCGGTGCGGGAAGAGAGTGGACATCTAGGAAGTAAAGTCAGGAGGACCTAGTGACAAAATGAGTTAGTCCTTGACCCTGCCTTCCCTTCTTTTGCCACCCACAAGACTTCATGATCGCATGAGCCACACTTTACTGCAATTATTTGTCTACATGCCTGACTTTGCTACTAGGCTTGATGTTTCTTGTGGCCTGCACCTTTTCCTTAGTTGTCTATTTCTTTTGCCCAACTGTAAAAATATTGAGCCTCATACTGAGGTAATTAATTAATGAGCTAAGGAATGTGAGGGTAATAAAGAGGGCAGAGTCAAGGATTCCAGGGGGAAAGTGATGTTTTTCATATGACTGGGGACAGAAGAAGGATGGGGGGATAGTGAGTGGGAGTTTGGAGTCTGCCCTGAGCTTGACCACCCATTCCCTACGCCCTGTGTGGTGTCTGTATGGGACAAGGATGCTTCCTTTACTGCCACAGGCTGCCCTGCTCATAGTCCCTAATTCAACCCGAAAACCCCACCTGTGGATTTAAAGGCCAGCTCAGATAACTAAGAGAACAAGCAAGGAGAACCTGCTAGCCCTGACTTTACTTGTGCAGAGCAGCAAACCAGTGGGAGAGACAACAGGTAGCAACCCAGAAATACTCAAAGATGTATATAAAAATGAAAGACGGACTGGGGGATGTAGCTCAGTGACAGAGCACTTGCCTAGAAATGAAAGCTGCTTCCTCTCTGTGTTTTGCATTTTGATTCCACCCAAGGACTACCTTGGAAAGACCTGTACCACCCAAGGATGCTGTCTCCTAGACTAAAAGCAATTTAAGACTAGCTTTCACAGAGAAAAGAAACAACAACAAACAGATGGAAACAGAGACCCAGTGTCCATTAAAGACAGATAAGCAGATAGCCTGAAACATTGACAAAGGAAGAAAATGATGGCTCACGGCTAGGAACGGATAATACCATAAGGGGAATAAAAACATGAAACATCATTAAGTATACTTTAGAAACAGAGAAGTTGTAAAGTAGATGTACAATTCCATCTAGGAACATTCTGAGGAATAGGGTAGATTAAAGAAGGTGAAAAGGATTAGAAGGCCCGAAGAGTGACAAGGATATCTCAATTTATTGCCTCTGAACTTCTGGAGAACCTGGCAGGCCAGGCCACAACCCAACAACAGCTCCAATGCTGACTGTACTCTCGTCCTGCTGAGCCCCTAAGGGAGACCAGGCAGAAGTTCCTTGTCGATGTGCAGAGCCTCAAGGGTACCCGCTAGCTACTGATACACCAGAACAGTACACTAACATATGAAGAATCGCGTGATCATCGCACAGTTGGAGGAAAACAACAACTCAAAAGCAGCAAGCAGGATGAAGGAAGACGACAAGAGCGCAGAGTTTCTGACCTGCTGGGTCTGAGTGACTAAGGGGCCCCTACAGAGTCCTGAAAGCCACCAGACACGGGTGATGCTGAGTTGAGGGCTGCAAGTGTTCACCTGGCAGCCAGGAAGAGGTGCGCTGATGCTCTTCAGTGGGAAGGACAGAGGAGGAGGCAAAGGTGTGGGAGCCTGGCTGAACCAGAGCGACTCCATCTTGATCAGCAAACAACCTAGAGACTGTCGCTCCCCCCCCATCCCTTACAGGATAACTAATGATTAATTGTGAATTGTTAGGTGGCTGTTTTGAAGTAGCTAGGAAACTAGGTAGAAACTGTAGTGAACACAGAGGCCCAAGGCAGGTCACGCCACTCCTTGCATGCCTGTAGTCTGAATGTTCTGAACTTTATGATGATCTAGGTTGCAAATGGAACAATGGATAATCACTCTGCTGATCATTAGTACATGACGACCACTAGCTCAGATCAACTGACTCTTTGCCTTTGTCCTTTTCCTGTAAGTTTTAAGTGTAAACTCCCCTTTTCAGCCCTATATAAAATGGCCTCTGTTTCTTAGCTGGCCGCCTCTCTGAGCTACTTGGCTTGGGGAGTGCCGTCTGGCCAGACTAATAAAGGTCTATTAGCCAACTTGCCTGGTGTGTTCCTTCCTGGGTGACTCTCGCTATCGGACAAGCTCCTGGAGCCTCGCTGAGCTGCTGAGCCCAGCATCGTGAAGGCCTCTTGGCTGTTCACGCTCCAGGAGTAAAAGTGAGACACGAGTCTTACAAAGGGTCAAATGATGGAGGCAGCACAGAGAAGAGAAAGGAGAGAGGAACAAGTGCAAGAGTATTAGGGAAGCCTTCCTCACATCTCCCTTCCTGCTGTTCCTTCTCTTGCTTTCCCCTCACTCCCCCACCAACAGTACCCCAACTCACTTGATTCATTTGTTGTTGTTGTTGTTGTTGTTGTTTTTGTTTTGAGATGAAGTCTTGCTCTGTGGCCCAGAACACCTATGCTCAAGCTGTCCTCCTGCCTCAGCCTCCCCAGTAGGTGGAACCATAGATGCTCACCACTACACCCTGCTCATTTTTTTCTCCTTGTATTTCACCCACCCACAGGTTTGCTTATTTCTTCAGGGGCTGCCTTAGGGTGAAAAAGCTGTCCACTCTTAGATAAACCATCACAGGGAACCTCACTCAGATCCAGCTTATCCCAACCACATTAATACTCAGCACCAAACCCATGGGAAAGTGGACACCTTGGCACTGGTCTGGGCAGCCAGAGGCTACACACCTGTCCCAATGGCCGGAAGGCAAATGGATGAGTAACTCCGTTTCTCAGTTTCTTGCAGAACACAAGAAACTGATCTCTTGACATCATTTCCACCAACAACATGAATAATGTTCTTGCACATCAGTGATCCACCTTTAGTAATTATATACTCATTTTTTCCCTGTTGACCTGGAAAACACAGGCAAAAAGATACAACATTAGATGTTTCACCTACTCTTTGTTTAGAAAGCAAAATGTCTGATTTGGCAAGGAAGCATTTTGTAAATAAGAAAATTCCGACATACTACCTTTCGTGAAATCGTATGGATTAATTTATCTTTTTAATTTTGTGAGATTACTTTCCACTTTTAATTCTCTATAATTAGAATTTTTTCATAAAATGTGTGGCTATAAAATTGATGTGTTGCCTTTCCAACCCCAAGACTGTTCTCAGTCTCTTCACAACCTCTCCTATTCAGTCTTGCATTCATCATTTAAGACCAAAGCAGCACTGGGCCTTACCTAGGAGAGCACATTCCTGTTCCACTTCTTGTCCTGCATTTTCTAAAATTGCTTTGGAGACTCCTGATGAGAAAATGAAGATGATAACAAACATGACTTTAGGAAAGTTGCTACAGTGCACTTGGGACAAAGAGACTACCCCATTCTCCAGATCCACCCCCATCACCAGAGCAGTTCTACAACCAGGGTATTGCTAATGATAAAAAAGCAACATTCATAAAGTAACCGTTGGCAATTATAAGAAACACTATACAAATAATGTTAAAATTATTGATTACTCTTGACAAATCAATTTTACCCAAACCAGTCCGGCTACAGAAACTCTCCTTGTAGGGTCTACTATATTAATTATTAACTAGTCAAAATCATACAAGTGAAGCACCTGCTTTAAGATTAAACCTGTTTGATGTTGAATTTACGATCACATCTGCAGCTTCTTTGGTGATATCCCCAGAGGCCACCTGGAAGATGATGGGGCCAATCTTTATTTCATGCATTCCTAAATTAGGGCTCAAAACCGTGCCATATAACTCTACAAAGAAAACAATGGAGTCAGTCACCAAGTTAGCAAAAGTCAGCACCCTCCCTTCTCAGCTCTGCTCTCTAACTTGGACCCAGAGCACCAGGGATGGTCTATTTCCAGGAAAGGATTAGAAAATATAGTACATATCAAACATAGACTCTGTGCTGGCTGAGATGAAGACAGCCTTCTAGAGTCTGACTCTCCCACAATTATAAACAAAAACAAGCCTAATACAAAATACCACCACTTGGGAACTCTGTAAACAGCATCAGGTAGATTAGGGGAAGGAAAAACAGAATGCAGCAAATCACCAAAATTATACACCATGACCAAGCAGGATTCACCCCAGGGATGCAGGGATGGTTCAATATATACAAATCAAAAATTGTAATATATCACATTAACAGAACCAAGGACAATGATCAGGGCCAGGGATTTAGCTTAGTAGTACCTCGCCTGCCTCACAATTGCAAGGTCCTGAGTTCAACCCCTGGTACCCAAAAATAAGAAAAAAAAGAAACATGATCACCTCACTAGATGTATAAAAAGCATCTGACAAAATCAAACACCACCCATTCATGATAAAAACCCTAAAAATAATTAGAATAGAAGGTCTTTATCTTAATTTGATAAAACCCATCTATGTCAACTCAACAGCCAACATTATACTAAAAGATCAAAACCTGAAAGGTTTCACTCTAAAATCAAAAACAAGACCAGGATGCCCACTATCACTATGATTGTTGAATATAGTTCTGGAAACATTAGCCAGAGCAGTAAGACAAGGGAAAGAAATGAGGAATATGGATAGGAAAGGAAGAAGTCAAATGATCATTATTTGTTTAAGACATGATACTCTACACAGAAGACCTCAAAGACTCCACCAAAAGACTTCAAAAATCAATAACCAAATTTGGCAGCAGGACACAAAATCAACACTCAAAAATCAATAGCATTCCTGTACACTAATAACAAATGCACTGAGATATAAATTAGGGAAACAACACCTTTCACAACATCATGAAAAATGAAACACTTAGAAATCAATTTAATGAAGGAGGTGAAAGACCTGTACATTGAACGCTACAGTACTCTGAAAAAGGAAATTGAAGAGGATATAAAAAATGGAAAGATATCCCATTCGTGGATAGCCAGAACCAACACAGTGAAAATGGCAATATTTCCAAAACTGCTATACATATTTAGTGTAGTCCCAATCAAAATACCAATAGCATACCTCAAAGAACTAGAGAAAACAATCCTAAAATTCATATGGCATCATAAGAGATATACAATAACAAAAGCAATTCTGGGTAACAAGGACAAGGCAGGGGACATCACAATCCCCAATTTGAAGTTATACTACAAAGCTACCATGACAAAAAGAGTATGGTACTGGCAAAACAATAGACCTGAGGATCAGTGAAACAGAATAGAAGATGCAGAAACTCCAGACATACTCGGCTATCTTATTTTTGAAAAAGAAGCCAAACACCTTCACTGGAAGAAAAATAGCCTCTTTAATAAATGGTGCAGGGAAAACTGACTTTCCACATGCTAAAGATTGAACCAAGGCGAGTGGTGGTGAAACCGAGGCACATGTACCACAGCAGGCATGCAGAGCCTTCTGTCGGCACAGGCACATGAGCCAAGTTGCCATGGTGTTTTTTCTTTTCTTTGGTACCGGGGATCAAACTCAGGTCCTTGCGCTTGCAAGGCAGGCCACGGAACAGCTGAGCTAAATCCTTGGCTCATCCATGGTATTTTTTCTAAACTAAAACCTCAGTATTCAGGTTTAATTGGAGTGTTGGCACTTTGTGATAAATAAGTGGTTTTGAGTTCCATTTGGACACTCAGTCTCTAAAAGGTTCACCATCACTGGCTTGGACTCATCGCTTTCACCATGCACTAAACTAAAATCAAAATGGATCAAAGATCTAAATATTAAAACAAAACCACTAAATCTCTTGGAAGATGGAATAAGTAAAACTCTCAAAGACATAGGTGTAGCAAAGACTTTATGAACAAAAACCCTGATCACACAGAAGAAATTACAAAGAATTGACACCTAGGGCTGGGGATTTAGCTCAGCGGTTAGGTGGCCTGCCTTGCAAGCGCAAGGACCCAAATTCAATCCCCGGTTAAAAAAAAAAAAAAAAAAAAAAGAATCAACACCTGAGATCACATTAAATTAAAAAGCTTTTGCACAGCAACAGAAACCACCAACAGAGTGAAGAGATAACCCACAGAATGGGAAAAAATTTTACCAGCTACTCTTCAGACAAAGGACTAATATCTAGAATATATAAAAAACTAAAAAAAAAAGCTATTCCCCCAATTTAAAAATCCAATTAAAAAATAGGCATCTGACTACATTTCTCAGATAAAGAAGTACAAATAGCAAATAAGTACATGAAAAATGTTAAACATCACTGGTCATTTGAAAAATGCAAATTAAAACAACATTGAGATTACATCTCACTCCAGAGAGCCTGGCTATCTTTAAGAAATCAACCAATAACAAACGTTGGCGAGGTTGTGGGGGGAAAAGGAACCCTTCTCCATTGTTGGTGGGAGCGTAAATTGGAAATCAGTAAGGAAACTCCTCAAAAAACTAAAACTGGAGGTTCATTTTACCCAGGTGTTCCCCTCCTTGGTATCTTCCCAAAAGAGTTAAAAGCATCATACCACAGTGATATACACACACCCATGTTTATAGCAGCACAATTTTGAAGGGCTAAATCTGGAGACGGCCTACATGCCCATCTACAGATGAATGGATAAAGAAAATGTGGTGTTTATGTACAATGGGGTACTGCTCTGCCATAAAGAGGGATAAACTTGAGTCATTTTTAAGTAAATGGATGCAACTTGAGACCACAATTTTGAGTGAAGTAAATCAGAGGCACAAATTTAAATGTTGCATTTTTTCTTATGTGAGAAGGCCAAAAGGTAAATCAGAAGCAAAATGAGGATAGATATTGGGAAGTAGTAAGAACATGTTCAAATGGAAAGGGAAAAAAGGGAGGAGAGTGAGAGAAGGGAAGGAAAGGAAAAGGGATTTAAAAAAAAAGACTGAAGGGAAAATGGAAGCAAAGCTTTTATAGATGGGGAGAGGAAGAAGAGTTAAAGGAAGAGGAGGGGAAATGGGAAAAAAGAATAATTAAGATATATTATGTACGAGCACAAATTCCCTATGATGTATGTGATCATTATGTAGGGCAAACACGCAAAACAGAATCATTTTTTATAAAGATACAACAGAATCAAAATTTTATAAGTTTTAAATGCAGTATCTGAATTTAAAAATTCACTGCTTGGGTTCAATAGCATAATGAGCAAATAAAAGACTTAGTTAACTTGAAGGAAAATCAATATAAACTTTCCAGCTGAAGAAAAAAGAAAAAGCATTGATAACAGGGAGAACAGCTCCTTAGAGACCCAAGGGACACTGTGAAAAGCTTCTTTGTCCGTATGATTGGACTATCAAAATGAAACAGAAGGGTATGGGGCAAAAAAAAAAAAAAAAAAAAAAATTGAGTAAGTCATAATTTTAAAATCCCCCAATTTAATAAAAAGATGTACATTTGTAGATTTGAGAATCCTCAGTAAAGCTGGGCAATGTGGTACGTGCTTGTAATACCAGAACTCTGGGAGGTGGCGGAGGCAGGAGGATCAAAAGTTCAAGGCCAGCCTGGGCAACATAGCAAAACTTGTATCTTGGAAACAAAACTCCAGAGACCTCCCAAAAGGAAGCTCAAAAAAACTTCAACAAACTAGACCGAGAAGCGTTTGGTTGGTGTTATCCCTCAATGTGTCTATTTTGGAAAATCCATATTATGATTCTTTGAAAGTAGTGGTCTTGCCACTATTTAAAAACCCACTGTGATTATATAACTTGGCCCACCTACTCTTTTACCCTAGGCCATATAACTTTGCTAAGGTGTATGGAACATAATTTAGTGCATTATTTATCACTCAATATTTTTCAGAAACATCATCACTATCATCTTTTACCTGCCAATGAACACTTAGCAACTATAAATCATTTGTGAATTTAAAAGCTTTAGCAAACCTTGCTTATCTTCAGCCTTGGGAACTTTATCACTAAACTTTCCATTAATCCTTTTGGCAAATTCAACTGAAAAGGCCTGAAAACAAACACAGTTTTCACAATTACACTCTTCACTTAATGAATGAATAGACTCATCAGGGCTTTTGAGACTATATACATAATTTAGAAAACAAAAACAACTGAATTATATGTTATATAATCCTACTTTTAAAAGTTAAAGTATAGTTGTGGCCCTGTCAATGGGAAAGTTTCAGAGAGAGGCAGGCAGTGGAACCACTGAGCTAAATCCCTGGCCCTACAAGTGTATTTTTACAGTATGTATTAAATTTTCTATGTTCACGAGAAAGGGAAAGCTTTACACTGAAAGAGTCTTGAGAAACATCCTGCCAGGCATGATGGCTCACACCTGTAACCCCAGAATTTGGGAGGCTGAGGCAAGAGGGCTGCCTTGAGTTCTAGACCAGCCTAGGCTACATAGTGAGTTTAAGATCTGCTGGGATTACACAGCAATACCCTGTCTCAAAAAACAAAACAGAACAGGGCCTGGGATTTAGCTCGGTGGCACTGTGCCTGCAAGCACAAAGTCCTGAGTTCGATCCCCCCCACACCAAATAACAATAATAATAATAATAATAATAATAATAGGAAGGGAAGTGGGGAGAGATGAAACATACTGGCCTGTTATGGTTTGTATCGAGCTATCCCCCCAAAGCCTCATGTGGTCATAGGCTTTTTCAGAGATGGCTGGATCAGTATGTGAAGCAGGAACTGATTCACATGCAAGTTTAGGCTCAAGGGCACTAGGATTAAGCGTATGAGTGCTGCCCGCCCTAAGCCTGAATAAGATAAAGCGGGCAGGGAGATGCTGTTCAATTCCCTTGTTGCTTTTGCTACCTTGTTGTGCATGCCACGTTGTTTCTCCTCTGCCGTGTGCCACTCTACCTTGGAACCAGCCAACTATGGACTAAAACCACCACAAACTTTCCATCTTAAACTCTGTGTGTGTGCTATTTTATCTCAGCAATGAGAAAAGTAACACACACACAGCCACAGGTTGATAATGGACTGAATTTAAAAGACAGAATGGAGTTCATTAGACTATTTTATCTACTTTTGTGTGTGTTTTAAATCTGCTGGAACAAGAAGTTAAGTTTTTTCCATATCCATAATCTTCCATGAGACTTAACATGCTACAGCTAGTCAACACTATTTTCTTATTTTCCTGTCTGAAGAATACATGAAAACAAAAAACTCCCATTCCATCGACCAAGAAGATATTTGACAACACCAGGTTCCAAACCAAGGTTACCAGAATTACCAGAAACGAGCATAGACTTTACCTGAATATTTTCACGATCACTTGGGTGCATCAGAAGGTGAACCTCTTGCAGGGTTTTCAGTGGCTTTTTGCTACTAAATTCGAGCACTGTTGAAAGGAGTAATTCAGCAAGTATGGTTTTAGGAAATCCTAAATTTCCTGTTCCTATTGCTGGAAATGCAATTGATTGTAAAGACAGTCTCTCAGTGATCTCCAAACAGTCTCTGATTATGTCTTCCATGATCTGAAAAGCATAAAGCACATCCTTATACATCCACTCTAGAAATGAGAGTCAGAACCAAAATTTAGAAGAATTTAGCAACTTTGACTATAATCGCTGCTACTCATTTTACTTCCTACAGAGTTTAGAAGTAAACAGAAAAAGAAAGAAAAATGCAGGAAGAGAAGAAAAAGAGAACAGGAGAGATATTTAAAATGATTCAAATTCACTCAACCCCTCTACCATGAAGGAAACAAGAAAGCAACAACTGCTCTGTTCCTCCATTCTCCTCCAGCCTCAGGCCCTCAAGTCATTTTCCTCACTGATGTTCACAGTCTTCAATAATCCTTCCCTGTCCCCCAATACCGAATGAGCACAGCAATCCATTCGTATTATTAACTAGTTCTCCAAAGTCAGCTAAGCTCAAAGAAATGGCTCTAATAATAGAACCTGCCAAAATCTGGCAGAAGAGAAATAGGCCCTAAACTGTAGTAAATGCACAGAAGAGTCCAAAGGGCCACCCGTGCCCGGGAGAATTAAAACTGGCCCCACCTCTCGTGCAGATGTGTTGTTTGTCCACGATGGAGTCACCACGTGAAGCACACGGCGGCACTGCAGATTGCAACCACTGGTTTGGAGAATCGTTCCCACGCTGGCAGTTACCCCTTGTCCAGCTGTGTATAACTCCTTCTGGATCTCTGGCCCAGCTTTTTCCAAGAGGGCCTGAGAAAGGGGCCCTCGGTAGAGTCCAAGATCCGAAGGAATGGAGTTGACAACAACATGAGTCTTAGGAACAAAATCAAAGATCCGTTTCAACTTCTGGAACAAGGCATTCGGCGATGATTAACTACAGGTGAGCGGCCGGGCTTGGTGTAAGGAGGGGGCCATCAAAATGATTAGTTTTGGAGACTGAAGTACTAACCCAGGACAGTGTTATTAAATACTGATTTGAGAAACATTCCAGGACCAAGGAGAGCTGCCCCAAAGTACACATTAAGTGGTGCAGGGTGGCCGAAGGAGTCCAGAGGAAAGCCCCGCGTGGCTGGTGAAGACGCACATGAGACGTGGGGCCTGAGAAACGGGAGACAGCCACCGGGAGCGGCACGGACATACCCACAGTTGGCCGTGAGCCGTGAGCAGATTAGTTTGACCTGATCGACAGCTTCTGCGGCAAAATGGTGCCAACCGGGCCAGCCGTGTTACGGCAGAGTGGCGTTTCAGTCAGCAGCCGTGGGGGCTTTTGCAGATTAATCAGGCTGTGTTAGAGAACCCAGCAGAAGAGAAGATACGTGATGGTCCCCCACGAATCACCGAGAGCAACGCACTGCCACTACCAACACCGACATTACCAACTTCCATTCATGCTCAGGGTCAGGGGGGCAGGAACGGAACCCGTTCCCATCCCTGACTCTTGTTTAGAAGAGCCTTTCATTTGTTTGGCTTGTAAACATAATAAACAAAATCATTTTAATATTTCAAATTAGTACAATGGTTAAGAACCAGAACAAAGTCCAGTCCTACCAATTGCTAGCTATGGGACTTGGGCAAACTACCTAAAGCCTCCAAACCTTATGAGTGAATGAAAACAATAATCCTAGAATCTACTTCATGGCATCAAATGAGAAAAATGCATGGCAAGCACTCAGCACTGAGCCTGGCACAAAGTAATACTCTATGTTAGCTGTGACTCATCATTATTATTTAAGCTTATCGTAAGTCACAGTCTAATTAGTCTTCTAGTTCACTATGTTAAACTAAGAGGGAAAAATATTTTAAAGAAATTAACACCTTGAGCTTGGTGTGGTGGCACACACCTATAATCCCAGCACTAGGGAGGTTGAGGCAAGAGGATCTCTGTGAGTTCAAGACTCAGGTCAGTCTCAACTACACAGTGAGACCCTGTCTCAAAAAAAAAAATTAACACCTTGTACAAAAGAGTAGAAAAACACTTGGCCTGTAAGTAGGATAAAATATTTGCAAATCAGATACCTCATAAAAAACTGGTAGCCAAAATATACACAGAACTCAGTAACAGAGATATTCCCGATTTAAAGGCAGACAAAGGATCTAAATAGACATTTCTTCAAAGAAAATACACAAACATCCAAAAAGAACATGAAAGGATGTTCAAAAGCACACGAAAGGATGTTCAAACGCACATGAAAGGATGTTCAACAGCATTAGTTTTTAGGGAAATGTAAATCAAACCATGGTAAGATACAACTTCACACTCACTGGGATAGCTATCATTTTTTTAAAAAGTTATATAATAGGGCCGGAGATTTAGCTCAGTGGTTCTGCTGTCTGCCTCGAAAGCACAAGGACCTGAGTTCCATCTCTGGTACCAAAAACAAACAAACAAATAAATATAAATAAATAAAAAGTATATAATAGTAATTGTTGGAAAAGATATGGAGAAACTGAAACTCTCAACTCTGTTGACAGGAACATAAAATGGTAAGTTCACCATGGCAAACAGCATCACAGTTGCTTAAAGTCATGGAGTTACCATGTGACCAAAGGCATACATTGAAAAGAACTGAAAACAGGCATTCATACAGAACTTTGTAAACATGTTCAGAGCAACATCACTCATAAAAGTCAAGCAGCAGAGACAAGCCAAACATTTACTGAGTGATACATGAATAAACAATGTATATCCATACAGTGAGCTCAGCTATGAAAAGGAGCAAAGCACGGATACAGTTACAGCAGGAATGAGCCCTGCAAATTTGTTACTCTGTGAAAGAAGGTATAGAAGACCACGAATTGTATGATTCCATTTACAAGAAATTTCCAGAAGAGATGAACCTATACAAAACCGGAAGGTAGATGAGTGGTTGCCTTGGGTTTGGGAGAGGGAGTAGGTGGGTAGATGGAATGGGCAGGGACTGAGAATGGGTGTAAGTTGAACTTCCGGGGAGACAAAGGGTTCCGGATTTAGTCTGTGGTGGCGGCGGCACTGTACACTTTAAATGGATATGTTATGTGAGTTATATCTTAAGAAAGCTCTGTGACCACAAAAAGGAGGGTGGCTGATCATGACTGCTGAACAATTTTCAGTTTTTCTCCAAGTGATTATACTGTAGGAATATGCTGAAACAGTAACAGTATTCAGATTAAAATAGTTTCAGTGTATCACCTTCAGCGCGGCACAGAGGCACACACTTGTAATCCCAGCGTTGGAGATGCTGAAGCAGGACTGCCCAAGTTCAAGGCCAGTCTGGACTATACAGTGAGCTACACAGGGAGACCCTGTGTCACCTTCGACCTTATTACATTTTTCACTGGGATGGATGCTGAGAGAAACTTTGTCTTGTAAAGCAATTTAACAAGTCATTTGACAAGTTTATTAAATCTAGCTCATTTCACTTAATGTCACACAAAGCATATCCAACTGTGTGCTACTTAAAGATAATGAGGACAAGAGACACTCAGTGGACCCAGTGTTGATAATTTAGGAGTTTGATCTTGGTCTTTGAGTAAAGCCTTCAGGCTTGACTAAAATTTTCACTAAGCTGGACATGGTAACACACGTCTGTGATACAGCACTTGGGAGGCTGAGGCAAGAGGACTGCCATGATTCCAGGGCCAGTCTGGGCGACATAGTGAGTCCAAGATCAGCTTGAACATAGCCAGAATCTATATCAAAAATATCAAGCCAAATCAAAGTGGTGGGGGGGGGGAGCTCAGAGCTCTCTGGGGTCAGAGCAGGCATTTTCTCTGCTCTAGGCCTATGTGCCCTTTGGCAACCCCAAAAACTTCAGGGACAGCTCTGAAGCCAACAGAGGGAAGTTGGAGCTAATAAAGCGCTGCGAGACACACCATAGCTGTGCTAGTTGTCACAGTACAGTGAAGTGTGACAACTGCTAGTAAACGGGAGCTGTCCTGTGCCTACCACTGTCCCCCCCAGGACCCCAGCATCCTCCAATAAAGAAATACAGTCTGGCACAGCAGTGGGTGTCCAGATCCTACCTCAGAGGGCTGCTGTTCTGATTCATTACAGCCTGTATTGGAAAGAGCGTTGAATATTTTTTAAAATACGTATCAGCCCCCTAAGCAGCCATCACACACTCACACACCACCGCCTCCAAGAATCAGTCCTACCTGACACCTGGCACCAGGTCCCTCCTCAGGCCCATTCATCCTCACCCTCCCCGCAGAGGACCGGGACACTGGCGATGGGTGCTGACGGCCCACAGACTGGCCCCCGAGCTCTCACCATGCAGCTCCACTGCCAGGATTTTCTTTCTCCCTGGAACCTGAGTGATCTGATCGGAAGTACCCTTTCAGTTCTCATAATCATCAAAGGAAACATGTTTCAAGGCAGGGAAGGAAGATATTAGATTCTCTCCCTGGACGCGCCCCTTCCATCCTTGCTGCCCTTTGGCGCTCAATGAGAGCCACAGACTAAATGGCATGACGGCACCTGGGTGGTGTTCTGAAAAAAGGGACACTCACCGTGGCATCCTGCAAACACTTTTTCACCAACAGGATCTTCAGGCCTCCTGGGGCTGTCAGAAATGCAATTTCCTGAGATGCTGCCACAGGGTTTGCTGCAGGTCCACTGTGCAGGCAAGTTGTATCAGGCTGGGACACTGTACCAGGTGGGGATGATCTCCCCAGCACAGGGCATTTAAATATAGTTTTCACAACTTTAGCAAAGGCCTCAGCTGTCTTCTCCAATGAGTCCACAAGATAAATCTCTTTCAAAGTCCATCCATCCTGCTTATGTTGGAAGTTTTCCTTGATGGACAGAACAATGGACTCCACACACTGCTGTAAGGGAAAGCCAAAGACTCCAGAACTAATAGCAGGAATGGCTATGGACCGACACTTGTGTTTTTCTGCTAAAAGAAGACTATTTTCCACAGCTTTCTTTAACAGGTACACACACCTTGGGGCCTCATGTCCATCCCACCGGGGCCCTACTGCATGGATCACATGCTGGCAAGGTAGCCTCCCTGCCTTCGAGAGGACAGCATTGCCTGGTAGGAGCCGGCTGTCTCTCTTCACTATCTTGTCACAGTCTGCTTGAAGTTCCGGGCCAGCTGCTCTCGAGAGAGCAGCAGCAAGGCCAGCTATATGCTTGAGGTCCTCGTTGGCTGCATTCACCACCGCACTGACTGGAAACTGAGTCAAGTCACCCTGCTGGACCATCAGGAAGATGCCAGGGGCCACCTCTGTCTGGATGAGGTACTTCTGCCCATCAGTTTTGCCTCCTACCTTTTCTTCATTCTCTAGGAGTTCAATGAAACAACCGTATAACTTCCGGACCTCACCTCTGTAAAACCATGCTTTATCCTGGAAGAACTGCCTGGCTCCTGGCTTGTCAATAGGGATGCTTTTAACAAAGACAGACTTCTCGGCTTCCTTGACAAAGTTCATACCTTCTACCACATGGCACTTGGGTCCAATTAGCAAAATGCCCTTTTGTTTGTGCTCTGGATTGAAAACCACCTGCACATCTCCCTTCTTGATTTTTGACCAGAACTGCTTCTTTTCTGCCCTTAAGTAGTCTATAACCAAGGATGGTTTTATTTCAATCAATCTTTCTATTTTCATATTTTTTTCCAAGAAGTCAAAAATCAAGCTATAGATTTCATTTACTTCCTTCACGAGGCCTGCCACAACGATGCCAGCTGGGCTTCCTACAGTGAGATCATTGGTTACCATAATGCATGAGGAAGAATCAGATTTCTTCTGGATATTGCCAATGAAGCTTTTCCATTTGCTGCCTGTAAGAACTTTCTTGTCCTCGACTTCAATGCGTTTATAATTTAAGGCACTGAGCATCTGTTTTTCAGCTTCTACCAACGCTTCAGAGGAACAGCTGGTTAAGAGCACAGTTGTGTCCTTGAGCTCATAAACTGTAAGATTCTTTTGTGCAATAAAAAAAGACTTAGAGAATTCTTTATGGTCTACCTGCTGCAAAAACTGGAAGACCTCGGGAGAGACCTCAATGGCCTTCTCAGTCATGGTGTACACCTTCTCCTGGACTTCACACTTCGCTTTATACACATCTGCCTGGGTTCCTTTAAGGCACAGTTGCTGAGTGTCCGCATCGTAACCGATCTCCATCTCTGGGCACTCTACGCACACACACTGCAGAACGCCACTGTGGTGCAAAAGAAAATGCTTTTCTGAAGAAACAGCCACTTTTTCCTTCAGGCTTTGCTCTTCCCTTTGAATTTTTTGAGTCGTTCTTTCTAGCAGTTCCTTGATTTGAGGACTAACACTTCGAATATCATCTGATTTCCCTGCTAAGGTTACAGTCTCCTTAGATGTATCAAATTCAATCAAAACCGTATCATCCTCTAAGTCATTTTTTACGGTGTTCCAAACTGCCGGAGCCACCTTAAACGAGGAAACTGCATACGCTGACCTGATGTCAGCAAGTGCTGCAGAGGCGTCTTTCTTCCACGTCTTCACTCTCAGTCTTCCTTGACTGACTAACGTGGCCGCAGGTCTGATGGTAACTTTACTGTCCTGCTGGGACCATGTTAGCTCACAGTGATGACGTCTCATTTCATCATCCAGCTCCTTGATCAAGTGGTCCTTTTTCTGAAAGAACTTCCACAAAGGCAGATCCAGTGACTCCTGGAATGGTGCCGGTAGCTTGATCAGAGGCTGTTCCTTACCATACAAGGCTGTGCCCAAAGAGGTGTAGTAGGGGAAGACAGAAAGCGGCATCTTATTGAAGTTGTGTTTCTTGGTCATGACGGTATCTAACACTTTAAGAGCAAAAGAAATAAAAAATAAAATCAAGGTGATTGCGATGTTGTATGTTTCAAATAAAAACAAAACTCTCGTTCTGCAGGAAAATAAATCCCAATGTTTGTAGAACTCTGACGTCATATCATTAAAAGGTACCTCTACTTCCAAAGTGCTCAAATAGAGTTTGACACATATGACCAATGCACAGGTAGCCTCTATTTCATGCAATTATTACTTTACAGCCAAGTTGAAATTCTATTACACTCTATTTTCTGTTTTTCTAATAGCATGAATATATCACCACTACACTAAGAAATAGATATGAGTTTGGTCACAGGCATGGAAATGATATTTGCCACAGTGTAAAGAATATTTTGGTGTTCAAAGTGAAGCTCATCTGAGTAGCATGCTGCTTTTTTCCTCCTTCTACCATCCCACAATGTTAGCCTCAAAAGTTGACTTAAACTCCATAAATATTTTAACAAGGAGGAGGATTACTGTAATTGCTTACCATAGATCAGACACCACTGTAAGTACTTCAGATAGATTGAACTCATTTAATATTCACAACCACCCTTTGAGGTAGAGAGGCTATGATTATGATCCCTTTTGATAAAATTGAGGCTGGGGAACCTGAATTTGGTTCCATATCTGAGCTCAGATTTAGCATCTGTCAGCTCCAAAGCTTATACTCTTGCCCCTTTACCAAAACAAAACCAGCCTCAAAGTCCTCTGGGAGCCCAGCTCCATACACTACATCTCTCTGTCCCTGCTACAATCTCCTTCCTGCAACATATACTGAGACAGCTGTGTGTGTGTGTGTGTGTGTGTGGCTCTTCTCCTATAAGCCCCTCATCATTTTTTGCTGTTAAGCAGGTACAAGGGACATCATCAGGAAGGGAACCAGAATGAGAACCATTAACAATTTGGATCAATACAGTATCCTTGATGAAAAAGATGCTGAGGATAACTGCATTGTGTATGCTTGGTTCCTAGGGCTGGGGTCAGGCATGATGTAAAGAATGTGGTCTTCAGAGGCCCAAAGAATAGACCCAGCTTCTCTCCATCGTTCTCAGAGGCTTGGCAGCTGGGCAGTACCAGTGACCACTAGCAGGTTTTGAGCACCACCATGTGCCAAGCACTTTGCATATATTACCTCACAATATTCTCTTAAGGTCACTAGAAATGTCAGACCTATTTTATAAATGAGAAAACAGAGGGTTTGGTGGGTTAAAGTAACTTATCCAAGATCACAAAGCTAGTAAGCACCAAAACCAGGATTTGAACATTTGTCTGAGCTAAGAACTACCAAAGATGTCAGCTTCAGTGCCCTAAAGTCACTGCGTAAAGAACACACGCTGAATGATGAGCCTGGCAGGTAAAAGAGGAAGCAGGAGCACTTTTTAGGACCCGTGTGTGTTTTGGCTGAAACTTGTTGAAATGTATGCGAATGTTTGAAATACAGATCATCTCTTTCTAAATACAGTATTTCAAAGGTTCGGAAAACGATAAGATTTTCAGTCCATCGTAGGTGGAGACTCATGAGAGAATCTCCCTTATGTTTCAAAGACTTGATGTTGTTCTCCGAAGTCTGAATCGCCCGCCCTCATTAAGCGTCATATTCCAGAAGGACAAATGATGAACCCCATTTCCCATATATGAATAAGCAAGTAAAACACATCAGAATTCAACCAGCTGCCAGGATCTGCTGAAAAAGGGCTAGATTACGCCAGGTGTGGTAGGCTAAGAAATACTACCTTTTCTGTCACAAAATTCAACCAGAGCTGAACTTTCTTCCGGAAAACATTCAACACGAGCTACTTTTCCCCCTCCATGGTAAGGATTTTCAAAGAAAAGTTGTAACTGGTAGTCATCAACACCAGGGGGCAGGTTTTCCACCCGGATCGTTTTTGTCTCTTCCAGAAGTCTTGGAGATAGGTTAAATTTTTTAATCAAATTGTGTCTGGCACAATCATAAACAAATTTCACAGTGTCTACAAAAGAAAAGAACATTAAAATTATGTGGGGTGTGTGTTTTGTGCATGTGTGCATGTGCACATTAGGCAAGCACTCTACCACCAAGCTACACTCCCTGCCTTCTTGTCCAATTTTGTTTTATCTTGGTCTTACTCATCCTCAGGACTCAGCCCAACTATCTTTTTCAAATGAACCAGTATTGCCGGTGGGCCCAGGTTTTGCCAAGCACTGTGCTAGTCGTACATACAGAGAAGAAGACATATCCTTGTCAGCTGCATCAGGCAGGCAGGAGATCTGGAAAGCAAATGAACTACATATTGTGGGATCAAATGAGGACGGACTAATACTGAGAATCAGCCTTGGATTCCTGGAGTGAGCTCTCTGATCTGGGTTTTGAAGAATGAAGAAGGACTTACAGATAGAAAGGAAAAGACACACGGCAGGCAGAGGGAACAGCAGCAGCTCAGTGTATTTTTGGACCTGCTGGACTGGTACTGCTGGAGTACAGCCTTCACAGGAGCAAGATGAAGCCACTCTGACTGGGTTCCCTTTCTCCCCTTTCCCACAGCGTGTTGCTCACAGCTGAGAGAAACAGCTTCTCTCCTTTCCCCCTCACTATTCATTACATACAGGCTTGCGTTCTCAAGAACAGGAACTACAATTAATTCATGTCTGTGCCCACAACACCAAGACTAGTGCCTGACACATACAGTAGGGGATACTACAGTTTGGATCTGCATGTGTCCCAGAGGCCCATGTGTTATAGGCTTGGTCCCCAGCTTGGCGTTATTGGGAGGAGGCAGAACCTTTAAGAGGTGAGGCCTAACAGAAAGTTCCAGCCATTGGGTAGGGAGGAAGGGGATAGTGGGAACCTGACCCCTCCTCTCCTCCTCTCTCTTTTGGCCAAGAGGTGTACAGTTTTGCCATGTGCTGCCACCAAGGTGTCCTGCTTAGCCACAGGCCCAAAAGCAACAGAGTCAATCCACCATGGACTTAGCCCTCCAAAACTGTGAGCCAAAATAATCCTTTTCTTTTGATATGTTGCTTATCTCAGGTATTTGTTACAGTAATAGAAAGCTAATTAACACATTAGGTGTTCAAGCTTCTTAACCAATGAACAAAAAGCAAGTCCATTTAGATTACCCTCATAAGAAATAATAATAATAAATTTGCCAGGTATGGTAGAGTGTACCTGTCATCTCAGCACTTGGGAGGCTGACACAGGAGAGTCACAAGCTTGAGGCCAGCCTGGGCTACACAGTGAGTTCAAGGCCATCCTTAGCAAGACCTTCACTCAAAAAACTAAAATAATAATAATAATAATAATAATAATAAACTTGAAATCAGGAGCAATTCTATTAAATCATTAGCATCTCTCTGGTACTATGCTAAACATCTCATTTAATCTTCATAGAAACTTTAGTAAGTATTATTATTCTCATTTTATTTTATTTTGATGGTGGGAATCAAACCAGGGCCTCTTACATGGTAGGCAACTGCTCTGCTATGGAGGTACCTCCCCAGCCTTATCCCTATTTTACAGATAAAGAAAGTGAGTTGCTCAGAGGATGTACCTTGGCCAGCCTTGTATAGCTAGTTAAGTGGCAGAGCTAGAATTCTGGCTCCATGATCACTGTTCTTAATTGACCATCCCACAGCCACAACCAGGGACTAGTGAGGACTCAGAACTGGGAAGTTTCCTTGTTTTAGGTGGGGGTAGTTCCTCTCTTGACAGTGACCTTCAAAACAGCCATGTACTGTATCATACACACTTTCTCACGCCTGCCTATGAAAGTGGCCGTCTGCAGAAGTAGGCTGCCTCAGTTCAAGTCCAGGTCTTACACTTATTAGAACTTTGGTGCCTCTCTCAATTCCACATGTATACTGGGGTTAACAAGAGTAATCTCATAAGGCTGTTGAAGGAAGAAATAGTTTAATACATGTAAAAAGCTTAACATAGTAACCGACTCATCATAGGCACTGTGAGTGCTTATTATTATCACCATCGTCATCATCTTCCAGTAAATCCAATTGGAAACATCAACATTTACTTCTCCCAGTGATATAATACGTGAAAATGCTGACTCCAAATAAAAACTTTTGGTTTCTATTTGAATCCCTCTCTCTCTTCCTCTCCCCCCACCTCTCTCTCTCACATACACACACACAAACTCATACCAGAATTTATTTTCAAAACTTACTTGCTTCCACTTAAAAAAAAAAAAAAGAAGAAGAAAGAAAAGCATCTATTTTAACCTGGAGGCCTTTTACTGCTGCCACCAAAACACCAGACTTACACAAATGTTTCACTAACAGGTATCGCAAATCCCAAGGTGTGGTGCAAGAAGTCAGGCAGAGGCAACATCACATGAGCTTACCTGTATGTTTTTTAAAGGTAACCACAGCAACTCTGAAATCCTGTATCACTTCCACCTGAAAGTCATCACTGGTCAGGCCACTTACATTCTCCACTAACAAAGTCAACATCATGTCAGTCACGTTTGCCTTGAGATTTTCAAATGCCACCAAACTGGAAACATTTTCACTTTCTTTTGTGAGATCTTCCATCTTTTCTGATCTAGTATTGAGAGACAGCTCTGTGTCTGGTTCTTCTGACACAACTGATGTTAGGGGGACAAAAAAAGAGATACAAAATGTTCTTTATCT
The DNA here is from genome assembly GCF_012274545.1 of Fukomys damarensis. Taxonomy (NCBI): domain Eukaryota; kingdom Metazoa; phylum Chordata; class Mammalia; order Rodentia; family Bathyergidae; genus Fukomys; species Fukomys damarensis. The sequence goes on along the minus strand of NW_022900936.1, from coordinate 66,306,628 downwards.
ACCATGGTCTTAGCAATGTAAATAATCATGAGGCATGGCCTTGCCTCTCCAAACATCTTGGCTAACTCAACTAAAAACAGACCTTGGCAGCTTTTCTTTTTCTTCCTTTAATTAAAAATTAAATGTAATATTCCGTTGTCCATTATTATTATTTTCAGTTCAGTTCTATCACATCCTTTTCTGCCTTGTCTGTCTGAGAGCCCTATCGTATTCTTTATGGCACTTGACATATATTTGTATCATAGCACTACATTAAAATTATTAAACGAAGCTTCTCAAAAGTAAGGCACAGGTCCATGTACCCTTGTATTGCTGGCACGTGGTATACAGTTGAAACTCAGTTACTGCTTGGCTCTCTGGAGGAAAGCAAGAATAACTAATGATACAAACACACTCATGCTAAATGAAAACCAGTTTAAGAATTAAACAGCAACATAGCATTAAAGGAGATAGGTGCGAATGAACAGAATGAGTAGTAGGCTAGGCAGGAGGCTATGTGTGTTCAATCTCTGACTGCCACTCTTTAGCCACGTGACCTTGGACAAGTCCCTTAATTATAACATGAAAACACAGGCCTATGTAAACTAAAGAGATGAGTCATTCCAGCAACATAGTTTTACAACCCTGTGACTATCAGCGGTTTCATCTTGGAAGAAGTGTGGTGGACTGGCAAATAAAGAGCATCCAGGAGCAATGCAGGAGTTCAAGAAATAAATAAAGGGAGGGGCTGGTAAGGAAAGGCTTCTGAGAGAAGGAAAAGGTACAGGTATTGAAAAGTACACAGACTTAGAAGACAAGTGGGATGAAAGGCAGGTTAGATCCAGGAAAAGCAGGTGAGATCCAGAATGTGGTCTGGCCTTTGTCTTGCAGTCGATGATGAGTTATGGGCAGTTTCGGTGGAAAGGACCGCAGGATATTTACAAAGACTTCAGTGGACTGCTCAGATCAAGTAGAAAGTCATCGGAAACAGGCAGACCACCCATGCTGGATTTGTGAGGTAATAATGGGGGCCTGCGGTGGGAAAAAGTGATACGGAGACTCTTAACAACCTAATAGGTCTGTGTGTCTACCAGGTGGGAAAGATTAATTAAAGAGAGATGCCTGAAGTTTCCAGAAGGCAAGGGGTAAAAGGGTTGTTTAGCTTTCACTCTAAAATAAGGAACAAGACAAGGATGCTTGCAATCACCGCGCCTATTCAATATAGTTTTGGAAATATTAGCTGGAGCAATTAGACCAGAAAAAAGAAGAATAGGAAGAAGTGAAATTATCATCATTTGCTGCTGACATGATACTCTAGAAGATCCCCAAAACTCTACCAAAAGATGCCTAGATTTAATAACTAAATTCAGTAGCACATCAGGACTCAAAATCAATAGCATGCTTGTATACAAATAACAAACTCACTGAGAGAGAAATTAGAGAAACAACATCTTTCACAATAGCATCACCCAAAAAATGAAATACCACAACACAACAAAAAAAGACACTTGAGCTGGGTGTGTGGCGCACACCTAACCCTAGCACTCGGTAGGCTGAGACAAGAGGATCACTGTGAGTTCAAGACCAGCCTGGGCTACATAGTGAGTTCCAGGGCAGTCTCAACTACATAGTGAGACCCTGTCTCAAAACAAACAAACAAACAAAAAAACAAAAAGAAAGAAGAAATACCTAGGAATTAATCTGAGGAAGAAAGCAAACGACCTGTACATTGAACACTACAGTACTCTGAAAAAGGAAATTGTGATACAAGAAATGGAAAGATATCCCCTTTCCTAGTTAGCCAGAACCAATATAATGAAGATGGCAATAGGTCCAAAACTGCTATACAGATTTAATGCAATCCCAACCAAAATGTACAATAGATATTGGGAAATAGGAAGAAAATGTTCAAATGGAAATGAGAACAAGGGAGGGGAATGGGAAAAGGGAGTAAAGGAAAAGGAAAAAGGAGAAAAAATTGGGAAAATGGAAACAAAGCTTTTGTAAATTAGGGGAGAAAAAAGGGTTGAAGGGAGGGAGGGGAGTAGAGAAAAAAAGAATGAAGATATATCACGTATAGTTACAAATTCCCTATGAAGAATATAATCATTATGTATATCAAAAGTCTACCGATAAAATTAATTTAAAAATAAATTTTACATCCAGTAATACACAGTAGTAAAGTGTAAATACAGAAACAGCTACTTGGCTGTCTAAAACTGGCTTGAGAGTACAGAACCTAAGACATCTCCCAAGAAAATAATAAGGGCCAGGAATTTATTTAGTTCAGTGGTTCCAGTGCCTGCCTCATAAGTGCAAGGGCCTGAGTTCAATCCCCAGTACCAAAAGAAAAAAAAAATGAACCTGTCAAGAAAATAATAAGGATTTAAGGGATCGTGATGTTAAACATTTAGAGCTTATGAGCCAATTCCACATCTGAAAGATGAAAAGCAGGAATTAATCTAAAGACACAAAAAGATTCCTATCTCATAAGAATCTTAAGCTTCTTAAGAAAAGATGCTTATTGGATTCTACAGTGTAATAGTACATCCATACTAGGTGAAAATAATCTGTATGTTACTTATCACCAACTAGTTATTTTTCCAGGTGATGGAAGCTCTCATTCTAGCACCATTTTGAAAAAGAGAATGTTGCAGGAAACTACACATGTTCACAACCAGTTTAATTTAATTTTATTTATTGGGGGGGTACTGGGGATCAAACTTGGGTCCTTGTGCTTGAGGCAGGTGGTGGCACCACTGAGCTAAATCCCTGGCCCAACCAGTTTAATTTTAGAGGATGATTTTTTTAGAATCTCTTTTCCCTAAGACATGGGTACACGTATCACTGTCTCGCTAGGCTCACTCAGCACAGTTCCTCATTTCCTCCCCTTTACAACAACAACTTTAATCATAAAAAGAAGTTGCTGCTTCTTTTTTTCTTTTTTTGTACCAGGAAGCAAACCCTGGACCTTGCGCTTGCAAGGCAGGTGGCGGAACCACTAAGCTAAATCCCTGGCCCCACAAGCTGTTTCTTGGGTCAGGTGGCACCACAGACCAATGCTCAATAGTTCATTAAGCAGCAGAGTCGATGACAGCTACGTGGCTGCTGGCTTTTTCCTACAGCAGGTGGGATCAGAAGAGCTGCTGCCTTGGAGGAGGGGGCATGTTCCCATGTCCTGCACCACCCTGAGAAGCTGTTGCCCACAGAGGAGTCATACCTCCCGAGGTGGCTAGAGGTCACACCCTGTGCATCCAGTGCTCACGAGTGGTGCTAACTGACTTCACTGTGCATGGCATCCACAGAGATGCCATGCCTGTCCTTGCTTCTCTTGGCCACCTGGGCACACACAGACTAAAATTCAGTTCATTGCCACTTCCCAGGCACTGTTTCTTTGCCCTCCCCTCAACTGTAAGACATTTCCCAGTTTCCAGAGAAAGCTGTTCTCATCCTTCTGACCTAGCCCTTGAGAGGTCAAGGAGCTCCCCCAATGGCGGCTTGTTCTGCACAGCTGGTTCCAAGTATGAAGATCATACTTCGCAAGGCTGTTCCCAGCTGAGCAAACTCTGCACTATGTAAGTCAAAAAGAGAGGACAGGACCCCAAGTGTCTTTCTTTAATTAATTAAGTTTAATGGTATTAAGTGTCTTATTTAATAAAAAGAAAACTCTTTGGTGAAGGTCAGAGTCATTTCAACTGACATTTTACCTGGTTCATTGACATTTTCTCCCGTCTTGGATTCCTGAAACCCAGACAAGAAAGTAACATTAATATATTGTTAATCATTTCTTTACATTGAGCAAATGACCCTGGGATCACCCTGGAGACACAGAGCAAATAGAAACCATAATGAAAAGCCCCAGTAATGGGGCTCCTGCACGAATCTGGGGCCACATGTCATAATATATCCACTTGCTAGTCACATCCATCATTGGTGAAAATAAGGGACAAGTAACAGAAATTCCAATTTAAACCAAGTGGGATTTATTTATTTATTTGTGGTACTAGGGATTGAACTCAGGAACTTGTGCTTGTGAGGCAGGCGCAAATCCCCAGCCCTATTTTCATTTTTTGACACAGGATCTCCTTAAGTAGTCTAAACTGGCCTTGAACTCACAATCCTCCCATCTCAACCTTCCAAGGACTAGGATTACAAACATGGGCCAGTGCACCCAGCTTGCACCAACTGTCTGGGGTACAGGGTAAGACTGAGCTTAGCTCATGATATTTTTCTCATTTAACATTTACTGTTTACAAGCAGAATGGTTTCATGACTTCAGAGAAGTCATTTCATTTAATCCCACAATAATCTATCTTACAATTAAGAAAAGAGTTCCCCGGAGTAGGAATCACTTTCCCCTTAAGATAATGTAAAAAGAAAAAAAAAATCAGTACGTTTCAGGTTCTAAAGAAGCCAAGACCAACAGAACCCAAATTTTATATCCTAAATCAGTGATGGCAAAACTTGTAGAGCTTTTAATGATGCAAACCCCACAGTGGTGTACATGTCACGGGTTCGCCACCACTGTCCCAAACCAACACCGCTGTGAGTCCCATACCTTGCCTTTTCCAAGCATCTCAGATCAAGCAAAAGTGCCACCTCCTTCATTGCTCAATGCTGCCTCATCACTGCCCTCTCACCCTGCATTCGTGTGGCCTGCTTTCTCACGCTCCGTTAATTTATACTTCTCATTCCACTCTTCCCTTCGCTGAGATTCCCATCCCACCCTGGATCCCAGTGGCCCCTCAGGTCTACTTACATTTGCTAGAATTTTCTCCTTAGAGACTGGGGCTTCGTCTGGAGCAGTGGGCAGCTGGACAGTTAACTGGAATGTCCCTTTACCTGGCAAAACTAACTCATGATTTGTTTTTTGCAGAACTTTCTGCCGAACTGAAATGTCAAAAAAAAAAAAAGCAGTCAAATGAGTATTCTGTGATTTCTATGGGCTTCCTCCCCTTTAAGCCAGGCTCAGCTAGTTTCTGGGCCAATGTCTCTCTAAGGACACTGAGATCTGCCTATGTACAGAAGAGAGACTGACGGTTTCCTAAAGGAGCCTGAGCCTTCAATTGACCGATGTGATTTACAACCAGCCCTCTAGAATGAATTGAATGGATAGGCCAAGGGTCCTCTGTATTTTTAAAGTAAATAATGCTAGTGTTTGGACATGGGAGTGTCCCCCAGGGGCCCAGCACTAAAATATTAGTTGCCAACCTCTGAGCCAATGGGAAGTGGTGGAACCTTTAAGAGGTGGAGCCTGGTGGGAGGCAGTTATGTCACAGGTGCCAGCCCTTGAAGGGGAAAGGAGGCCCCATCCCCTTCCTTCTCCTCCCTTTTCTCCTTCCTACCAGGAGATGAGGGCTTCCTCCTTCAGCTACTCCCACCATCATATGCTGCCTTGCCATGGACCCAGAAGCAACAGGGCAACTGATCCAGGAACAAACCCACCAAAATTGTTGAGCCAAACTAAACTTTTCTTTGTTGAAAGTTGCTTATCTCAAATATTTTGTCACAGTTATGGTAAATTGACTAACAAATGCTAAGTTGACTAACAAACACATTTAGCATTTTCCTTCATAAGCCTTGCCACAAAACCCTCAGGATTCTCCAAGAGTTGGTTCTTCAAAAGAATAAAAATTGACAAACCCTTCACCAACCTTATGAAAAAAAAAAAAAACAGGAAAAAAAGAAAAGGCCCAAATCCATGCAATTAGGAATGAAAAGGGTGAAATTACAACAGACCCAGAAGAAATCCAGAGGATCATCAATATCTACTTCAAGAACCAACAGCCAATAAAATGGAAAATACAGAAGAAATGGACAGATTCCTAGATTCATGTGAATTACCAAAGTTGAATGAAGATGACCTAAAAATTCTAAACAAACAAACAAAACCCCCAATATCAACCAATGAATTTGAAAGTATAATTAAAAACTTACCAACTAAGAAAAGCCCAGGCCCTGATGGCTTCACTGCTGAATTCTACAAGACCTTTAGAGAGGAACAATTGCCACTACTGTTAAACTCTTCAATGAAACTGAAAGGGAAGCAACACTCCCAAATTCATTCCTGGAAGCAAGCATCACCTTGATCCCAAAGCAGACAAAGACCCAACCAAAAAAGAGAACTATAGGCCAATCTGACTAATGAACATACATACAGAAATTCTTAATAAGATACTGGCAAATAGAATGCAGAAGGTCATACACCCTGACCAAGTAGGATTCATCCCAGGGATTCAGGCATGGTTCAACATAGGCAAATCAATAAATGTAATACAGTATATTAATAGAGCCAAGGACAAAAGCCATATGGTCATCTCAATAGATACAGAAAAAGCATTCGACAAAATCCAATACACATTCATAATAAAAAAAAACCTACAGAAAATTGGAATAGATGGTCTTTATCTCAACCTCATAAACACCATCTATGAAAACCAACAGCCAACATCATACTAACTGTTCAAAAACTGAAATTCTTCATACTGAAACCAGGAACAAGATAAGGATGTCCACTATCACCACTCCTGTTCAATATAGTTTTGGAAACATTAGCCACAGCAATTACACAAGAGAAAGAAATAAAAGGAGTAAAGATAGGAAAGGAAGAAGTTGAATTGTCCTTATTTACAGATAACATGATACTCCATATAGAAAACCCAAGAACTCCACAAAAAAGTCTTCTAGACTTAATAACCAAATTCATTAAAGTAGCTGGATAACAAGGTTAACACAGAAAAATCAATAGCTTTTCTGTGCATGAAAAACAGATTCACTGAGAGAAAAATGGGGTGAACAATTCCTTTTACGATAGCATCCAAAAAATTGAAATACCTAGGAATCAACCTAACAAAAGAAATCAAAGATCTCTATTCCAAAAACTATTTCACTGAAAAAAGAGACTGAAGAATATACCAAAAAATGGAAAGAAATCCCTTGCTCCTGGGTAGGAAGAATCAACATAGTGAAAATGGCCATACTTCCAAAACTGCTATACAGATTCGTTGCAATCCCAATAGAAATTCCAGCAACATACTTCACAGACCTTGAGAAAATCCAAAAATTAATTTGGGACAAGAAGAGACCTAGAACAGCAAAAGCAATTCTAGGCAATAAAGACAAGGTAGGGGATATCACAATTCCCAACTTGAAACTATACTACACAGCTACTGTGATAAAAACAGCATGGTACTGGCAAAGAAACAGACCTGAAGGGCCAGTGGAACAGATTAGAACATACAGAAACAACTTCAAACACTCCCAGCCACCTCATTTTCAACAAAGGAACCAAACAACCTCACTGGAGGAAAGAGGCTTCTTTAATAAATGGTGCTGGAAAAACTGGACTTCAACTTGCCAAAGATTAAAACTAGACCTATATCTCTCACCATGCACTAAACTAAAATTGAAATGGATTCAAGATCTAAATATTAAAACAATCACTAAATCATCTGGAAGAGAAGTTAGGTAGTGCTCTTAAAGACATTGGTGTAGGAAAAGACTTTATGAACAAAACCTCAGTTGCACATCAACTAGCACAAACAATCAATAAGTGGGATGTCTTCTTTTTTAAAAAACCTCTGCACAGCAAGAGAAACCACCAACAGTGTGAAGAGACAACCTACAATGTGGAAAAGATTTTTCACCAGCTGCTCCTCAGACAAAGGTCTACTCTCTAGAATATATAAAGAACTTTAAAAATCAGACCTCTCAAATTTAAAGACCCAATCAAAAAAAGGGGAACTGAAATGAACAGACATTTCTCAGACAAAGAGGTAGAAATAGCAAATAAACATATGAAATATGTTCAACACCTGGTCATTAAGAGATGCAAATGAAAACAGTACTGAGATTCTACCTCACCCCAGAAAGAATGGCTGCTATCATGAAATCAACCAATAACTAATGCTGCCAGGGCTGTGGGGAAAGAGGAACCCTGCTCCACTGCGGGTGGGAGTGTAGACTGCTGCAACCACTGTGGAAGTCAGTATGGAGATACCTCAAAGAACTAGGATTAGAAGTTCCATTTGACCCACCTATTCCCCTGCTGGGTATCTTCACCAAAGAATTAAAAGAATTGTACCACAGCAATATATGTGCACCCAGTTCATAGCTAAAATTTGGAAGCAACCCAACTGCCCGTCAACTGGGGACTGGATAAAGAAAATGTGGGTTTTTAAAAAAATATATAATGGAGTACTACCCAGCCATAAAAATGAGAAATCAGAGACATTTATAGCTAAATGGATGCACAATGAGGCCATAGGCTTCAGTGAAATAAATAGGACACACATGTAAATACTGAATAGTTTCTCTAGTTTGAGAAACTGAAAGCATAAATAAGGACTAAAAGGTATAATACATAATGTGAAATAGGAAGAAAAGGGACAAAGGGGAAGGGGAAATATGAGGGGTAGGGGAAAGGAAAGAAAGGAATAGAATATGAGAAAATGGAAGCAAAGTCTTTGTAGATGGGGAGGAAGGGAGGGGTTGAAAGGAGGGCAGGGTGACAGGAAAAAAATAAGAACCAAGGCTGATTATGTAAAGGTACAAATTTCCAACAATGAACGTCATTATATTGTATACGTTAAATGTACCAATAAAATTAATTTTAAAAGAAAAAGGAAAACTGTTTTAAAAAACCTCAACCTTCTTAGTTATTAATAAAGTTAATGGAGATTGTTTTGTACCAGTTCAAATTAAATTGAAAAAAATTATAAAGAACTTAATACAATAACGGTCAGGTGGTAATATTCTTCACGGATGTAAAGTAATTAAAGCAGCCCTCATGCAGAGCCAGGGCGGGCTGGGTACTGGGGCATACATACCGTGATGAAAGCCACATTTTCAGAAAGAAAAACCAGTGTATCTCAGATCTCAGAGAAAAGGAAGGAGTGAGGTAAGGGAGGAGGCGTGGTCAGATAGCGTGCAGAGGTCCAGGTGAAGGTGATGCTTGCCAGTACCTGAGAATTAGTGGCTGCACCTGTGGCAACAATGGTATTGGGTATCATTGTGCTCTGGTATGGCCGGGTGACAATGTCAGAGTGTCTCAAAGTGAGGGATGATCACTTTCCAACCTGGTCTAGCCGGGATCTCACCAGGATACCTACTCAGAAGCAGGCCTCAGGAACAGTCTGGGAAGGAATGACAGGCGCTAACTTCATCCTTTAAGGACAGGGCGGGGACAGGGCGGATATTTCTGCATGGACTCCTAAGGGTCTATGCTGAGCTGGACTGAGACCTGAGGACTGGCTGGGAACGCTGCAGCTCACAAACAAGCTGTTTTTTTATAAGCCACAATGTGGGCACATGTACCTTTGGGTTGCATTCATTTGATTATTTCTGGGACTTGGTATTACGGTTTAGATCTAAAATAGCCTCCCAAATTCTCGTGTGTGTGGAAGGTGACTGGATCGTTAGGACACTATACTCATTAATTTATTAATTCATTGATGAACCCACGGCAAAATGTGCTGTCAGTAGGTGGGGCCTGGTGGGAAGAGGTGGGTCACTAGGGCTGTGACCTGGAGAACAGATCTCCTTCTCCTGCTCCTCTCTTCTCCTTCTGCTCCCTGGCTGCCCCGTACTGAGCACCCTCCCCTCCACCAGGCCCCTTTGCCATCTGTTTCTGCCTTGGAGCAAGCTGATCATAGACTGAAACCATGAGCCAAAATAAGCCTCTCTTTTAAATGGAGTTTGGGTATTTTGTCCACTGACAGAAAAGTGGCTGAGACTCTTTGACAAAGTCCTTTCCAGGCCTCTAAAGGTGCCAGGCTTTTCTCTAATTGTATGCATTATGTATAGGCACAAGTATTTCAGGAGAACAAAGGTAATAATACCATTGCATGAGCCCCACCTAGCAAGGAGGTGAAGCTGGGAGGGCAAAGAACAGAAACTCTGATGTCCAATTTCCCTTGCCTACAGTTTCCATCCTGCACCAACATCAGATCATCTGTTTAATTTTATTTAAGTAAATGGATTTCCTCACCCCAAGCTGTCTGACAATAAGCAGGAGCCAAATTATGACCAGAAAGGATGACAAAACGTATACATCTGAAATAGGGTTTAAAATGTTAAGTCAGGGGGCTGAAGGTGTAGCTCAGTGCGAGACCACTTGCCCAACATGTGTGAGGCCCTGGATTCCATCCCCAGCACAGAGAAAAAGAAGAGGAGGAGGAGGAGGAGGAGGATGAAAGGAGGAACAGCAGTTGGAAGAATAATCAGTTTTTCAGAAATCCAGTACACACTACAAAAGCCAAGTATCACTTGCTGTTCATTCCTATTTGCTAAAGCCAGTTTCTACAGAGGAGAGCTGGTATGCTCATTACTAAATAAAGTCATGTTACACTGTGGGCCTGCACCTGTTAACAGGCCACTTCTGGGCACGGCATGAAGGGTGGAGGGCAAGAGTGCACTCTCTTTTCAGGGAAGCGATGCCCAATGCCCGGGTAGGACTGCCAGGATAGGCTATTCATCGTCAGCAGATTCTTCATGACTTGACGGTGAGAAAGTGGTTCACAAGAAGGAAATTGAAACTGAAAGGGGATTTTCTACCCCCTAAGAACTTTGACCATAAACAGTATCATAGGAACTTTGACCATAAACAGTATCATAGGTTTCGAATGCTGAGGAGTAAGAGAAAAAGGGCTACTGGAACAGGACGAGGTGGAGGAAGAGGGGTAGTGGGCTGGCAGCTGTGAAGGAAGAAAGCCTAAAAAGGAAGGCCGCAACCATTTGAAGGCTATAATTGAGTTCTTTTATCATCACACAACTACATTTTGTATTGTCTGTACTTATGCTGGTGCTATTTTGTATAATTATTTCTATTTTTGTTCATTTGGTGTTATTAACAGACCACAGAGATTCTCCAAGTTCAGGTACTGGGGTCACCTGAGGGACTGGTTCCCACCCACACTCACTGTGGCAATCCCTCTAACAGAGCTGCCTGGGTCCCTAGCTAACCTGCCCTCCAGGGGATTCACACAAGGTGGTCTGGGCCCACAATCTGAGCATCATTCCGAAGGCTGGCAGGATCCTAAGAAAGGAATCCCTAAGGGCAGCTAGGATCCTGGTATTGACCGTCAGAATCGGGATCAGGCCAGTGACAGTCTGGGCAATGACTTAGCTACCCAGCCAGCCTCTGTACATTCCGTGACGAGGGGCATCCTTGGATGACACTGTCCTTGGTTTTCCAGAAACAAGGGGTCTCTTGTCCTCTTCCATCCTCCCTCCCTTCACTCGTACCTGTGTGCCCTTCTCTTTCTGCGCCATACTCCCTGGTTGGGCCTCTGCTGAGCCACTCCAGTCATCCCAGCTGCATAGCCTCCTAAGCCTCCCTGCCTCTGCTCTGGCTCCAAAGCGTCTCCACGCCCAGTGACCACCAGCAAGGTGGATCGGTTTGTCCGCATCCTGAGGGATCAGACCCTGTGCTCGCAGTGAGGACGCAATCTGTACGCCCGTCTCCCTTCCCAAGTAGGAGCAGAGCTGGGAAGACAGGGAGAGCTCGGCCATTCAGGCAATTCTCCCAGCCAGCATCACCTCAGATGCGCTGCCAGTTACGGGCCACCCAGAGAGGGACAGAGGCAGCAGCAGGCCTGCACTGGGGCGCTGTGTTGTTGTTGTGGGGCCCGGCCTTCCCCGCCAAGCGCACGGTACTGCGAAGACGGAGATGCCGGTGACTTTGGCGGCACCACCGCTCCCCTCTAAGCGACCCAGGTCACCGTCTAGAAGAAGCACAGTGAGTCTCCGAGACCCGTGAGGACTTACTGGGAGTCCTCGTTTTTTCTTAGTGCCCCCTCCACCCGCCCC
>NW_022900936.1:66274978-66294693 GCF_012274545.1 Fukomys damarensis | reverse complement strand
CTGGAGAAAGAGTGGGTCCCCCTCCTGCCCTCCGCGCGCCCCTCACCGTCCTGGGAGAAGAGCAGCAGGAAGCGCGCCGGGTTCTCGGGGTCCCTGCGCACCTCGCACTCCCCCCCGCCGCCGGACCGCTTGGGGCTCTGGAAGTACAACTGCAGCTTGGTGCTGAGGTTCTTGGGAGGGTCGGGGCCCCAGGACCCCTCGACCAGCAGCGGGAAGGAGCTGGGCGCAGCCATCCTGGGCGCTGCTGTCCCGACTGCTCGGCCGCCGCTTCGCCGGGAAGTTAACTTCGCTCTTTCGCTTTCGTTTCCCAGAACAACCCTCCCGGCCTGAGTTTCTGTCTTCCCGCGGAGCCGCCCCAGGATTGGAGACGCCCCCTCCCCAAGTCCACATCCTCTGCTCGGGCCACAGCAAGGACAGTGGACCTTGGCGCCCGCCACTCTGGCCTGGGGTCCCCTCCATCTGCGCACTGCGGGGTCCCGCTCACCTCACCCGCAGCCCTGAGTCACCAGACGGCAGCGGACACAGACAGAGACTGTTTCACGTCTGAAATGCCACACGCTGACATTTTACAGGGAAATAAAATGGCTAGCAAACCGAGATCCTCCTCTTGAGACGTTCCTTTCGAAACTACTTTCAACAGTCAATGTCCTTAGAATTTTACCTGGTCTTCCTTCTTTTAAATTTTGCTTCCTGATCTGTCAGTACATGTCAAGAAGCGTGGGAGAAACGACACACTCCCAGAAGTTGTGGAATGTTTACGAGGTGCCAGGTGGAAGGACACAGTCCTTGCTCTCGCAGAGCTCAGCAGCTGTGGGGACTCAGAGGTGATGGCTCTGAGAAGGAATATTCAGGTGTTCCAGAACAAATGAGCAGGACAGGCATCTGGCCCTGCGAAGGATCCCGGAATGGCTTTACAGGGTTGAGAAGGGGGTCCGGGTCGCTTTGGCTGCTGCTGGTGGCTGGAGTAGAGAAGGGGAAGCCAGCCAGGCAGCTACTGGAGTGCTCAGATATTGAAGGCAGGGCTTTCGGAGCCTGGAGAAAAGAAAAAGCTCAAAGATGACTCCTTGGTCTTCTATGGATGGCCTGAGCAGGTGGTTGAAAAGTGGTTTCATCTTCAATGCGCAGCCTGTGGGGTGGCTGGAGAGGTGGCAGAGAAGCTGAGAATGTGTGTCCTAGGCTGTGATAAAAGTGTGTTTCCAGTCAGAAGGAGCCCTCGGACTGCAATGTTTGTCCCCCTGGTTTCCTGGGGAGGGAGTCCTGGAGGGAGCTGGCGGCAGCATGAGGCCTGAAAGGAACAAAGGAAGAAAAGGCAGCAAGGGCAGCCAGCTCTCTCCAGAAGGGCGACTGGGGAGGAAGGAGCCAGGCAGGCAAAAGCTAGGTGGCTCTAAGATCAGGTGTTATTTTTTGCTTTCTGGGCTTTAACTGTTTGTTTGTTTTTAGTACCAGGGATTGAACTCGGGTCCTTGCGCTTGTAAGGCAGGCCACCGAACCGCTGAGCTAAACCCCCAGGCCCTCAATGATACATTTTGATCCTTATTTACACCTTTAGTTTTTCACACCAGAGAAACTATTTGGTATTACACATGTGTGTCTTATTTATTTCACTTAAGAGTATGGCCTCAATGTGCAACCACTTAGCGATAAATATCTCTTGTTCTTTATGGCTGAGTAGTACTCCATTTTATTAAGAAAAATTTTTTAAAAATCCACATCTTCTTTATCCAGTCTCCAGTTGATGGGCAATTAGGCTGTTTATAATTAACTATTACAAACTGTGCCACTATAAACATGGGTGTGCATATATCACTGTGGTATGATTCTTTTAAATCTTTTGTGAAGATACCCAGCAGAGGGATGGCTGGGTCAAATGGGATTTCTCATCCCAGTTCTTTGAGGAGTCTCCATATTGATTTCCACAGGGGCTGCACCAGTCTGCACTCCCACCAACAATGGAGAAGTGTTCCTTTCTCCCCACAGCCCCACCAGCATTTGTTATTGGTTGATTTCCTGATAGCAGCCATTCTTTGTGGGGTGAGGTGGAATCTCAGTGTTGTTTTCCTCTGCATCTCTCAGTGACCAGTGATGTGGAACATTTTTTCATATGTTTATTTGCTGTTTTTACTTCTTTGTCTGAGAAATGTCTGTTCATTTCAGATGCCCATTTTTTGGAATTGTTTGAAAATTGCTTGAATTTTTGAAATGTTTGGTGGGTCTGATTCTTTTTAGCTCTTTATATATTCTAGTTAGTAGACCTTTTCTGAGGAGCAGCTGGTTATTTTCACCCAATTCAAACCCTTCTTTCTCCCAGTGTGCTTACTCTCTCTCAGTTGTTTGCCTTCCATGGGCATCTGCTTTCTGAGCCCTTCTTCCTCCCTAAAGTATCACCTGAGGGCCTGGGAGCACGGACAGGGTGAGGGGTGAGCTTGCAACGCAGATTGGCTGTGTTCGTGTTGCTATGCCTTGGCTCTCCTACCTCACAGCCACAGCGAATGAGAGTATAACAGCCCACATCTGTGTTTGAGGTCAAACTTCCCTTGCCTATTTCATCTAAATTCCATCTTTCAGCTTCTCTATAAACTTCTATAGCCTAGCACCAAGCTCCTTTCAACTTGCCTACAAACTGGTGCCAGGCTCTCCCCTTCTCCAGGGGTAATGCAGGTTCACTGAAACCATGGTTAGCTGGTGATGGAGGGCATTAACATCTTCCCTGGCCATCCAGTTAACCACTGAGTCAGAACCACATGCATACATCTCAAGACAAGCATTAACTCTCAGCACACTCTGGATCATATTTAAAAGAATACCCAATATTTTAATAACAGCATTATGCACGATTTCCACCAGGGATGTTATTAATGGTTGAATAATCAGCTTTCTGGGGGTAAATGTTTAAGTAAGCTGAGTATGGTGGTTTTTAACTGTAATTCCAGCACTCTAGTAGTCTGAGACAGGAGGATTCAAGCCCAGCCTATGGGCAACTTAGTGACTTATTGAGACCTTATCTCAAAATTTCAAAAAAAATTTTTTTTTAAGAGATGAGGCTATAGCTCAGTGGAAAAGCCCCAGATTCAATTTTCAGTGCTGCAAAAAAAAAAAAAGTGTGTGTATAAGTTTTATAGATATAATGATTGCCTAGCAAATAATTTATAAGTAATAATAACATATATAATACTTTACTATAATTTTCAGTTACCCACTTGATTCTCAGAGTATGTTTCAAAGATTTGTCTGGAGCCTATCTATGGTTGCAGGTTGTGGGTAAATACAGTTCTGACATGAATGCTGGTTGACATTTCATTTACATTAACAGGTAAGGTGCAGATGAAACAATGAAGGCCTATGTCAGAACTCTTATTGGCTTAGCTCCCTCACTGAACTGGATATTAAATTTCAAGTACTGGGAAGATATTTCTTCAACTGCATTTTTTTCCAGTGTAATGATACAGGTATGATAGGTGTTTAAGCACTGTCAAAGGCACAAGTATATTCTATCACCTTCCCAAGCTCAGATAATAAACAAAACAACTGAGACCTGGTTTGCAGTGTTCCATGATTCCACGATGTAAACGCTCCTACTATGGCTGGTTCAATTCCTGGTGTGAGATCGCTGAGCAAAGAGTTGGGAAGAGATGAGCAGGCAGGCCATTCATTATACCACACACATGCGACAGTTGTACCACAGAGTTGAGCCAGGAGCAAAGTGTAATCAACTAGGAAGTGATGGGTTCTTAGCTTTATTACTTCTCAAAAACGCAGTCTAAGCCTGGTGTGATGTTACATATCTGCTGTCCCAGCACTGTAGGAGGGGTAGACAAAAGGATCAAAAGTTTGAGCGCCATGTGGGTGACTTGGTGACTTAATAAGAACTTGTCTCAAAAAAATAAAAAAATGAAAGCACCAAGGATGTAGTCAGTGCAAAGGCCCTGGGTTCAATCCCCAGTACCACTAAACAAACAAACAAACAAACAAATAAATCTATTTGGATGTAAGTTTGCACAATATAATCCTGAGGTTAACAACTGATTTATAAAATTTCTGAAAGTTTAGCAGTCAGCTCTAGCAAGCTAGTATAAACCAGCTCCAGAAAAAATTACACTCTTTCCCAGAAAAGTTATTAGATTAGCTAGAACAGTATCAGGCTACTCTACACCTCAAGACAGTTGTACTAACATTCTCCTGGTCCTGTAGATTGTAAAGTTGATTTCTCCCCTCTATCCCCATTGGCAATTAGTCACCCAGACAAACATTCACTAACCCATTCATTACTTTTGAGAAATCTGCTCTGGGAGAAATAATAAAAGCAGTGATGAAAATTATAAAACAAAGACAAATGTAAAAATTGAAATATAATTAATACTGATGTCATGATTAGAAATGAACAAACAACAATGACTACACAGAAATGGTGTTAGCTCCTAGCCCGCTTTCTTATTTTTATTTATTTATTTATTTTTTTGGTACCGGGGATCGAATTTGGGATCTTGCATTTGCGAGGCAGGTGGCAGAACCACTGAGCTAAATTCCCAGCCTGTATCTCCTAGCCCACTTTACCCTCCTTCACACCAGTGGTTACACCAAGATAAATCACAGAGTGTTACACCAAGATAGGAATCACAGATATTCTTTGGTTTTTTTTTGTTTGTTTGTTTGTTTGTTTGTTTGTTTGCTTTTTGAGACAGGGTCTCACTATGTAGTTCAGACTGACCTGGAACTCACTATGTAGCCCAAGCTGGTCTCGAACTCACAGCGATCCTCCTGCCTCAGCTTCCCGAGTGCAGGTGTGTGCCACCATGTCTGGCATGGAATCACAGATATTCTTTATACAAACTTCCAAGTCCTAGATCTATCAAAGCGGAGGCAGGAAAGTTTTATTGAATTATGGAGGGCAGGAAATATAACTAAATTATCAATGTGGGAACCAAATGTAAAGAAAACAGGCAACAAAAACTAATAGAATTCAATCTGAAATCAAAAGAATTTTTTGAGTTCTGGGGTCAATTTCCACGCCTGTAATCCCAGCACTTGGAAAGCTGAGACAGGAGGATCGCTGTGAGTTCGAGACCAGCCTGGGCCCCATAGTGAGTTCCAGATCAATCTCAACTACATAGTGATACCTGTCTCAAAAAACAAACAAACAAATAAATTAAAGTTAAAAGAAAAAAGGAGAGAAAGCTGCAGACAACAAAAGTCAAGCCAAGAAGTTATGGTAAACTGGGACACATTTGTCAGGAAAAAGGAATTCCATCAGTATTTTTTATAGAGACTCAAGCACACACATACATGAGCCCCAAACTATAAAGAGCATTGTCAATCTGTCCTTTGCTTCTCTCTCTCTCTCTCTCTCCCTCCATCTCTCACGCTCTCTCTCTCTCTCTCTCTCTTTCACTCTCTCTCAAAGTTAAAAAAAAGGCAAGTACTTCAGTTTCTTGATTAGTGATTTAATTTCCTGCCTGTCAAGGTTGGAGTTAATCATGGCTTTTCTATTTGGAGGTGCATTTTGCTGAGGAGTGGAGATCCACACTGGGAAATCTTTTGGTTTTGATTATCTTTCTGCCCTGGAGATGGTTAGAATTGGTTTCTCTTTCTTGTGGCTGCTGGGTTCCATGACTGGGTTTCTCCTTCCCTGTAACCCTTCTAGAGTGATGCTGATCTTCACTTATCTCTGGGCTGTGTTCTTAAAAAAAACTGATCTGGATTTGACCTTCAGACTCTAGAAGAATAAATGTAAATGTTTTAGTCCAAATTTATCCGCTTTTCTACCCTTAGGCATTCACTCTATTCACTTCCCTCTCCCTTCTTATGCTGTTCCACAGGACAGACTAACTGGTTTTTATGGTACAAATAGGTTCATTGATAGAACAAAAAATATTCCTAGGGATCCTTATGAATGAATTAATAGTTTTAAACAGAAATAAGTCAACTCTAATATTATAAACCATCCACCTAAATCCTTTCTTAATAACAGTCTTTTCACCAGGCATGGTGGTGCAAGCCTGTATGTAACCCCAGCACTCAGGAGGCTGAGGCAGGAGGATCGCTGTAAGTTCGAGACCAGCCTGGGCTACTTAGTGAGTTCCAGGTCAGCCTCAACTACATAGTGAGACCCTGTCTCAAAGAAAAGTCTTTTCTTTCACTGATGTGAAAGAGATTTTTCTTCTTCTGATACTATTATAAGAGATCTCTGGTAATAGATGATCTATAGGAAAAGTTCTGGCCAGTCTTCTTATAGTTACAAACCTAAAAACTATAAAAAAATTTTGTAGTTCAACTTAGCCAATGTGTCTGAGAGTGCTCTCCAGTTTAAAGATAATTGTTTTATATGTTTGTTTGTTTGTTTGTTTATTTATGTTGGTACTGGGGATCGAACTCAGGACCTTGCGCTTGCAAGGAAGGTGGCAGAACCACTGAGCTAAATTCCCGACCCTATGTGTTTATGTTTGTCCTTCTGTCTATTTAATGTGTGTTAGAGCACCTGCAGCTTCTTCCTTTAAGAGAATCTTTATTTTGAGCTCAACAATTTATTTTTATTTTTAATTTTCTTTAGTTCTTTCTGAGATTTCTATGGGAAGACTTTTTGTGTAGGTTTTCGGGGTAATCAAACGTATTTAAAGCATGGGTCACAGACTCCTGTGGTATGCTCCCTTTCCATAGATTTTAGTAATTTTTCTTCTCCTCTTCTCATTCTCCCTCTTCCCCTTAGGCTTTCTGATATCAGAGTGTTCATTTGTTTAGTCATTGGTTCTGGATGGCTCAGAAACAAGGTTAAGAGATACAGTGTCTTCTCACAAGGGAAGAGAGGCACTGGTCCATTTCAACCTTCCCTGGCTGCTCCCATGTGAACCAGTGAGCGGCGGAGCCAGCTCTAGCTGTCTCATCGAATCTAGACCCTAGAACCCTGCCTGGAGCCGTGGCTTCCTGTGGTAGTGTGTGGATACTGATTGGCTCTCTATTAGAGCTAAGACTTGAGAAATGCAGGGTGTGGTGGTTGTCTCTCAGGAGCAGAGCTGAAGAATGTGATTGGAGTTATGCGGTGTGGCTATGGTTGCTGGGCCTTATTAACCCATCATTATACATCTTTAGCAGACACCAAGCATAAGGGGATAGAAGACGGTTAAAGTAGCCTCGGGTTAGCCTAGGATGGTGGCACTTGGATTCCTTCATAAATGGTTTGGATCTAGACTACCCCCAAACTCTCATGCACTCAGTGATGGAGCTTTTGGAGGATGGTTGGATCATGGGGTACTTCAGTCACGGGTGGGTTCATCCACGGCCACTTCAGTAGAGCGTGTGCTGTGAGACGTGGGCTCACGTTGCGGGTGGTCAGTGGGGGCGTGGCCTGGAGGAGCAGATTTCCTTCCCTGCATCTTCTGGACCAGAGGTTGTAACTGCAAGCTAAAATAAACCTCTCTTTCTTTAAGTTGTGAGTCAGGTATTTTGTCCCAGCTACGTATAACGAAAGTGAAAAAGACAGAAAGTAAGCAAGGGACACGATGTGCGGTGAGGTAGGTAGCCAATGTAATTAAAATTGTTCCAGGAAGCCTTTGAAATTTTTTATCTTAGATTATTTCATTTCCCAATATGTATAATTACATTAACTTCATCATAATTAATTATTTAATATTTCAATTATTTAGAAAAAGCACAATATGAAATTTAGCAAAACACAATATGAAAATGATATGCCTTAAGTGGGTCACCTGGATACATGCTTGGAGTTGTGTATAAAAGATGACTAAAGAGTACCCTGGGAAGAAATGGCTGTAAGGAAGTTTGAAAGGCAGATCTGGTACAGAAAGAAACTGGCATGTATACATTGCACTAAAGCATCAACGATCAACTTCCAGTGGGGTGTGCAGCTGTGACCTGTCAGTAGCATATGCACGCAGCATCCACGGGGTAAGTTGGTAATTCCTAAAACAGGAATCTGGATGGAATAACTCTGTATCCTTCTTGGGATGTTAAAAGTTAAGGTCTGGGTGTCAGGCAGTTTAGGTTCAAGCTTAGTTCTAGATGTCACCAGCTAGGCGACCTTGAGTAAATAAGCCAAATATATAAATCTTACTCCTTTATCTTAAAATATATACATACTACTGACCAAGCAGAGATGTTTTCAGGACCACACACACACACACACACACACACATATCAGTTGCAACCAATAGCAGGGCTGATAATGGCATGAGTCACTGAGTGCAGCTGTGCTGGGGTTGGGGAGGTTACAGAGCTCTCCAGTCAGCCTAGGATAGTGGTGGTCAGATTCCTTCAGCTATACATAAAGTACAAGAAAAGTAGATTTTTAGTAATCAACATCTAAATCTGTTTTCATTAAATCCCACGGCTCTACTAATTTTCCTTTTTAAAAACATCCTTGGAAATCTGAGTAAGCAGTGAAAGGTGTGGTCAAACCTAACCTCAGCCCAACAAAGAGTCACAGAAATGTGGCTCACAACAAGAAACCAAAATACGTTCACAGACATGGATTGACTAAAATGCCCAGAGTTCAGCCACATAGCCAGAAAATTCAGAATAATTCCCAGGTTATAAAATTTCCAAGAACTCGTGGGAGACTGTGTCATTTTCTTGAGTCACCATTTCTTACATCTAAGTTCCACTTGAAACTTGTCACCCTCTTTGGAATCCTGAGATTTGTGTTCCACAGTCATCCTGAGAAATAAGTGGATGATCCGTACTCAGTTTCAATCTGTTGTGGGGTATTTGACTGGGACATCCGGGATCACTTCAGCTCCAGAGTGGCATTGCCAAGGCCAGCCCTTTCCTAGACCAACCCTTCCCCGACTATGTCTCAGGTGGGAGTACGGATGCACAGCCCTTCCAGCCCAACAGAGCACAACTCTGATGGATTGTTTCAGCCTGTGAGCACCCTGTGGAATGAACAAGGCTGTTTTCAGGTCTGCATTGCAGCCTGATCTCTACCCAATTCTGCTTCCTCTGGCTCTTTTCCACAGGTGTTGATGCCAAGATCACTTTCCAATAAACACCCTCACGTGACATTTCACGTCAGAGTCCAGTCCTGGAGGGGCCAACCTGTTACAAAATTGAGTCCTGCATTAAAGCCTCTTTAATTCCATGGAACAAGGACAGGTCAGTGGCTTGGCTCACGAGCCATCAAGTCACAGTGTGTCTTTCACAGCCCAATCATGAGTATCTCCTCAAAGAGATCCACAGTGTCTTCCTCCCTGCAGTTTCAAGCTCAGGGTATCTGGATGTTCTACAGTCAGAAAGTACATTCTAAAAAGATTTGCTCTGCACAAGAGATTTGGAAAATTTCTTCTGCCTCCATAAATCAGTGATATCCTTGAACTACATTAAATTAAATCTCCATCCTACATATTAATCCTTTCCTTAAATCCCACAATCTGTCAGTGATTTTAAAATATGAACATAAAGAGATTTCAGTATAAATTACTCTCTTTTTATACCATTCAATGACCCAGCTTTTAAAACTTCTTGATACAGTGGGAGTTGAATATATTATTCCAGTTATCTTTTGCTGCATAACATCAAATTTAGAGGTATAATGTAACATTCCCTTATTACTGTTATCTTTCAAGATTCTGGGGGTTGCCTGGGTTTAGGAAGGCAGTTGTTTTTTCCCTCAGGTCCCTCATAGTTTGTAGCCAGATTGCAACTGAGGCTAGAGGCATCTCAAAGGCTACTTACCTGTGCCTTTTGCTATGACAGGACAGCTCAGGCTGCTGAGTACCAGAATAAGCAAGGATTCTGTGGCATCTCCATCAATATATAGTATTAATAGGTGGTCATTTGGGGATGGTGGCTTCAGGGCAGCTGGATTTCTAATACTGTGACCTAGCTCCTAAGGGGAGATGTGTGGAGACTGAAACTGTAAAACTGGGTCATTTTTTTTTCTGCCACAGCCCCCAGAAGTTACAGTGTCACTTCTCAAGCTATCTGTTCATTAAAAGCAAATCATAAAGCCCAGCCCAAGCTGAAGAAGTGGAAAATTGGAGTCCATGTCCTCACAGGAGGAGCACGTAACAATTTGCAGACATGTTTTAAAACTACATATATGCCACGTTTTCTTCTTGAGCCTAAAAGCAGTCATGCTTCTTTTATTTCTTCTCCACAGGTGCTGCATCCTTGCCTAGTGACCCGTTTTGCTATACACACATTCCAGGAAACAACAGCTAATTTTAACAACCAATATTCACTGAGGTTTGCTATGTGCTGGTCATGATTCTAAGTCCTTGACCTTTCCTGTCCCATTAGAACTATCACAAGACAGGGTCCAAGGTGGTCCCTCAAAGTGGACATGGGAACCTTGACTCATCCCACCCAGTGAAACAGGTTGCAGGTTCACTGACTTACATCAAAGAAAAAGAATTTTAAGGACACATCAGTAAGAGGCACAAAGGGGTTTATTAGGCAAAACGTAAAGTACACACCCTAAGAAAGGGAACACAGCCCCCGAGAGAGAAACACTACCGTGGTGGTAGCTAAACTTTTAGAGACCGAGGACCCAGACTGCACCCTAAAACCCACTTATTTATCACAAAGTGCAAAAAGCGCAGCTAAACCTGAACACTGAGGTTTTCGTTTAGAAACAACTCATACATTAACATCATTTGTCTGAAAAGGAAAACACAGTAACAGAACTTTCAATGATACTAACAGCTTTTTATGGAAAGGCAAATGTTTGCATTTGGAGTGCTCGTGCACCATTAATGTGATCTGCACACTAATAAGTTGTCAAACCTTAGCTCATACTTTGTTAGTTTAAGAGCAACACACACAACCCTCAGGGCATTTGTTTGTCTGTTTCTTATATCAAATTTGATATAATTCAAAGCTGAAAACATATGCTCACAAGCATAAGATACAAACAAAGCATGAAAAGCAATCCCAACTGCCTCTGTTGACTTGAAATTATTCAACAGAGAATTCCACACTTTAAGGATTTTTGCTTCCATGACTACCAATTGTGCTGTCCTTTGTCATCCCCCACCACTTATCTTCTCAAGTGTTGCCTACAGATCATAGGCTCTATTTTTCCAGATAAAGCTTCCTTGAATTCCAATAGCTCTGTTTCCAGACTTCCAAAATCTGACCAGTGAAAGAAGGAAAGATCAAGTTCTTTGAATTTGGCTTTATAAGAAAACACAGGGTTGTCTCCATCTTCTGGAACTATAAAATTTAAAAAAATCTGTTACTAAAACTCTCCTTTGCAGCTACTACAATGCTAGAAAATTCCTTGCAGATTTCCTGATGGCTCAGAGAATGGTCTGCAAAAGTTGAAGGATTTTCTAAATGCAGTTTTTGATCTGGAAAATATTTTAGCTACCTACTTTCAAGGTCTGGGGTAATTTGGTTCATGTGCCAACAGAGAGGGCTCTGCATGCCCTCTGCAGTACGTGTGACATACACTCGTCACCACTGCGCTACAGCCTGGAGGTACTAATATTCACGTGTGTCAGTGATGGAAACCTGTGGAAATTGTGAACCAAGTTTGGGCTTGATTGACTATAGGAGGAAAACAATGGCTCACCAAAGGGTAAAAAGATAATGACTCATTTTTACAGGTGAAAGGATAGCCCCTTTTTACAGGAGAGAGGCATGGGCATTATTGTTGTATTGCTTTCAGAGAAGTGATCTAAGATGTTTTGCTTAAAATATTCTTTTGCATCTTTGACTCTTTTTTTCTATTTTAAGGCTAGGTTTCTGCCCTTTATTTCACTGACTAAGCTGTTTTATGCCCTGGGATTTAGGGTGTGATGGACCTGGAAGAAAAGCATAAATAAGCCTAGTTAGTTAGTACAGATATGGATACTGGGTAACTTTGTGTCTTGGAGTTACAGTCTTGAAAGTACAATTTTTTTTTTACTGTTGTGTTTTACCGGGTGTCAAACTCAGGACCTTGTGCTTTTGAGGCAGGTGGTGGAACCACTGAACTAAATCCCAGGCCCTGTTGTGTTTTGAGACAAGGTCTATCTATGTTGTTCTTGAACGCACTATGTAGCCCAGGCCACACTTGTGGCAATCCTCCTGCCTCAGCCTCCCAAGTGCTGGGATTAAAGGCCCAGTTGAAAGTATAATCTTAAAATATTATTATCCTTTTCCCCCTTTCTTCTTTTTAAAACTTAGTACATGCTTGAAGTACATAATATTTACTTCCCTTATGTAGAATTGGTACATATACATAACATGTCTTAATAACTTTTTTCATACTTTCCTACTACTACCCCCCTCCATCTCTTGATCTCTTTCCCATTTGAGATAGATCTATCCCATTATTTCCTACTATCCATGTTTTATTTTACTCTTTATTTATAATTTGGATTTCTCATATAAGAGAAACCATGCAATATTTAAGCTTGTGTGTCTGTTTAACGACATAGTGGTTTTGATTTGGTCTTTTATTTTGAGAGGGTATCATTTTTTCAGTTCTTTATATAGTCTAGATATTAGTCCTCTGTCTGAAGAATAGCTGGAAAAAATTCTCACATTCTATGGGCTTTCTTTTCACTCTGTTGGTTGTTTCTTTTGCCATGCAGGAGCTTTTTAATTTGATAGGACCACAATTGTTGATTCTCAGTATACTTTCTGTGCAACCAGTGTTCTGTTCAGAAAGTCCTTGCCTATCCCTATGACTGCAAGAGTTTTACCTACTTTATCTTCCAGTTTTAACATTTAGTTCTTTGATTCATTTTTATTTTAGTTTAGTATATGGTGGGAGATATGAGTCTACATTTAATCATCTGCATATAGATAACCAGTTTGCCTAGCACTAATATTTTTTTCACCCCTTTCCAATGGCTGAATGTGGCTGCTGTGGTTTCTGCAACCTCTATTCTGTTCCACTGATCCTTATGTCTTGTTTTATGCCTGTGCCATGAAGTTTTGATCACTGCAGCTTTGGAATATAACTTTAAGCCAGGGGTTGTGAGGCCTCCTGCTTTGCGCTTGTTGTCTAGGATTTCTTTTGCTATTGTGGGTCTCTTCTGGTTCCGTATAAATTTTATGATTGTTTTCTTCAGTTTGGGAAAGAATATTGTTGGTATTTTGATTGAGATTGTACTAAGTCTGTATATCAATTTCAGGAGTATTGTATGATCCCCCCACACACACACACACACACTGGGGATTGAACTCAGGATCTTGCACTTGAGAGACTGGCATGGGCACCACTGAGCTAAATCTCCAGTTCATGACTATTTTTACTATACTGGTTCTGTCTATCCCTGAACAGGGGATATATTTCCATTTTCTGATGTCCTTTTCAATTTCCTTTTCCAGAGTATTATAGTTTTCATTGTAGAGGTCTTTCACTTCCTTAGTTAGATTAATTCCTGTTATTTAATTTTTCTTGGTGCTATGGTGATGGCATTTTATTGTCTCATTTCTTGCTCAGTGAGGTCATTATTAGTGCATAGAAACACTTAATTTTTGTCGATTTTATATCCTTGTGCATTACTGAATTTTGTTATTAATTTTAGTAACAATTTATTTTTGTGGAATTTTGGTCTTTTGGTGGAATTTTGGGTCATATATACAGGATCATGCCATCTGTAAATAATGATAATTTGACTTCTTTTTTTCCTGAACATATCCTTTTTTTTTTTCCTTTTATTTCCTTACTGCTCTTGCTAATATTCTAGGTACTGTGTTGAACAGGTGTAGTGACAGTGGGCATTTTGTGTTCTTCCTGATTTTAGAGAGAAAATGTTTAGTTTTTTCCCCATCTAATATGATATTGGCCATAGGCTTGTCATAAATGACTTTTATCAGATTGAGATAAGGCCCTTCTATAACTATTTTCTTCAATCTTAACATGAAAGGATGTTGTGTTTTGTCAAGGGTTTCTTCTGATTCTGTTGAAGTGATCATGTGACTTTTTTGTCCTTGGTTCTATTTATATGATGTATTACATTTATTGGATTTGCATATGTTGAACCATCCTTGTATCCCTGGGATGAAGCCTACTTGGTTATGTGGCATATATGATCTTTTTGATGATTCATTGCATTCTTTTTTTCTTTTTGGTATCTTGTTGAGGATTTTTACATCTATATTCATTAAAGAGATTGGCTTCTAGCTTTCTCTCTCTCTCTCTTTTTTTTTTTTTTTTTTTTTTTTGGTGTTGGGGATTGAATTCATGACCTTGCGCTTGTGAGGCAGGTGGAGGAACCACTGAGCTAAATCCTGGCCCTGTAGTTTTCTCTTTTAGTTGAGTCCTCCTGTGGTTTTGGAATTAAGGTAATGCTAGCTTCTGGAATGACTTTAGGAGTACTCCTTTCATTTTATTTTCATTAAAGAGCTTGAGGGGAATTGGAGATAGATCTTTCTTGAAGTTTTTGTAGAATTCAGGAATGAGCCCCATCTAGACCTGGGCTTTTCCTAGTTTGTAGGTTTGTTATTATTGCCTCAATTTTATTACCTGTTATTGGATTGTTCAGGGTTTTCAAATCTCCTTGGTTCCATTTTGGTAATTTATATGTATCTAGGAATCTATCCACTTCGGACTTCTACAAGTTTATTGGCATACAGGTTTATGAAGTGGTTGCTAATTACCTTTATTCTTTTAGTAATATCCATTGTGACTTGACCTTTTCATTTCCAATGACATTGATTTGGGTCTTTTTTCTCTTTATTTTGGTAGATTGGCTAAGGGTTTGTCTATTTTGTTTATTTTTCAAAGACTCAACACTTCTTTGTAGTGGTGTTTTGGTCTCAATTTCATGTATTTCTGCTCTTATTTTTATAATTTCCTTCCTTGTACTAGCTCTGGGTTTGGACTGTTCTTCTTTTCTAGGACTTTGGAGTATTAATTTGGGCTGGCTCTGTTTTTGTGATATGGGCATTCCCAGCTATAAACATCTCAGAGCTGCTTTCATTGTAATCCATAAATTCTGGTATGTTCTGGTATGTTGTACTGCAGTTATAATGTAGTTCTAGAAACAGTCTTATTTCTTCATTGATTTTTATTTTATTTTATTTTGTATTTTGTGACCGGGGATATGAACTCAGGACCTTGTGCTTGTGAGGCAGGCGACAGCACCACTGACCTACATCCCCAGCCCTCTTCATTGATTTATTTTCTGCAACCCACTGATTATTTCAGAGTATATTTCAGTGTATTTGCTTAATTTCTGTGTGTTGGCATAATTTCTGTGTTTTCTTATTGATTTCTAGCTTCATTATACTATCACCTGGTAATATGCAAGGCATAATTTAAATATTTTTACATTTACTGTACCTTCCTAATATTGAATAATATATTTTGGTAAAAGGTCCATGTGCTGCTAACTAGAATGTGAGATCTGTTGCTGAGTGAAACACTCTGTAGATACCTATGAAGTGCATTTGTTTTACTGTGTGGTTAGGATTTTTGTCTGGCTCATCTATTTGTGATAGTGGGGTTCTGAAATCCCTTACTAAAATTGTTGCTGATTTTTATTTGATCTTTTGTTCCTGTAGTGTTTGTTTTATAAAGTTGGGTGTATCAGTTTTCAGTGCATACCTATTTACAATTGTTATGTCTTACTGTAGAATTGTTCCCTTAACCAGTACGTAGTGCCCTTCTTTGCTTCTTCTGATCAGTTTTGGCTTGATGTTCACTTTGGATATAGGATAGATTCCCTTGCCTATTGTCGGGTTCCTGTTGCATTTGGAATATTATTTTCCATTTTTTGGTTTTTAGTCTGTGAGTTTCTTTTGGGGTTAAATGTGTTTCTTGTCTGCAGCATACCACTGGATTTTATTTATTGGTTCATTCTTCCAGTCTGTGTTTTGAATGGAGAATTGAGACAATTCATATTGAGAGCTATTGCTAAGAGATATTGACTTATTCCTGTCATTGCCTTACATTCCTTAATGCTAATTCCCTATCTTTCCCTTCTACCTACTTGGTTGTCCTCCTGGTATATTCATTCTACTAGACCTTTTGTCATTGTTAGCTTGATTATCTCTTTCCAGGATATCCTTGAGAATTTTTTGGAATTCTGGTTTGTGGCCATGAACTTCTTTAGGTATTCTTTGTCATGAAAATAACATTTCTTTCTCCATCAGTTTGGGAAATAATCTCCACCAATTTGCAGGATATGTCAGCCTGGGTTGGAAGTTGTTTTCTTTTAGGAATTGAGACATTGCACTCCAAGCTGTCCTGCCTTTAAGGTTTGTATTCAGAAGCCTGCTGTAATTCTAATGGATTTACCTTTATAAGTGATCCATTGGTTTCCTCTGTTTTTAAGATTCTGTTCTCGTGTCGGACTTCCAAGATTTTGACTATGGTGTCCCCCTGAAGAGGATATTTTCTGGGCCTGGGATTTAGCTCAGTGGTGCTGCCACCTGCCTTACAAGTACAAGGTACTGAGTTTGATCCTCAGTACCAAAAAAAAAAAAAAGAGGTTATTTTCTGACTGTAGCTCTTTAGGGTCCCATATGTCTCACTTATATGTATATTAAATTTCTTTTCCTTATTTGCTATTATTTCAGTAAACCAATTTTTATGCTATTTGTGCAGTCTTCTAATTTTCTGTTAATTCCAATTAATTTTAGGTTAGTCTTTTTTGTGTCAGGCAGGAGCTGTTGGATCCATTTTTCATGTTCTCTTGCTGATTTTTAAGGTAGCTCTTATTAACTGGTCATCAACAACAGCCCTGCATTGTAGTTCTGATATTCTGTTCTCGTGTTGGTCATTCTTTCTTTCCTTTTTTTTTTTTTGGCGGTACTGGAGATCAAACTTAGGACCTTGTTCTTGCAAGGCAGGCATGGTGCCACTGAGTCAAATCCCCGGCCCTCCAGTGGTCATTTCTGGATGCCCATACTTCCCATAGAACTTTTAATCTCTGTGGCGGTCCAGCTGTCACAACACGAACATGCCTGAGTCGGGGAGTGAGGATTGAGAAAGGAAAGAACACTCAAGCCTGAGTGGAGACGAAGAGAGGTCTGATTTACTTTACAGAAACAGCTCCTTTTATAGGTTCACATCAACAACAAGCTTTTAAGGGTATACAACAACAGAAAACACCAAGCAATCATTTTTATCTTTATGCAAAGACCGGATTTCCTGACTCTTACAGATAACATCAGATCTTTGGCTAAGGAGTTTCCTGTTATGTCAGGGTCAAAGAATCAAAACAAGCTCAACAAACAGTTTCCTTGAAAAGTAACAAACGTTGCCTAGATTGTGTTGATGCCTTAACTATACAGGAAGAAGTTATTTTCCAAATGTCAAACTCCAGTGGGCCATGACCGGGCACCGACAAATCTCCTGAATTTCTTTTTAGAGGATTTTAATGAACTCCATGCCAGTTATTCATGTTTTTCATCATTTTGTTTAGTTTTGCTAGCTTTTTATTAGTGTCTTCTGTAGATTTGCTGATTGATTTATTTGGCCCAAAGCCTTGTTACTCTAATCTTCTGTGAGCTTGCCAAATGCCTTATTGATCTCTTTTGTTATCTCTCCTGATATTTCAAATAACTCAGGTGTGTAGCCTTTGCTTTCCTCCATTTTGAGATCCGCTTTGGGGGAGTTAAGAGTTTTGGGAGGCATTTTGTTGGCTTGTCATTTCATGGTTCTGTTTTTTGTTTGTTTTTGTTATGAAGCTCACAGTTTGATTGCAATGGAAAGGTTTGCTTCTAGAATGAAGACCTCTTTAGTTAATGTCTACTTTTCAGTGGTGTATTTTGTGTGTGGCTAACTTTCGGCTTTTGCCTCCATCCTAGGATCCAACCACCTCCATTTACTTGAGATGGGAGGTTTCAGTGTTTTTGGCCCAGTACCCAGTTCTCCAGGATTTGGTTAGAGTATTGTTCATTACCCAAAGCATCCTAGATATAAGCATCTCAAGTAAACCAATTAATACCAATAGCTCTGGCTATAATAATGATATCACCATCAATTATAGTATCAAATACAAACTGAGTATTGACAAACTCTAAGGACCGTCATGTACCACCCTTAAACATAGAAAAGAGATCTCTAATCATAGTATGAACACTAAAACAAATCAAATATTAACCTACTATTTACTGAGCTACAGTAAATATTTAGTGAATGGAAAAACTTTAACTCTATTAACAAAAGAACAGCATTTAAGGGAAATGGTATAAAGTTAACTATCTAGCTAGAGATTCATAGAGTTTAGTAGTTATACCAATAAAGGTAGAGGTGACTGGTAAAAAGAGAATGAAAAAGGCAAAATTTGAAAAATTAATCAATAGGACATAAGAAGGAGGAAAGAAAAGTGTCATGGGGGGATCTTATTGAGGAGTGAAAGGAAATTAATAGTGCTAAAGAACAGTCACAGGAAAGAATGCACAAGAAAAAAGAATAAAAGACAAATGAAAACAAAATGCAGGAAATAAAAGATAAAAAGAAAGTTGGAAGAGGAAAAGAGAAAAGAAACTAAAAGAGAGTGGAGAGAGAGAGAGAGAGAGAGAGAGAGAGAGAGAGAGAGAGAGTCCAAACTCCTAAAAAATCCAATGAAGGAACAATAAATAAATGATTGAGTCAAATGATTGGACTACTGGACTTAACGTCAACGATCACAGGGTCTGATTGCCCCCTTCTCTTCCTGGTGTTGTCCTCACCCAGGATCGATCCTTGGGTTAGGCCTTGCCCCTGCTGCCCTGTGCCAAGAGGAAGCAAGAGCTGGAGGATGGTCTTGCCCTGGAGTGGTGGGGGATGGCGCTGTCCTCCCATGTGGGCCTGCTTGCTCATGCTGCAGGAGGGGTGCCACAGGTTAAATTAAGATTTTTCCCTCTCTCCTTTCTACCTTTATTTCTTCTATTGTAACTCAGAATCATTCTTTGCTTAATATCCAAATAGAATGTCTCGTGTTTCCATCCAGTGCATTATGGGAAGGGCTAGAGACCTCCTTAATGTCTTTGTTTACAGGAGTTGCATTTTTTCACAGAAAGTCCACACCAAAATCTGGATCTGTAGCCCAGATTTCACATTGCTCTATTCTAGAAACATCATCACTACTGCACTTAATGAAGGCTCAGCCTAATTACAACTCTATGCAGGAACTCACTCACAGGTCAGTGTTCCTGCAGAGGCATTACTAAAAATGTACCAGTCATTTCCTGCCCAGCCACTTTCTCGTTTACTGTTAACAAGGGGGCCTTCTGCCCTACCTACAAGATCTGAAGTTAAAAGTTAGCGGCGGCTGAACTGAATGAAGCCTGACCCAAAACCTATTTTTGATCTAAGTGTAAACATTTCAAAATGTGAATTTTCATATTAAACCTCGGATTTCTGGCCTCTCTTTGATACAATTGCATGGTGTGTGAACCCTGGATTCACCTCCTGTCATGTCAGCAATTAACTGTAGTGTCAGGACCAACTGCTCCCTGACCCCTTCCCTTACAGCTCCATTCGGCCCATTGTTCTCATTTGTTTTAACCCCTAGACACTACCATTTGCAACCTGTTGCCTTAAGAGCCACCTCCTCCTGTGACTGGCTTCCCTTTATTGCCAGGTCCCTACCACTTCTCTTTAGGTAACACCTACAAACTCAAAATTCTTCTCATTTTATTAGAATGCACTATTCAGCTTGCTCTAGGTCTCTTGCTTACATAGTTCCTCACTTGGCCCACAGTCAACAACCCTTTTAGCCTTTGCCACACATAGGCTTTTGTAACAGTAGCCCCTCCTTTGGGGGGTTGTCCTTGGCAGAGTAGTTACTTTTGCTCCCCTACTCTTTGCCCTTCCTTTTTTTTTTTTTTTTTTT
>NW_022900936.1:66245158-66274924 GCF_012274545.1 Fukomys damarensis | reverse complement strand
CCCTTTCTTTTTTTTTTTTTTTTTTTCCTTTTTGGAAACAAAATCAAAGCCAGCCTTCTGCATGCTGGAATTACAGGCATGTGGCACTGCCCAGCTTTTCCTAATTATTTTCCCTTCAGCCCAGCATTCTAGAACTGTGTCTAAGTGATTAAGATGTTAACTATTGAATAATCTTTCTTTAGATTTACAAAACCCTGAACATCTAGTGACCTTTGTAAAGGCCTTCCTTCACTTTTAGTTGTGTATATCAACTAACAAAAAACCATGTAATTTGCTGTGAGTTTAGCTTGCATCTGTCTAAAAAGACTGCAAGAAGTGGGACATGGTAGTTCATGCCTCTACTACCAGCATTCTGGGAGGCTGAGGATGGAGAACCTCACATTCAAGCCCATCCTGGGTAATTTGTTAAATTAGTGAGAACGTGTCTCAAATGAAGGTGAAAATGGGCTGGGGAATGTAGCTAGAGCAAAGGCCTTTTGTTCAACCCTCAGTACTGCAGAAAATGATAAAGAGGGGAAAAGACTCTAGGAGCTAATATCAGAAGCTTTTAGTGCCATGGTGGTGTTCTGGAGAAGAAAGTAAGGCTGGGGCTGTAATTTAATGGTAGAGTGCTTGGCTAGCATGCGTGAGGTCCTCTATGACTCCTAATACAGATAGCACAACTGGGGCGGGGGATTTAGCTCAGTGGTTCAGCTGCGTGCCTCGCAAGCACAAGGACCTGAGTTCGATCCTCAGTGTGTTCCCCCGCACACACACACACAAAAAGCACAACTGAGGGCTACAGAACCTGGGCAATGTCTCAGGGCCAACCCTCAAACCCACCCAGGGCTTACAACATAGTGGTCCAGATCAGGGAAAAAGAGACCCCAAGCCCATACGGGAACATTCTGAAAATTCTAAACCAAGATGCAGACGCATTAGACCTGCCTGCAGACCCTAGGGTAACCTTTCTCACCCTGGAGCTCACTGAAAATCTATGCAAACGGGCTGCATCTTCCACACACAATTACACCAGTGAGTTACGGAGGAGGACATGCACAGTAGCACGGTGGACGCGGCGCTGTCAATCACAGTTCGGAGGACACTGATGGGAGGCGCCTAAGCCGGAAGGGCATTTAAACTCCTACACCCACACCCCTGGGGAGTGTGCCATTTTCCTTTCCCTCACACCGAGTACTTTCACTTTAATAAATCTCGTTAGTGTTTCCTCGCCATTAAGCGCTGCATCCAACTCTTTGTTGGTCACACATGAACCTGTCCCCAGGCCCATTTTACCCATGGTAACACAAGTACTCAAAGGAGGAAGGTGGGAAAGATAGGAAGAAAGGAAGAGAAAAACAGGAAGCGCACGCCCTGGGTAACAAAAACCCTACTCTGGTGTAGACTTCCGGTCCTCTTCCCTTGCCTCGGTATAAAAGCCCTTTGCACCCCGGAGCCCCTCAGATGGAGCTGTTGTAAGACTTAAAGTCTCACTTCCACTCCACGGAGCGTGAACAGCCGAAAGGCCTCCACGATGCTGGGCCCTAACACCCAGTGATGCTCCGCGAACACGACAGAGAACCGAGAAACCCAGGAAGGAACACACCAGCCTAGATGGTAAAAGACCTTTATTAGTCTGGCCAGATCTGTAAGGATGAAAACTCTCTCCAACTTCTAAGTCATCCGCTTTTGAATAAAGTCGATTCCTTTCTACCACCTTTTTCTTTTTTCCGAATTAGGGATTAAACCCAGGACCTCTGTAATGAACTGCCTCCAACCCTTTTTGTTTTTTATTTTGAGACCGTCTCATTAAACTGCTGAGTTACCCAGGCTTGGCTCAAACTTGTAATTCCGCTGCCTCAGCCTATCAAGAGTCCTGGAATTACAGGTATGCACTGCTACTCCACTGGCTCCTACCAACAGTTGTCTCCTGGAAACTGTCTTCCAAGTGGCAAGCAGTCTGGACCTCAGTCTGGTAATGGTCTCTGTTGCATTCGGCTCCATTCTTCCGTTACAGACCCAAAGCCGCTACTGGGGAGATATAACCAAAAGCCGAATAACCGGCCTTGCCTGAAAACTTTACAAGGTAGAAGAGAAAGAAAATTGTTTCATGATTGGATAGTTATTAATCCAGAGTGTGATGTTACCACAGGTAATCCAGTAAAGATCACAAAGATGGAAAGAAATCATACTTTTTTACATCATCAGGCAGAAAGAACTGGTTATACAAAGTTCTCAAGATAAATGGTAACTAGCCGGGCATGGTGGCGCACACCTGTAATCCCAGCATTTGGGAGCTGAGGCAGGAGGATCGCTGTGAGTTCAAGACCAGCCTTAGCTGCATAGTGAGTTCCAGGTCAGCCTCAACTACCGTAGTGAGACCCTGTCTCAAAAAACCAAAAATAAATAAATAAATAAAATAAAATAAATGGTAACCAGTCCTCTATAATGAGACCTAACACCATTTGACACTACGCAGTTCATCCTAAATGTTCTTGTCATTGGGGTTGCCATCTATGCTAGCGATTGCCT
Source organism: Fukomys damarensis (assembly GCF_012274545.1). Taxonomy (NCBI): domain Eukaryota; kingdom Metazoa; phylum Chordata; class Mammalia; order Rodentia; family Bathyergidae; genus Fukomys; species Fukomys damarensis. Next base: position 66,272,413 of record NW_022900936.1, on the reverse strand, counting down.
TTGTGCAAAGGAATAATAAAAATTCACAAGTCTCTATGCCAGGTTGGTCATTGCAAATTGGAGCCAAGGGCTAGCCTTCGTCAAGCTGCTGCCCTGTCAGGGAAACTGGGAGAGAAAGGTATGAGCCTCCTTGATGATTGCATTCCAGAGTGATGGTATCCATGTTTTTGCAAAAAACACTTCTGGGGTTTAAAACAGGCCAAAGGGCCGGGGATTTAGCTCAGTGGTTCCACCACCTGCCTTGCAAGCACAAGGTCTTGAGTTTGATCCCCCGTACAAAAACAAAAAACAAAAGTAGGCAAAAGGCTTTTAAATAAAGCTTGTAAAAAAATATTTTTATACATCTCAAAAAGTCAGGGAAAGAATGAAAATTCAAGTTGTATTTTGTTTTGAGGTATCAGGAATTGAACTGAAAGCCTTGCACTAAGCTATATCCCAAGTCCCTTTCTAATTTTAATTTAATTAATTATTGATTTGCAGTACTGGGGATTGAACTCAGGGCCTCCATACTAAGCTACATGCCCCTCACTTCTCTTATTTTAAAATTTTGAGTCACTAAATAGCCCAAGCTGGGCTCAAATTTGCTATTCTCCTGCCTCCACTTCCTAGAATGCTGGGATTAAAGGCGTGTGCCACCAGACCTGGCTGCTGAGTATAAATTTTTGAAAGTTTGAATGGGGCAGGGAATTTTCTTCATTCTTTTGCATCTGAGAGGATTAAACTTTTAATTTTTGATTTGTATTCATCCTTATGCACCCATACAATATACTTAAATAAGTGAATGTGGCTGGTTTTAATAAAACTTATTGACACAGAAACTTGAGTTTCATTTAACTTTTACATGTCACAAAATGTAATGAACTTTCGATTTGTCCTGCAAGCATTAAAAACGGGATAAAGCACTTATCTTGTGTCACAGTACAAATAGAGACCATGGGCTGGATTTGCCAACCCCTGAGAACTCTTACCAGGGTGGAGGTTGAGGGTTGAGGATTTGGTATAAATTATTTCCTAAAACAAATGAGACATGGATTTTTCCACTGCCTTGGAAGCTAGTAGTAGGCTGCAGTCAGTATTTCTATCAAGCCCCACTTATCTCCTGAAACAGTTCTAGAGGGTGGTATACAAAATCAAGGTGTCAGCAGAGGGAGAGCTCCAATGGAGACTGAGGAAGAAACCTTCCCAGGCCTCTCTCCACAGTTCTGGCAGTTGCCATGGCATTTGTTGGCCTGCGGGTGCATCCTCTAACCTCTGCCCCTTTCACCATGGGCATTGGCCCAGTGTCTGCAAGTGTACAACTGTTCCTCTTCGTTCAAGGACTCATCAGTGGATTAGGGCTCACCTCGTCCAGAATGACCTCATCATAAATTGATCCCATCTGCAAAGATCCCATGGCCAGTAAAGTCGCATTCACAATGTGGAAGTTAGGACTTCACCATGTCTTTCGGAAGACACAGTACTACACACTATAGTTCTACTTCTCAAGTTACTTTCTGGCTGGTAGCTAGGACTTATCGATTCCTATCAATTCCTTCCTGCTCTCTAACTAGGAAACTTTGGGGGGGCACCGGGGATCAAACTCAGGACCTTGTGCTTGCAAGGCAAAACTTTATTTTTTTATTTTTTATTCTCGGTTGGAACATTCCCCTGGACTAGGTTGAGACACTCTGACCATTGTTTGCCTCTAGAATCTTTTCCTTTTATCAAAATATACTTTCAGTAAAGTTCAGGTAACTAAATAGAAATGCCACCATCTGTCCATCTGTCCAGTTTAGAAAGGAAAGAAATAATTGTATTTCTATAAGCAAGTTCAAAGTCCTACCAAAAAAAGCTTATGATATCAATAATACATTTTAAAAAATTCTACCAATTTTACAGAATAATTTATTAAAGTCTGTTGATCTTACCTTATATTTGTCTTTTCCCTCTTACACACACACACACACACACACACACACACACACATATTCATGATTATTTTATAGTTGTAATGGGTAAGTGTGTTCAACTTGGAATTCTTTTATGAAACACAATTTAACCAACTATATCCTGCTTCCTATGTTATCTTTATATTCATCATTTTTCATACATGACTAGAGTATATCCTCTTAATATGCTGTGGTTAGCTTTTGTGTATCTATATTATTGGAATCTTAGTTTTCTTCTGGCATTTTAGTATTATAAAATAAGCATTTGTGTATTTTTTGAAATTAAATGTTATTTCCTTAGGATAAATTCTATTACTTGCTCAAGGGTTAGGCATATTTATGATTCTTTCAATAAAGTACTATTTTGCCCTTCAGAAAGACTAGATCAATTTGCATTGCTACCATTAATACATGAGCACATCTGATTTCCTGAAGCCTCACAGGCCTGAGCTTTTAGGACTTTTTCAAGTTTTTCTGATTCATTTTTTGGGTATAAAATGAAACTTCACAGTAGATTTAGTTTGCAGTTATTTTATCAATAAGGTTGACTGCATAATTTTAAAACTGTGGTTTGGTGATGGCACTACTTCTTGTATGAACTGTCTTTTAGCCATGTGTTTAATAGGCAATTGATATTCTTTACATATTTGTGTTTTTTATACTGTTTTGCCTTTATGTGCAAACATTTACTCTACTGTGCTAAATTTTTAAATCTCAGCTTTATTGGTATTCATCCTATCAAACCTGAAATTAAAACTATCTTTTTTCCTATTGCACTAACAATCAAAAAGCGATTACCCTTGTTGCTACTGCTTCATGTATGTGTGCTTGTATTTGTATTGTTTTTAAAGTATTTACCTTTTAGTACACCTGAAAAATGTTTTTTTGTATAGTGGGAAATGAGGATCTTTTTAATATTCTCATTATTCATATTCCTGTATAGCAAGAGTCTTGAGTTGGTCACCAGTTGCATTGGCTTTTCTGTTGCTGGACAAAATACCTGGCACCAGCAAATTAAAGGAGGAAAGATTTAGTTGGACCCAGTTTCACAGAATTTACTCCATGGTCAACTGGCTTAATGGAGTTCAGGAAGATCACAGTAGAAAATCATGGTGGAGAAAAACTGCTTGGTTCATGGTAGCTGGGAGATCACTAGAGAGGAAGAGCCTAGAGACCAAAAATCAATCCCGAGGTCATGCCTACATGATCCACCACACACACCCGTCACCATGGTGGTTCCCAAGCCAGTCAAGTTGACTATCATGAGAATTATTTTTTAATTTGCTTTTTATTTTTCTTAGTACGCATTTGCAATACATAATGGGTGCATTCATTGTGGAGACTTGGTATGAGTATATGGTACATCTTAATATATCCCCTCCCGACACTCCCCTGTCCCTCCATCTCTTGGTTCCCTTCTCATTTGTAAAAACAATCTATCTCTTTGTTTCCTATTATTGATCTTTTATTTTGCCCTTTAAATTATTTATCATTTGGTGTTTCACTTTGTTTTTTTTTGGGGGGGGGGACCGGGGAATTGAACTTGGGTCCTTGCACTTGTGAGGCAGGTGGCAGAAACACTGAGCTAAATCCCTGGCCCTCACTTTTTTTTTTTTTTTTTTTTTTTTGGTACTGGGATTCAAACTCAGGACCTCACACTTGACAGGCAGGTGCTGTGCTGCTGAGCTACATCCCTGGCCCCTGGTGTTTCACATTTAAGAGAAACCAAACAATGTTAAATTGTACATCTTAGTTCACTTACTACTATAGTCAGAAGTTGCATCCATTTTCCATCTTTGTGACAGAATACTACTCCATTGTGTAGAAATACTATGTTATCAGTGTCCATCTATCTGTTCATGGGCATAAAGGCCACTTCCAAGATTGAGCTATTATGCATTATGTTGCTATAAACATCAGTGTGCATGTATCACTGTAATATGCTGTTTTTAACTCTTTTGGGAAGATTCTAGAATAGCAATTTCTGGGTCAAATGGAATTTCCTTTTTTAGTTTTTTGAGGAATCTTCTTACTGATTTCCATAGTGGTTGTACTAGTTTACATGCCCACCAACAATGTAGAAGGATTCCTTTCCACCCACGCAGTATTTGTTGTTATTTGATTTCTTGATGACAGCCATTCTTTCTGGAGTAAGATGGAATCTCAGTGTTGCTTTAATTTGCATTTATTTAATGGCCAGAGATGTTGGACATTTTCTCATGTATTTATTGGCCATTCATACCTCTTCTGAGAAGTGTCTATTCATTTCAATTACCTATTTTTGGACTTTGTCTTGTTTGATTTTAGTTTAGTATGTTTTAGAGTTATGGATCTAGAGCCAAGCTTGTGCATGTGGAAAGCCAGTTTTCCCAACACTATTTGTTAAAGAGGCTAGTGTGTGTTTTGGGCCACTTTGTCACAGCTTATGACTGTGGCACGATGCAAAGGGTGAAAGATTAATTGTAGTCATTGTCCAAGAAGGCCCAAAAGGCCGGCTCTTATGGAGGCTCCTCATCATGAGAGAGTGTCATAAAGACAGCCCTGAACTGAAGTTTTGGTGGCTTGTTATTGATAGAACCAGAAAGTAATAATAAAGGACAAAAGAAAGATATCTGTGCAGCGATTTATGTAGGGGACAGGAAAGAGTCAGGGTGATCTGTTACATGACTAACCTTAGGGCCAATCTAAGTAATAAATTGGAGTACGGCCCGAGCATACATTCCCTAAGGCAATGTGTTTTGATCCTACATGGACTTATGACCTGTAGGCTGTCTTTTAATCTCTAGCCACACGTTTGAGGTGGTTTTACCCTTGTGCCCCTCAAAAGTCTCTTACCTCTGCATATCCATCTGATACATACCCCTGGCCAAGGCTTCCACATTTGTCAAAGATCAAATTGCTGGATGGCCTGGGGTGGTTTCTGCATCCTCTAATCTGTTCCATTGATCCTCATGTCTCCTTTTGCACCAGTATCGCGTTATTTTGTCACTGTAGCTTTGTAATATAATTTGAAATCTGAGGTTATGATTCGTCTTGCTTTGTTCTTGTTACCCAGAATTGCTTTTGCTATTCTGGGTCTCTTCTTGCATCCGTATCAATTTCATTTCTACATTTATGAGGAATGCTATTGGCATTTTGATTGAGGTTTACTTAAATTAATTCTATACATTAGCTTTGGAAGTGTGGTCATTTTGCCAGTATTGATTCTGCCTGTCCAGAAACAGGGGTTATCTTTTCATTTTTTTGATGTCATCTTCAATCTCCTTTTTAGCTTACTCCAGTAGCCTTTCACCTCCTTAGTCTGGTTAATACCCAAGTGTTTAATTTTTCTTGAAACTATTGTAAATGATATTGTTTTCCTAATTTATTTGTTGGTAGGTTCATTATTAGTGTACAAGAAAGCTACTGATTTGGGGGCACTGGTTTTGTGTCTTGCTGAATTTGTTTATTAGTTGTAGTAGTCCTCTGGTGGAATTTTTTGGTTCTTTTCTGTATAGGATCATCTCAAGTGCAAATAACTATACTTTTATTTCCTTTTCTATATGTATTTCTTTTATTTCTTTGTCTTGCTTGATTGTTCTGGCTAGTGTTTTGAGTAATGTATTGAATAGGAATTGTGATAGTGAACATCATTGTCTTGTTCTTGATTTTAAAAGGAAAGCTTTCAAATTTTCCCCATTTAATATAATGGCAGAAAGTTTGCCATAAATGGCTTTTGTCTAAGATCTTTTTATACCTATTGAGTGTGTGTGTGTGTGTGTGTGTGTGTGTGTGTGTGTGTTTTTATCATGAATGAGTGTTGGAGTTTTTCCAAAGGCTTTTTCTGCATCTATTGAGATGGTCATGTGATTTGTGACCTTGCTTCTTTTTATGTAATGGATTACATTTTTTATTTGTGTATGTTAAGCCATCCTTATATTCTTGGGATGAAACCTACTTGGTTGTGATGTATGATTTTCTTATGATTTGCTTCATTTTGTTTCGCAGTATCTTGTTGAGGATTTTTGCATCTACATTCATTATAGCAATTGGCACCTAGTTTCCTTTTTAATTGTAACTTGTCTGGATTTGGAACTACAGTAATGTTAGCTTCCAGAAATGAGTTTGGAAGTACTCTTTCTATGTCAATTTCATTAGAGTTTGCAGAGTATTGGTGATCTTCTCTTGAATTCTTGTAGAATTCAGTGATGAATCCATTGGGTCCTGGGATTTTCTAAATTGGTAGGTTTTAAAAATTTTCTGCCTCAATTAACCGTTATTGCATTATTCAGGATTTCTAAATTTTCTTCATTCAGTTTTGGTATTTTATATATGTATCTAGGAATCTATTAGTTTCGTGTGGGTTTTTCCATTAATTGAAGTACATGTTTTTGAAGTAGTTACCAAATAATCTTCTGGATTTCCATGGTCTTTGTTGTGATTTCACCTTTTTGTTTTGTTTTGTTTTTGGGGTACCAGGGATTGAACTCTGGTCCTTGTGCTTGAGAGGCAGATGCTGAAACCACTGAGCCAAATCCCCAGCCCACCTTTTTGTTTTTAATGGCACTGATATGCATCTTTCCTCTTTTTGGTAAGACTGGCTAAGGGTTTGTCTATTTTACTAATTCTTTTGAAGAAATAGCTCTTTGATTCATTGTTTCTTGTTTAGTCTCAGTTTCATTAATTTTTATTCTGATCTTTATAATTTCCTTCTTGTACTACCTTTGGATTTGGTTTATTCTTGTTTGTCTAGTACTTTGAGGTACACCATTAAGTTATTTATTTTGGGTTGCTCTGGGGTTTTTTATTAAGTTTATTGGTACATTTTAGGTATACAATATGATGACATTCATCTTCAGGAATTTGTACCTTTACATGATATATCTTGGTTTTTATTTTCTCCCCATTCCCCTGCCCTCCCTTCAACCCCTCCACCCTTCCCCATTTACAAAGACTTTGTTTCCATTTTTTCCGTTTCTCATATTTTTTCCTTTCCCTTCCTTTCTTTCCCCTACCCCTCCCACTTCCTCTTTCCCTTTAGACCTTTCTTCATGTTTCACTTTATCTGTTACACATTTTAATTCTTATTTACACTTTCAGTTTCTTACACCAGAGAGAGAGATAGATGATCTATTATTTGTTTTGTTTTGTTTTTGTTTTGATGTGAGAATTAACAGCTATAAATTTCACTCTCAGAATTGCTTTCATTGTGTCATAGGTTTGGGATCTTGTACTGGCATTATTGTTTGATTCTAAAAACTGTTTAATTTCTTTTTCGATTTCTTCTGTGACCCATTGATTATTCAAGAGTGTATCACTTAGTCTCCATCTGTTTGTATAAGTTTTGTGATTTTTTTTTTTTGTCATTGATTTCTAGTTTCATTCCACTGTGAACTGAGATGTATGGGATAATTTTGATTCACTTGTGTTTATTTAAACATGCTTTATGGGCTGGTATGAGGTCTATTTTGGAGAAAGTCTCATATGCTGCTGAGAATTTGTATTCTGTTGTTTGGTGGGACATTCTGTAGATATCTGTTAAGTCTATTTGTTCAAAGGTGTGGTTCAACACTAATATTTCTTTGTTGGTTTTTTAGCTAGTTGATCTATTTTTTTCTCATTGAGTTTATTGGTATATTTTAGATATACATTACAGTTACATTCATCATTGGGATCTTGTACGTTTACGTGACAGGTCTTGGTTCTTATTTTTTCCCCTTGTCCCTGCCCTCCCTTCACCCCCTCCCTTCCCTATTTACAAATACTTTGTTTCCATTTTTTCATTTTCTCATGTTTTTTTTTCTTTTCCCTTATTACCTTTCCCCACCCTTCCCACTTTCCTTAAACCTTTAGCCCTTTTCTTCCTATTTCACACTGTCAATTATCTCATTAGGATCTTATGTACTATTATAGTTTTTCACACCAGAGAAACTATTCATTATTTACACGTGTGACTTATTTATTTCACTTAGTATATCCTCAATATGTATCCATTTTCCTATGAATGAATCTACTTTCTCATTCTTTATGGCTGAGTAGTATTCCATTTTATAGAAAAACCACATCTTCTTTATCCAGTCTCCAACTGATGGCAAATGGGCTGTTTCCAAGTTTTAGCTACTACAAACTGTGCCACTATAAACATAGGTGTTCATATATCACTGTGATATGTAGTTGATCTATTTTTGATGGTAGAGTATTAAGGGCCTCCACCGTAACTGTATTCTTGTTTATCTAATCAAGCACTGTTTGTTTTATGAAGTTGGGTGTGCCAGTGTTCAGTGCATTTGTATATCATCATCATCTCGCTGTAGCATTGTTCCCTTAACCAGTATGCAGTCACCTTCTTTGACTCCCGGATCAGTTTTTCCTTGAATTTTATTTTGTCTGAAAATAGGATAGATTCTCTTGCTTATTTAAGAATAAGCAAGTCCCTGTTGCTTATAATAATATTCCTGTTGGGATATTATTGATTTTTGGATTAAGTTCATTTTTTTGTACACAGCATATTGTTAGTTTTTGTTCTTTGATCCATTTTGCCAACCTGTGCTTTTTGAATTAGACCATTCATATTGAGTGTTATTATCTAAAGGCATTGACTTATTCCTGCCATTGTTTTATTTTCCTATTATTAATCCTTTTTTTTTCTTCTGTGTAACTGCTCACCCTACCTGATGTATTCAGTTCATTAGACTTTTTGGTATTGTTGGCTTCCTTGTCTCTTTCTAAGATATCCTTGAGAATCTTTTGGACTGTTGGTTTAATGGTCATAAATTTTTTAAGGTCGTCTTTGTCATGAAAAAAATCTTTTTTTTCATCTATTTTGAAAGATAGTTTTGCAGGACATATTAATCTGGGTTGGAAGTTATTTTCTTTTAGGGTCCGAAACACTTTACTAAGATCTCCTGGCCTTTAAAGTTTGTGCTCAGAAGTCTACTGTTATTCTAATAGATGTACCTTTGTAAGTTATTTGTTGCTTTTCTCTAACAGCTTTTAACATTTTATTCTTGTGTCAGGCTTCTGGGATTTTGGACTATGACGTGTTATGCAGAGATTCTTTCCTTATCATGGCTATTTGGGATTTTTATTTGCCTTGATTATCTGTTTGTTTTGTTTTGTTTTCAGTACCGGGGATCAAACTCAGACCCTTGTGCTTTCAAGGCAGGCAGTGGAACCACTGAGCTAAATCCCCAGCACAATTATCTGTATGTTAAGTTCTTTCCCTATCCTTGGAATGCTTTCTGCTATTTTTTTCTGTAAATTTTTTATGCCATTTGTACCTAATTATGATTTTTCAGTAATTCGGTTCATCTGAGATTTATCTTCTTTGTATCATCTAGCAGCCACTGAATCTAGTTTCCATGACATCTTATAGTTGCCATGATATCTCTGAGTATATGGTCACATGCATCAGCCCTATCTTGTAGTTCTGACATTTTCCTCACATTGATCACTTCTGCTGTCCATTCTTTCTTTTTTCTTTTCTTCTTTTTTTGTTTTTGTTTTTTTTTTTCAGTACTGGGAATTGAACTCAGGATGTTGTGCTTGCCAAGCAGGCAGGGTGCTGCTGAGCTACATCCCCTGCCCTTCTGCCCATTCTTTTTTTTCAATATACTTTTTTATTTTCTAGATTTCTGATTGGTACTTTTCTAATTAGGATTCCACTCTAATTCTTTGCTAATCAATTCATTCATGTTTTGCAGCGTTTTGTTTAGCTCAACTAACTTTTTATAAGTGTCTTCGTCTTCTGTAATGATATCCTAATCATTTTAAAGTGCAGGGGTGGTTTTTTTTGTTTTTTCAGTTTCCCCATGTATCTGCGCGTGTTTCTTCTATTTCCTTGCCTGGTCTTTTTTGGGTAACATTTTATTAAGTGTGGATTTTTTACTTTCCTTAGAAATATGATGACCCTGCTAAAGTTATTTAGAGATCATTGATTCTACACTATGTACAAAAGCACTGTATCAGAAAAGCACAATGAAGAGAATAATTGCCAAGAAATTAATGTAGGGGTAACTATAATCCCTCCTGGTGGCAACAGACAGCAACTCTCTTTTGGGGGAAGCTGCTGCTGACTCACTTGCCTCTTTGCTAGCAAAGCTCTCAGTGGGTGCACACGTGTAGGCCGGCTATTGAGGAGGCAGGAAGATCATGTGAGCCCAGGACTTTGCAGCACCACCTGGGTAGCACAGCAAAACACCGGCAAAGCGCAGTGCCTCGTGAATGAGTGCTCCAAATGGGTGAAAACAGTGATTGCAGCAGAGGATTCTTTTCTAGTAATTTTTTTTGTTTTGTTTTTTGGCATTAGGGATTGAACCCAGGGCCTTTGCACTGAGCCTTTTAATTTTTTGAATAAAAATAAGCCCTTTATATTTTGTCTTATTTTGTTTTTGTTTTGAGATTGGGTCTCATTAAGTCACTGAATTGCCCAGGTAGGCTCCAGCTTCGATTTTCCTGCATCAAGTGCTGGGATTACAGGCATCACCACTGCATCCAGCTTTTCTTTTCTTTTCTTTCTTTTTGTATCAAGGATCGAACTCAGGCCCTTGCACTCGCAAGGGGGTTGGCGGAACCACTGAGCCAAATCCCTGGCCCATTTCTGGTGATTTTCAACAGCAGCACAGAAACCACAAAATGGGGAGGTGAATCAGAGGAATGGATCTACACACAAATATACAAACACACTTTATAGAGTAGCAGCTGGAAATCTATCTGCTTGTGGTGTGGTACAACCAGATGACCCTGCTCTCTCCCTTCTTGCATCCGCTTCTCTTCCGGAGCAATTTGTCTAGTGATGGACATCCATAAGGTAGGATTACCCAGATAGCTTGTAGCCACAAGGAGCACGGAGAGTCAGTACCAACCAATAAGGAAATAATAAGCTATTACCTAGAATTTCTAATGCCTGCTCCCCTCTTCCCAATTTCTCTCTTCTCTTATTCTCTTCCTGCCCATTTGCCAGTTCTGTTTCCCAGGCTTGATTTTTGCCTCTCAGAAAAATAATCAGTTACCAGAAGGTTGCATTCTCTAAACCTTGTACTTCTCCCATGTGCCATGGAAAGTTGTCTATTAAGTCCTAAAACTAATATAAGACTGTAAAAACCAGAGAACATTCCCATCTAAATATTTTCTAAGTGAAGTCAGAGACAGTCATGACATTTTCAAAAATGAACATCTTGCTTGTAGCCCTGGAGAATGCAGACTGAAAGGTAGGTGACATCCAGATGTCTCTTCTTTCATGCTGTCATAGAATATATGCAGCAGCTCAGATACAAAGATGTCAACTCCAGATCTTTAATGACGGAGTGGTATGCTCCCATGTGAAATCTACAATATCTTCATTCATGCTATAGACATTCATGATTGGATTTTTTCTTCTAACATTTCCTGAAATAAAACCCACCTTTTTTTTTCAAATGCCAAAAGTCTCAGCTAGCACTGGTAATATGACAAAGTCTGGCACTTGCAGCTTTCTCCTTGGTACTGAAAAGGTCCCTGGCAGTCAAGAGCTGACCTGGTGCTCACAGCTATGTCTCAGTGTTTTTTTTAATGAACAGGTTCATTAAAAAAAAAAATCAGCATATCCACTCTATAGTCATGGTGAATTAAGACAAAATAGGACCACACCATACTCACATCTGATCACAGACAAAAACACATACAGTATCCAAACCACAGAAATGCCCAGATGTCCCCCTCCCATCTAATCTGAGCAGTTGCTGCTTCATTATCAGTCGCAGCTCTAGCCACACTTGCTTCTCTCTTTCTAGACAAGAAGCTTAAGCATAGAAATAAGTCTGCTTCCTGAAAGTATCTGATCCAGAGGAAAGTCTAAGTGCCTTGAGATTGCCACAGGACATCTAATGCAGCTCACATGCTTGCTTAGTCCTCTCACCCTCTTGCTGAGATGTGTGCAGCTCCCACAGTGTATGCACCTGTGGTTTTTAGCTGAGAGGCATTGTAGTGTAGCAAGAAGAACATGTAGTTTGAATGCAAAAAATCTGTGTTTGTGTTCTGGCTGTGTCACTAACCGGAGGATCTTTAGTATGTCAGTTGATCCTTCTTGTTTTTTGTTTTGTTTTATTTTGTTTTTTTTGCTAAAGCTGTCATAAAATGCCATGGACTGGTAGTTTAAGCACAGAAATTCATTTTCCTGCCATTCTGGAAGTCTGAGATCAAGGTGCTGACAGAGCTGGTTTCCTCTGAGTTCTTTATCAGGGACCTGTAGAAGGCTGACTTTCCGGTACTTTCACATGTTTATTAGTCACCTTTCCATTGCTGGGACAAAAGACCTGACATATACAACTTAAGAGTAAGAAACTCACCTGGCTCATGGTTTCAGTCCATGCTCAGCTGACTCCGAGGAAGAAACATCAAGGCAGAAGAGTGTGGCAGAGGAAAGCTGCTCAGTTCATGGCAGCCAGGAAGCCGAGTGAAAGAATGACAGGAAAAGAGGTCAGGGACCAGATGCAGTTCCAGATGCAGTTCCGAGGGTCGTGACCTCACAACCCAGCCAGACATACACATTGGTTTCTTTACTGATCTCATAAACATCTGTCAAGCCAGTCAAGCTGACATTCAAGATTAACCGTCCAGTTGGTCATGGTGGCTCATGTCCCTAATCCCAGCACTCTGGGAGGCTGAGGCCAAGGGCTCACAAGTGCAAGCTCAGCCTGGCAATTAGAAACTTAGCAAGACCTTGTCTCCAAAAAAAGGTTGGGATGTAGCTCCAGTGTGAAGGCCATTAATCCTCGGTACTGGGGAAAAAAATGATTAATCATCACACATGATCTTCCCTCTGCACATGTTGGTGTCCTAATCTGTTCGCATAGGGACACTAAGCACACTGCATGAGAGCATCACACATGGCCTCATTTTAACTTCATTTATGTTCTGCCTGAATGATGTTTCAGTTAACAACAGCCTGTACGTACAACTGTGATCCTTTGAGATTATATTGCCTAGTGACATTGTAACCATCGTAGTTTGTGTAAATACACTCTGTGAGGTTTGTACAACACCAAAAGACACCTAATGATTCATTTCTTTTTTGCTTTGTTGAGTGGTGCGTAAGTATATTACAGTCACATTCTAAGATATTAGGTTGGGCACAAGTCAGACTGACATCTCTGGACTTGAGTGTAACTGGAGTAATAGCAACTAACTAGAGTAGCATCAACTGGAGTAATAGTAGGTGATAGAGATAATAATGTAGTAGCTAAGAATATGTTAATAAAGAGCATAATGGTAGAAACCAAGGAGAAAAAGAGAGAGAATAATGGTTTAAGATAGCAAGCTCTGAGACCAGGGCCTGAACTGGGCTCTATTGCTTACCAGCTGTCTGACATGCTTTAATTCCTCAAGTGCACAATAGGGAAACCAGCAGTCAGAGATAGGCACAGAATTTTCAGGTCTTGAAATTTACATCCCTCGGGAAAAGCATATAAAATTACAAAGTAAATTGTGACAAAGGATATATGTTTAAATGCTGAAAATTGTATTCCAAAGCAACAATGTGTTTGTAGCCACTCCCACCCCATGCAGGGCAAGAGGGAGTCTAAAAAGTCATTGTGCTTCAATTATTTCACTTGTGAAGTTTTCATAAATCTTATAAACCATGGGAAGACATTGCTCTCATAGTCTTTTTAAAAAGCCTGTGCCAATGAAGTCCTGTCACCCAAGCTACATTCTTTTCATAATGAACTTGCCTTGGCAAACTGCCCCTGTGTCACAGGTGTGGCCATCCAGCTGCCCAGTTTGCCTGGTCTGGAGAGGTGGCAGGCACCAGGACTTTTCAGTACAATAACTGGAGTGAGTTTCTCCCCCTACATGAGGTTCCTATGAGGAAGAAACAAACTTTGTCTGATTTGGAACCAGCACGGAAATAGTAATTGAGATCAAGAGAGCAGATGAATGTCCCCAAGGGAAACAAAACAAAGAGTGAGGGAGCCATGAGGCAAGGACTGCGATACTTTGGATCCTGAATGTCTTCCAAAGGCCTGAATATGAAGGCAAAGTCCCCAGGTGAACACCTGAAGGGGCAGGGCTCTGAGCAGTCTTGGGATCACTGTGGACAGGCTCTGGAAGGGACCGTGGGACCTGGCTCTTCGCTTGCTCACCTTGAAGTAAGTACACACGGTGCCCTCTGCCATGGTGCACCCGGAACCCACTGGCTCAATGCAATGAGTGAGTCCATCAGGGACTGCAACCTCCAAACTTGGAAGTCAGAATAACCCTTTTGTCTTTAAGAGGTGACATCTCAGATATTTTTTATAGTAATGAAAGATGGACCAACACAAGAATCAAAGATCAAAACATCCTTAGAGAAGCCAAGATAAAGAAACAAGGTGAAGGAAAAGAGGCTTGGGGCCCATGGCTGGCTGCCTTTCTCTGGGTCACATCGCTAGCACCCCCAGCAGCTGGAATTGGAATTGATTTCAATAAGAGTGAGACTAAGTCCAAAGGCCCCGACATCACCCAGAACTTCAGAAGCTGGAGAGGCTGCAATCCTAGGTCAGTGGCTGCAGGGAGGCAGCTGTGTTCACACTCTCCTACAGCACCAAGGGCTGTTTTCATGACAGCATTTCCCCTAAGAACCTGAATTGTTATTTTGCACATAAGTGTCCGCCTTGTGTAATTATAAAATCTCCGTGAGGCTGTGCAACTGCAAAAAGAAGTAAAACAAGCACACAGCACATCCATTACTGGAAGCAACGTTTGGATTCCTGGAAATGAAAAGAGCTGACACCAGGGAAAGGCGTAGGCCCGGTTTCCCTCCCTCCTGTTGCTTTCACTCTTGGGGACAGTTACCAGCTTGTTTTCTCCACGATTAGAATTCCTTAACAAATATATTGCTGAATACTGGGGGTGCTGTCTTGATCCACTCGATCCTCAAAACAAGTCCGTGGGGTGGATATCATTTCTCCTTTCACAGATTAAACGGGCTGCGGAGAGGTTAGGTCCAGAGCCCAAGGACTCAGCCAATCTCCTAGCATTCAGCCCTACTCTGCTGTCCCAGAAGAGCGAGGTCTACACATACTCAGCCAGATTGACTTTTCCCAGAGGTAGAAATGGTGCGAACTTTTCCCTCCCCCAGGACCCAAGGAACTCTATTTTTTTTTTTTCTCCAGTGCTGAGGATTGAATCCAGGTTCTTCGCATTGAGCTGCATCAGCACATCCCCAGTCCTTTCAATTTTTAGATAGGTTCTTTTTAAATCACTAACTTGCCCAGGCCGGGCTTAAACTTGTGATCTTCCTGCCCTAGGATTTGAGTGTTGGGATGGCAGGCGTGTGCTGCCGCCATAGGCCTGAGAACTCCTGGGCACGTAGGCCATTTAACTGCCCTTGTGCTTCAGCGTCCTCCTCACAGGAGGAAGAGAGTGGATCCCTGCCTACCCAGAGCCCCAGTGCCAAGACACTGTGGTAGCCCTTGGTGCCCTGCCTTCTTTCCCTCCCGGACAGCCTCCTTAGCCCTTCCACCTTGTTCAGCCCCGACTCCATTCTCTGCTTCTGCTTTCCAAGGTGTGGCCTGCTCTTCTTGGGCACAAATCCCCGTGAAGGTCTCCACGTCTGTGATCAAGTGTTTACCTTGCTCTGTTCTCCCCCAGAAACATATCCATTCGAGAAAAAAATGCTTTCTCAGATGAGGTGGTGCAGGCTGGTCATCCCAGCCCTCTGGGAGACTGAGGCAGGAGGATTGACAACTTGTCCTCAGCCTAGGAGCATAGTGATTTAGGGAGAATCTGTATTCAATTTAAAATTTGTGAAAAGGCTGAGTATGTAGCTCAGTGAGAAGGCCCTGCGTTCAATCCTTAACATTGCCAATCAATCAATCGATTGAATAAGGTTGAGGAAAACAAGATATTTCTGTAGCACTTTATAGGTTGCAAAACTTTTCACATTTACTGTTTCTTCGGGGCACTCATGACCATGCTCTTTAACAGTAAAATGCACCAATGATGAATGAAGCAAAGCTGGGAGAGGTTAGATGACCAGACTCACTCATCAGGCCCAGTCCTAGGCCTGTGTTCCTTTGGGTTTTCTTTTCTTTTTGTTTCAGTGGTGGTGACTGAACCCAGGCCCTCATGCATGCCAGCCAAATTCTGTACCACTGAGCTACTCCCCCAGCTTCCTGGGTTCCTTTTACTACTCAGAAAGGAAGAGGAAGTGGGAGTGGTGGGCAAAGGACCTCTCCTCCACAGCCACCAAGTTCCACCACCTGCACCTGCTGCCGAGCGCCAGCCCTTTTCCAAAGCACTCACTACTTGTTCCACCTGTCCTACCGCATTCGCAGCCCTCCAACTGCCAGCAGTCTGTAGCTGAAAACAAATGTGACCACACCTCCTACAGTGCATTTATTTTGCTGCTCCTAAAGTACCTCCTAAAGCTGCTTTGGACATTCCGAATAAGACACGTTGAGATTCCACAAGCGCTCACAGCTTTTGTAAGTTGGTTCTCACCGACTCTCTCTTTGGTCCACAGTCTGGTCACTCCCTCCGCCTGCACTTGTTCCCCTCTAGAGCATCCTTCTTCCAAGGGCTGGGACAAACGGTCTAACCCACAGCACTGTGGTGCTGCAGCTTTGCTGTTTCTGTACAGGGATATTTTTGCAGATATTTGAGGGTGTGTTTTTTTCATTTTATCTTTATTATTATTCGAGGGGGCGGGTACTGGGGATCGAACTCAGGACCTTGTGCTTGTGAGGCAGGCAGTGGAACCACTGAGCTAAATCCCCAGCCCTATCTTTATTATTTTAGAAAAATTCATGAAATGTAAAAATATGACCTGTCAGTTTTTAAAAAATTAAAAAGAAATACAGGAAGTTATGAAAGCATATTTATTATTCATTCAGGCCATTCATTAAGAAAATGTTTAATAAGAAATTATTTTTGAGAAGATAATTTTTACAGAAGAGTAAAATCATGCATCTTGTTCAACTACAAAAAAAAAAAAAAGACAGTGGGGCACGCCTATAATCCCAGCGCTTGGGAGGCTGAAGCAGGAGAATGACTGTGACTTTGAGGCCAGCCTGGACGTGAGTTCAAGGCCAGCCTGAACTACATAGTAAGACCTTGTCACAAAACAAACAAAAATGAAAAATATAAAAACAAAAGTTCAGGTACTACTGAGAAAGTGAATCTCAAAACTACAATGAAATTAAATATTTTACTTGCATTGTTTGATTCCTCACACACATGCACCACGAGACAGTCAGCTGGCTTCTGTCCAATGAACATTCCAACCAAGACTGCAGCCTCACCAGTTCTGGGAAGTCTAATGGCAGCTGGGGACTGGCTAAAAACATTGACTATTCATCTGGACAGGCTGGATTGAAAGTGACTCCCCCACTCACTGCTTCACGTGTGACTTTCTAGACCCAAGTGTGTTACACACAGGCTAACAGAGTGCTTCCCCGACTCTGTTATTTGAGGACCTTAAGGCATGAACAAGGCCCTGGGTTTGATCCCCAGCACTACAGACAGACAAACAACCACAAAAAACATAACGGGTGAAAGTGCTTATCATAGAACCAGCACACAGAAAGTACTGAATAAATGTTTGCTATTTTAGTGTTATGTAAAAGACAGGTATTTATCTTTTTGCTTTGTGCTGGGAATTGAGCCCAGGAGCATTACACTGAGCTACATTCCCATCCCAGAGAGACACGGTCTCTCTGAGTTGCTAAACTGCCCAGGCAGAGCTTGAACTTTAGATCCTCCTGCCTCAACCTCCCAGAGTGCTGGGATTAGAGGTGCAACACTCCTGGCACTATGGTGTGCTATTCACTGTCCGTTTTAAAAATTCCTTTTTTGGGCCAGGGATGTGTCTCAGTAGTACTGTGCCTGCCTGGCAAATCAAGGTCCTGAGTTCAATCCCCAGTATCACACACACACACACACACACACACACACACACACACACA
Source organism: Fukomys damarensis (assembly GCF_012274545.1). Taxonomy (NCBI): domain Eukaryota; kingdom Metazoa; phylum Chordata; class Mammalia; order Rodentia; family Bathyergidae; genus Fukomys; species Fukomys damarensis. The sequence continues at coordinate 66,254,583 of NW_022900936.1, read as the reverse complement.
CACACACACACAAATTCCCTTTCCCACCTGTTTTCTTGTCCATGTCTTTGCTGGGGTGGAGACTCCCCTGTCAAGTGATCTCCACCAAGACTTGCTGACGAGTGTCCTCTGTGCAGGGGAAGCAGGCTGTGTCCCTCTCTCTGTTCAGGAAGCCGTGCTGCGAGAGGGCCAGGAGCTCACTGCTCAGCAGAGAGGCTGTCACTTCAGTAGTGCTTGCATTTTCAGTGTAGCTCCTCACCTTACCTGTGCTCGACACCCTAAGTCCAGGCTCTCTCCGGTCTGTTTCCCTAAGGAGTGACCCATCCACGTCTGACCAGGAAGGAACAGAGAACCAAGAAGTCTGACAGCCATGGGATAGCATCCAATTCTGTGTTCCTCTCCACACCGGTCCCCTGCTTTTTACACATCCTAGCTGCCTCTCCTGTGTCTCCAGAGCTGCTGTTCTCTCTTCAGATACTAAGTTTTCTTCAATCCATGTCAGCCACTTCCCGTCTTCTAAGATATGTTATGTCTTGTTCACTGTTGCTTTCTTCCAGCTTTCTCATCTTTAACATTGCTTTAATGTTTAATTTCAAGGGGGGTGGGCGGGGATGAATGCTTATATTCAGATTACCATGTTTTAAGTAACTGCATGTTCATTAAGTCTCATTATGTCTCCACTTTGAATGATTAATAAATTGAATGGATCTTCCGTGGCTTCACCTCTACATAGTAAGTTCCATAATATTTTGCAATTTTAAAAAATCTACATTTTTATTTATCTTATCCCTGTAATTAAAATTAAATGTTTATAATACACAAAGAATAGCAGTGTAAGAGTACATGTATGTAAGTTATAAACATAGACATAAGTAATGGAGGTGTCCTCATGTTACAGAAGGAATCAGTAAGTGACCCACAGAGAGGCAGCAGAATGGAAGTAAAATAATAAATTTACTTATCGATAAGGGTCGATCGTTCATAAGCCGTGCTTAGATTGATGACATACTGCGTTACAATTCCTCCTTTTATAGGGTTTCAAGCCTTGACTTCATTTGGGTGGTTACATTTCATTCTCACAGTTTAAATCACCGTCACAGAATAGTTAATCTTTTCAGCCCAGATGTAACAGTTCTTTGCAGTTAGGGGAGTTAAACTTTTAAGATTCGCCTTGTTATCTATTCTAGTTCACAGGAAAGGCGGGGTGTTCAGGGTCAGGGGAGCAAATGTTAGCAATGGGTCTTTTCATCTTGACACTTTTATGATCATGTGGCTCCAGTCTCTTGGAGCTCAAGACCTTGATGTGCCCTGTTATCTCAGGGTCAGACCAAATGCCTCATTCAGCAATAAGTGCCTCCGGTGTCTGTTAGTTCTGAGCTAAACAAAACAAACTGCTATTAGAGACAGCAGAAGCCATTTACATTGTAACACTTTATAGGGTTTTGCTATTTATGAAAGTTTTCCCTATCACTCAAAGTGGTACATCCACGGGTGGGCTGTCGTTGAACATTTTAGGAAAAAAGAAGTTGAGTTTCATTTCTTGTGTCCATATAATATATAGAAGAGAAGAGCTATAAAAGGTGAGATGTAAACACCAAGTTGTATAAAAACAGAAATGTATACAGAGGCTACTAAGTTAAAAAGCATGGACTTTTGGTATCCTGGAGATGAAAAGGGAATGAAAGCTGATGCTAAGAATTACATCAGTTATACCCCATCTTATCCTCCTCTGGGAAACGCAGGCTGAGAAATGTCAGGTGGCTCATCCAAGGCCACACAATGGTAAGTGGCACAGCTGGGGTTCACACTGAGGATTTACTGAGTCCAGGACTCACATACTTTCTATATGCATTTTGTTTATTTGGGGCAATGTTTTAGTCACCCAGTCATTAGTCATGTTAATAGATATAATCAAGTGTATTGCTCAAATAAAGTACCTGATTTAAAATTAAATTATATTGTCAAAATTGCAATAACATCTGCCTTTTCTCTGGGGATATCTCCCTGAGAAGATGGGAAAGTAACTGCACACCAGTTTTTATGTCATTTGTGAACCAGATTAGAGACGGTCCTGAAGATGCCCAAAGAGAAAGAGAATGAATTAAGAATGGGCTTGCTCCTCCAGGAAGAACAAGCATCCTGGCATCTTCTTATCTCCCCAGGTCTCTTCTTTCCCCCTCTATAAATCCAAACATCACTGTATCTCCAGCATTAAACTCCTGAGTGAGTGTACTTTTAATGTAGGAAATTAGGAAATAATGCTTTGTAGGAGTATCTGCCCTTTCTCCTTAAGTACAATGAGGCAGAAACATCTGATTGGAACAATCTGGGCAAAAGTTATTGTGGTGTCATGAGAATGGAATGAGGAGAGGAGGGAAAGTGGAAAGTGCACTCTCATTTCATGCTGACAACATCACAAGGAGAGTCCTTTATTACTACTTGGGTAGCAATATGAAGGCTGCTCCAGGGATATCACCTGCAACCTGTCAGTATATTACTGCCCGCTCTGCCTTCTGGGGTTTCACTACTTCCATTCTCCACTTCAACTCATCTCTTAAACTCTATTTAGCTCTCCCTTTCCACATTTATACATATAATGGCAACTGAACTTACCACCCACAGGGCCATTGCATAGTTAAGTAATGTAAGATACATGAAAGCAATCAGAAAATTGTCATGTGCCATGTACATTTTAGTGTCTTTAATTTATTCTTCGTTTTTGTTTTTAAGCACCCAATCTCGCTGGGAGTGATTATTTATCATGTCCTAGGAACTCTGGCTTCACAACCACCAGTTTGATTGTAACTAATACAATCAGTACTTTCATGTGTAATGGGTACGTTCTCCATAACAGTTTGTTCTTCATATAAATGAATCTTTTGTCTTGTTTAGTGGTACCAAAATTTTATTAAAGATAGGAGAAGAAACAGGCTCTGCAGAGAGAATTTGGGCCAAGTAAAAGTAGGAAAAGAAGTACACTCTACAACATGAGGGTGGAACACCACACAAGGCAGACCACAGCAACAGACATTCAATATGAACCCTACTTTTTGTATCACCCATTGCTCAGGCTGACGTCAGGTCTAGGCCTCCTATCAAAAACATGCATGAGTTCTTGCAAGTCCATGTGCAGGGCTTTGGGAACTCTTCTGAGCATGTGTTTGGGATTTTGTAGTTAACAGGTCACACCTCCTTCCCCAGCCAGTTTTGCCACACCTTCATCGTCTATCTCCTTTCCCCCTGAGAAACTCATATTCCCATAATTCTTTGTGAAGTGCTGGGAGAGTGGAGGTTCCTATTTTCTATAACTTCTGTCTGGAAAGGGCTGTAGGCACTACCTACTGGGGAGTATGTGCTCTCCAAATACCTTGGCATATTGTGGCTCACTGGATGGGTTGAAGGGAAAAAAAAACTGTTAGAAGACAATGAGAAAAGAGTTAGTGACTATTGATCTGTTTGCTTGATGGGAGAAAGAAAATAACTTGTTATTTTGGGGATGCAAAATCCAATATGAAAGGCAGGTCAGATTTTGGTGCTTCTTATGAGACAAAGTATGGCAAAGAGGGAGGTTAGGTAAATTATTGACAGCCTTAGTCTTAGCAAGATTAGCCACATAATGGATCTAACTAAAACCAGGAGCCTCAGTACATGCACCCATTTAAGCTATGGTGAATTAGGTCAGTGATAACCCTTCTTATATTCACTCAGAGCAATACTCTTTCTGAAGAGGAGCTTCAAGTTTTCCAGAGATTCTCAGGAGTAGCTTTCTTTTTAGTCATGTGAAAATTCTAGTGACCTTTTTCCCTGTAGGATTTTTTATAACTTGTCACTGCATTCCTTGAGGAAGGACCAGAATAGTTCCTCAGGACCTGGGAATAAGGCAAAGAGTTTGAGGGGCTATAGGACTGCCCATATAAGCCTTTCGATTTCCCAAATAGACTTTAGACATGTGTGTTCGGTATCCCTTATAATGCATGACTATAAAATGCTTGGGAAGATGGACTTCCTCTAGGAATTGTAGAATTTCCTGCTTGCTTATTAGCAAACTTCTTTTCAGATTGCTTTGCCTTTTCTTAATATCAATGCCCAAGTAAGAACTATGAGCACTGCTCTTTGAGCAGAGGTTCCTGGAGGAAGGGTTTGGCCCCAATGACCTGTTGCGAATTGACAACTGCATAACCTGCATTCTGATGTCCTTCTTGGACAAAGCTACTTCCATCAGTGAACCAAACCTCTTCAGGGCATTGGAAGTGCGGGTCACTGATGTCCTGCCTGCTTGCATAGGTTTGAGAGATAACTTGTTCACAAGAGTGACTAAATTTTGGACCTCCGTGTATTAAAGAGGCAGAATTAGGGATAGTGCAAGTTGTTATAAAATAACTTCAGGGATGTCTAAGAGCATGACCTGATACTTAGTAAACCATTCCCCTTTTAACCAGAAGTAACAGCTGGTTCCAAGGATCACTCTGACCTGATGGGGAGTCAGGGCTTCTACTTCCTGTCCTGAAGTTAGTTTTGCAGCTTCCTCTGTTAGCATAGCTGTAGCAACTACTGCCTCCAGGCAGGATGGTCATCCAGAAGCCATTCCATCTAACTTTTTGAAAAGTATGCCAGTGGGAGAAGTTCTTGTCCTAGCCCTTGGGTCAAGACATTCAAAGTAATTCCTCTCTTTTCGAATACGTAAAGGAAGAAGGATTTGTTTAAATCAGGTATTTTTTTTGTGGTACTGGTGATCAAACTCAGTACCTTGTGCTCGCCAGGCAACCTCAGTGCCATTGAGCTATGTCCCTGGGCCCCTAAATGAGGTATCTCATACCATGCAGCAGTATCTACCAGTTGACTAATTAGGTCAGGGAGACCTGTCGTAGTCCTAACAGGTAAAATCCATTTGGCCTTTGCTAGAATTCAAGAATTGCCCCCAACTTTGCTAGTAAATGTCTGCCTGGAAAGGGAGTAGGACATTGGGACAATTAGAAACCCATGGTTAAACATTTGGCCTTCAAAGTGATACTTCAGAGCAGGAGTAAAGAATTTCTGACTAGGGGACACCTCAACCCCAACTATAGCCATAGATCTGGAGGAGGGTTTTCTAGAGAAGTTAAAACAGAATGAAGTCATTCAACTGACTCACCCATGACATGCAGCATTAGCCAGCTTTCCTCATAGGAGATGGTTAGGGGTATTGTAGATACCCTTTGGCCTCTTCAGAGCAGAAAATGAGGGTTTTGGCTGGCCTAGCCCCTCTCTGAAAGTAGGGACAGTAAACCTCCCAGTGCCCTGAGTCAGGCACATCGGCTGCCTCACACCCAGAGCAAGGTTTAGGTAGTGGCTTGGTGTAGTCACATGGCTAGAGTCCAGTCTTTTTGTCGTTGATCATTCTTGGGTTTTCCCTTAGACTGTTTGGGAAAGTATAAAGCATTGCCAATTACAGCAGCTATAATTCTAGCTTTTCTCTTTTGACTCTTACCAGACCCCAATTGTTGAATACAGAAAAGACAGTGTCCAACAATTGGGTCACAGGTCACAGGTGTCTGGGGTCTTATCTAAAGTTTCTTTATCAAACAGATAGGAGAGACCCATATTCCCCTGAGAGCCAGGTGGGGATCTATCTCTCTCTTCCTCAGGGGTCACTCTACACACCATAGCTTCTGGGCTTGCAACATCCAATGGATATATGTCTGCTCAGGTTGACTTGGCGGGTGGAAGACTGCTAACTCTGAGGAGCTAGAACATCTTGAAGATGTGATGTTTTGCCAACTTGTGCCTTAAAGGGAAAATGAGGAAGCTCCCTAGGGGACAGTCAGATAAAAGTAATTCAGCCTTCCTATCCAAAAACACTCAGCAGAATGCTATGTCGTTGCTCCTCAATAAATCTGGGGTTTGAGTCAGTTCAGGACTTCATTTTGGTGGAGTGTCCTGACCCTCCGCAAAGATGTTTTCTGTCTCCTGTGTTTCTATTTGTCTCTCAGGGTTTGCTGGCCCAAATCCAGTGCCATTGTTCTACCTGAGGGTCACAAAGACTCATTTTATTACACTGGTTGTTTAAGAAGTTATGTGCCTTTTTGTAAGCACTGTCAGGATACCCCTCATCTTCTGAACCCTCACAACTCTAGTCTCCAACATTGGATGTCCTAAGGAGAAGATACAGTGTATTTTCAGTGAGTGGAGGGTGGACACCAGCAGTCCTTAGCTTACCTGGCCAGCAAGTGCAGCTGGGTTTGACTAACAACAGCTATTACATACATTTCATTTTTATGTGTAGCCAAAGCATCCTGAACGAAATCACTAAACCATCATCATTTAATTTTTGTTTAGAAATGAAAAAAAGCCTTTTTGTTTTATGTGAATGACAAAACTGAGCACTGGATGACAAAAATGGAGTTACAAAACAGATACACAAGTTGCATGGGTTCTCTTATATGAGAAACCTAAAATATAAATAAAGATCACAGTAAAAACAATAGATATTATGAAAGAAGGAGATAGATTTTCTTACAAAAGGGAATGGGGCCAAGAGATGGAGAGGAGATAAAGGGATTTTTAAAAAAGCACTAGGATGCAGTGTGTACATGAACCAACTCTCCACAATTAATGCAATCATTATATGCTGAATATACGTACTAATAAAAATGTGTCTGATTTATTTCACTTAATATTATGGTCTAAAGATGCATCCATTTCCCTACAAGTGACTCTAGTTCATCCTTCTGTATGATAGAGCAGAGTAGAAATACCACATTTTCTGTATCCATGCATCTGTTGGTGGAGGAGGTACAGGCCACCACCAAGATTTAGCTATTATGGGTTGTACAGTTATAAACAGAGGTGTGCATGTATCACTGTAATGTGATTTTTAACTCTTTAGCAAGATTCCTAGAAGGGGAATAGCTGTGTCAAATGGAATTTCCAGCTTTAGTTTTTTGAGGAATAGCCATACTGATTCCCTCAGTGGCTGTACTACTTTACCGTCCCGCCAACAGTGCAGAAGTGTTCTTTTTTCCCCACAGCCTCACCAGCAATTTGTTCTTATTTGATTTCTTGGTAATAGTCATTCTTTCTGGAGTAAGCTGGAATCTAAATGTGGTTTTCATTTACATTTCTCTAGTGGCCAGCGATGTTGAACTCTGTGATTAAATGTAATCATTATATGCTAAATATATGTACTAATAAAATGTTTAAAAAGTAAAAAGGACAAAATGAAAAACTCAGACATAATGGTTAAAAAAATATATATATTTACATATACTTGTGGTTTTCATTGAACTATCTGTCTCCTTCCCTGCCTTGTTTGCGGCTGCCCTTGCCTTGTTCATCTTTGAGGACAGAGACCCCGCCATGGGGGAGAGGACCTGGGGGAACAAATCAGACCTTGCCACATTGCATTCTGCAGGGGCCGCCTCAGGTTTTCCCTAGAGGCCTTAGAGCCCAGTGTTCTTAACAGAGCAGCTGCAGACTCCAAGTTCCATGTTTAAGAAGCTTCCTCTGAGCCTGGTGTATTGGCCCAAGCCTGTATCTTGGAGCTGAGGCAGGAGAAGCCCAACTTCAAACCTACGCTGGCCAATTTAGTGATTTAGTGAAACACTGTCAGGACTAGGGTGGGGGATTAAATGCGTTTGAATAGAAAAAAAAAAAGACTAGCAAATTGGAAAAACTGGGAGAAAATATTCACAGTATGTACCACAGACAAAGGACTAATTTTCCTAATCACAAAAAGCAAGGACCCGGAAGCACTGGGCGGGTTCTTTGCTCACTGCCTAGAGGGAGTTTTTTTTTTTTTTTTTTTTTTGGTACTGGGGCTTAAACTCGGGTCCTTGCGTTTGCGAGGCAGGCACTTGAACCACTGAGCTAAATCCCCAGCCTTGCTCAGGTTCTTGAGAGGATCTGGAGCCCCAAGACCCCTGCACCAGGAGCAGGAAGGAACGGAGTGCAGCCCTCCTGGGTGTCACCGTCCTCTCACCCGATCTGTTTCCTGGACTTGTTTTGCTTTCTTTTCTGAGAAAATGCAACCTTGAAAGGTTGAGTTCCACTGCCGCCAGATGCAGCTGAACACTGGAGGGACAGAAAGGGAGGTGGGGTGGGGTGGGAAAAAAAGGCTTACTGAAAACAAGCCGGCAGGTTGGAAGAGGACTCTTGTCCTTAAAAAGCCATCATCCAGTAAATGGGGAGGGGAGGAGGGGGTGAAGGGAGGGCAGGGACAAGGGGAAAAAATGAGAATCAAGACCTATTATGTAAAGGTACAGAATCCCAATGATGAATGTAACTGTATTGTATACATAGATTGTACCAATAAACTCAATTAAAAAAAAAAAAGCCATCATCCAGATAGCATGGTGGTGCAGTGCACTCCATAATCCCAGCATTCTGGGGAGGCTGAGGCAGGAGGATCATCTGAGCAGTTTAGCGATTTAGCCAGTCACTGTCTCAAAAGAAAAGCAACAACAAAAGAGTTGAGCATGTGGCTCAGTGCAAAGGCCCTGCCTTCAATCTCCTGCACCGGAAAAAAACAAAAAAGTCATACAAAAAAGTCATCGTTCTTCAGAGAGGCAGCTGGAGCAAGGCTTTTATAGGGTTTCAGGGGAGGCATATCAGATGGGGAGCACCAGGGTAGCTGCAGTTTCAGGTGGCCTGCTAGTCTAATGCTAGGAGAGAGCAGGGTAAGAGGATTTTGATGATGTATTTGCATCACTAGGAGAACAGGGGAAAAAGTGAGTCATTGTAATTTGACACAGATTTGGAGTTTCATAACATTAGCATATGAACAGGAGAATGAGCTGCAGGGACGTTTCAGAGTGGGGAGAGAGATACAAAGATAGAAGGAAGGGGAAGGGGAAGGGGAGGGAGACGGAAGAGGGAGGTTAGAAGAACGGAAGCACAGACAGCCCCTGCCTTGGTAAAGCTGATGTGGTTCGATTGGACCCTTGGAGGATTTGGTGGTGAGGAAGAGACATGAGGTAAGCAAAGTAGAGTGAAAAATGCCTAATGGCCAAGCTTCAGAATTGAAACTGTCTTTTCTAGGTCAGTGGTTCTTAAAGTGGGGTCCCAAGACCACCATGAGCATCACCCTGACTCGCCAGAAAGGAAGCTTCTTGGGCCCAGCCTCATGCTGCTGTAGGGTGGCCCTCGGTGTCCTTGTCGGGCTTGTGACACAGAGCCAGGAGCACTGCTGGACTGTCACGGATGCTGAAGACAAATCCTCAAAGGAGAGAAGGGCTCTAAGCTGTTTTCTCAGAAGGAGCTGGGGCAGAGAGCGCCTAGAGCAGCTAGCCACGGCGGGCTGTTCGATAAGACGGAAAGCTCTGAAAGGTTTGCCATCCCTGGCCTAGAGGGTATTCCACTCATCCCAGTGAAATGTGAGAGACTGCTTGGGCCTGCATAAGATGGCTGCCCTCAACCTTAGCCTTTGCCTCGGTGGAAAAATCCCACTAGACTACATACGACTTATGGCA